>NC_136505.1:46210815-46345815 GCF_053919585.1 Euprymna scolopes
TTTCATGTAAGTATAAAAATAGAGAGATTACTTAAAATGAAAATAAAACGAGAGAAAGCAGAAATCGAACCTTGGATATAAGTTTTAAAGAACAATAGGTTTAAATGGAATGTCCAGTAAATTGTTAATTCTGATGAAATAAATAATAAATAAACTATTCAGTTGTTAGAAAGAATGTGGATAATAAAATATGGGTTAAATAAATTAGATATATAGGTTAAAATTCCTTTTGTAAAAAAAAGGAAAAGTTTTGGACACGCATGTCCAGAACACGTGAAAGAAGGCACATGTTTTATAATGTGTATGACGTTATGGAAAATAGAATGTTCTAGAAATAGACAGAAAAACTTTAGAGTTGGGCAGAGAGAAGCGGAGAAACTCGGAGAGAGTCTGGAGTTTGAAATTCTAACGTCTAGAAGCGAGACGATCACTTTTAAACTAAATATGTGAAGCTTTGAATTCTTGATGAGAAAACCACGGCCGGTCGTGAAGAAATAAAACCATCATGCGTTTTTGTAAAACGTCGTCTTGTGTTGTGATTCTACAAAAAGGTAAATTGAATTGTTATCATATGTCTATATGTCTGTGTTATAAAATGTCGTGACATGCACATCTCATATCCACAATGTGAATCTACATCACATATCTACACTAAGACTGTCTGAACACTATCTCCTCACTAAGAGATTCCTCCATCAACACTTCCAAGTAATAATGAACTTTTAATATAAATATGAATCTTCATAAAACGAACAATCTCACTCTTACAACAACATCTCTCTCTCTCTCTCTCTCTCTCTCTCTCTCTCTCTCTCTCTCTCTCTCTCTCTCTAAGACTCAACGACAAACTCTCTCTAAGACTCTGTAAGCATCACTTATAATAAGACTCTCTCTCAATGAAACCCCTATATAACAATTGAAATAAACAATTAATAATGAAAATACCTATTGTAGACCAGTGCTAGGGGCCACAAATGAAAAAAAAACACAAGTAGTGTAAAGTGTATAAAATATAATATATATTTTCATAAAGAATACAGGAGCCACTAAAGTGTTATAAAAGAAACGTGTTCGTAGCATGCGGTTAAACATGGTATTAATGTCTCCATCTAGTCTCTGAAACCAGTGGTCTTCATAGGACTGGTTGATTCCACTTAGTTCTTAAATAGGGGTGATTTGTACCCTACAACAATAACAAATGTGTGTTTTTTAAATCTGATTTAATTACGGAATATTATATCCCACAGTGCATTTCGGTTTCTTCGTACTCAAGTCAGTCTTCTAGCCATTTAAATAGTTGAAAAATAAGGAACCATTTTGCGATCTTTCGAATTTCCAAGGAATTTGGAAAGCTGAAAATTGTCAACTGATAACATTCTTAGAGAATCTTCATATACTATACCGAGACAGTTCTTAATATAAGAAAATTTAATATGTATCTATGTGAAGCCAAAATTATTGTATTCTATAAATATAAAGAAATGTCTGACTGAAACCGGAAAAATACTATCACTAAAAAAAATTGTGTCTATCTTAAGATAAAATTTTATTATTTTATAAATATAAAATGGCTTTGATATATTTCTATCCGAAACATGAATTATACTATTACTGTTTATTATTAACTAGCCTGCGTACCCGGCGTTGCCCGGGTGTTTGGAGGTATGTGTTGATCAAAAAAAAAAACCATGACGTGAAGACGGAAACAAAAGTGGAGGTGTGTGTTAGGGTGTTGGTTGTGTGAAAAGAAAAAAGTGGTAGTAGGCAGGCAACCCTGAACCTGTACCGCAAAGGAGGAAAAGAAAGTGAAAAAAAAACGCAACGTATTAGCTGTTGCGCCCATCGCCAAACCGGAAGTGACTAAGTTTTAATTAAGGTTAGTCAATCGAAAGGAGGGGACGACTTTCGAAAATATCGGCGAAAAAAGCTGTAGAAAAGTGCTCAGTTGGGGGTGTAGAAATTAATGTTTTTAACCATTTTTTTAAATATTTATCGTGTGGAGAGGCGAGCTTAAAAATGATACCGATCTCATGACAATCCGTTGCCTCTGTCATAATACACACATTTTAACAGACAAGTGAAATTTATTTTATGCTAAAGACATTTCACAAAAATTATTAATTATTTGCTAATGCTGTTTCACAACAACTATAAATTATTTTCTAATACCTTTTTTAATGAAAATTATGATTTTTTTTACATAGGAGTCGCCACTTACCAAGGCCTAAATGCCACTCGAGGATAAGGGTTAAAGAGTGTACAGTACCAGAGTCAGTAATCATTAGTAGTGGAAATTCGGTAAATTTGTTTACTTAAGTGGAACGGCTCAAAAAAAACTTGTTTCCATTGGACTTGAGGGCGACCATATTGTAGTAAGCTGGAAAGCAGCTAAACGAAAGACAGTTTCAGAGGCGTGCAGTTCTAAGAAAGAAACTTTGTTCATGGAATCTACGTTTAGGTTTAGGCACAGATAAACAGTAATACCGTTTCACAGAAATTATGAATTATTTTCTAATGCCTTTTTATGAAAGTTATTAATTATATTCTAATGCGGTTTCACAAAAATTATGAATTATTTGCTAATACATTTTTATGAAAATTATGAATTATATGTTAATGCCGTTTCATAAAAATTCATCCTCAGTATGTTATTTTCTTTCTTTTTTTCTTTTCTTCTTTCTTGCCATTTTGTAAAGTTGGAGAAAAAAATAGTCTAATTCTTATTCTCGCGTTTCCAACATTTCAAAATACAACCGCTAAGATACTGTTCTATTTTAAAGATTCGATTATTATACTGAATGATGAATGTTCTTTTGTTGTTCATGTTATGAGAAGAGTAAGAGTCTTAGTGAGAGATTAGAGTCTTAATAATGCTGTTGGAAGAGATGCTAGTTATTATATATATATTCATTGTGAGTGTTTATATTATTGAGATGTTCATATTGTAAGAGATGGGATGGAGACATTAACAAGTATATATAAAGAGAGAGAGAGAGAGAGAGAGAGAGAGAGAGAGAGAGAGACTACATATAAATACACTTTGAGAGGCGATTCAATATCTAGATAGATAGACCGAGAGATTGGCATTTATGCTTTTGACAGTTCTGTATGAAACGGGAGTGTTTATATAACATAAATAGTTTGACACATATACTTTCTAACACATATTTTTTTAGTTGATGATTTTATCAAATGGTTCTTATACATAAATTGACAATACCTTTTCTCGTTGTAATGATGAACACAGAAGACGGCAGTTATGAAAACATGATGATCATTTATTCCTTCCAATTTGACCGATCAATGGCTTTGCATCTAGGAATTCAAAGTTTCTTTACATCTTCTTCTTCTAAAACCCTCTCGCTTCCAGGCGGTGCCAAGGTTCGGTCTAAACCTCTCTGCGTCCCTGGTCGGACGCTTGTCTGACTCTCCGACTTTCTGACTCTCTCTCTAACTGTAACTTCGAACTCTTTCCTATATTGAGAAATCACATGTATGTCTGGCCAACGTGACTATAATTCACGTGTCATCAACATGCGCGATTTGCACGTTTTTGAAACATTCTGATGACCAGGAAATTTCCCAATTTCCTTTGTTGTTTTACAAAGGAATTTAACCTACTTCTCTAATTTTTATAACACTATATAATATTACGTTGTGGTTTGGCTTTCAAGCGCACTTGATGCATATTTTATTTTATTCAAATTAAATCAACGTTTCAATATGGAAGGCCCACCCTTGGCGTTATTCTCGCGTTGCCAACACACAGTTCCAACATTTCAAAATACAACCGCTGAGATACAATACAAACAGCTTTTTACAAACAGACTTTTCTGTCTCCCACTTTACAACTTGGCAAAGAAAGAAGAAAAAAAAGAAAGAAAAACAACATACTGAGGTTGGAGTTTAGCTCCGAAATATATTTATGTTATAAATTTCAAACAAGTAAAATATTTGTTTGTTTTCCTTATATTTCGTTGTGATTTGGCTTTCAAGCGTATTTTATGTTATGGGGTAGTATATTTTAACTAGCGTATATAATATTTATGAGTCAGAGTGCGACAAAAATTGTTTGAAAGATCGATAGAATTGCATTATTCGTACAAATAAGCTAAAATGTAAATAAAATTAGATTTTCATGATCGATACACTTTACTGTTTTATAGAAAAACAATAAAAGAGTTTTTAATGGAAATTTTGCTTTAAACATCTTCAAAGAACAAGAAATAATTTAATATTAAGTTTTCTACAGCATGTTTACAATTAAAATTACAATATGCCAATATCCGAATCATTTGCAGCAGAATTTGTTGCAAAATAACTCAATTAATTTGGATAATCTAATAATCAGAATTTTAAGAAATTTTTTTTCTATCTCATCAATATATATTTTTAAAAACATTTTTAATTGCCACTGAACTGGAAAGAGCTACTTTGATAGAAGCCGAATTTATAGGTGAGAATTTGTATAGGTGAGATTGAATAGTTGGGCAGAGAGGTTTGTTCACATTACATTTTAATTTATCTGGTAAACAACTCAGCACCACTTTTGCAGGTTATGCAGGAAGTAGCGATGTTAAGGGAAAAAGAAATCAATTGACATGTGTGTGTGTGTGTGTGTGTGTCTGTGTGTGTCTGTGTTTGTGTGTGTGTCTGTTAGTTTAATTAAAATATGATTAGAATTAGAAAGATAAATATATATATATAATATATATATACATATATATATATATATATATATATATATATATATATATATATATATATATATATATATAAGAACTTATCGAGATACCGAAAAGCTCAATATACTAGATATAGCTATTACAATCCAGAAACATTGATGACGAAAATAAAAAACGAATATTTTATTAATTCATCAAAACAAGGAATTATAATGAATTAGCCTGAGTGTCCGGCGTTGCCTGGGTGTTTGGAGGTGTATGTTGAGCAAAAAAAAAAAAAAGAAAGAAGAAAATGTTGTAGTAGGCAGGAAGGCAGGTTCGAACCCGCGACGCGAAGGCGGAAAAGAAAGTGGAGGTGTGTTTAAGAGCGTTGGTTGAGCAAAAAAAAGAAAGAAAATTAAAGCGCAAAAGAAAAAAAATAGGAGTAATAAGTTGGCTCGAATCCGTTACGGACCAGAGGAAAAAGAGGTAAAAAAAAAATGTCTCGTCGATAAGCCTACCGTTGTTGTGGCGTCACGGGCGGTCGAAATAATGCATTTTAGGCAACGTCGTTTAAGCGAACTTTGAATGACTTGAAAAAAAAGAAAATGTCAGCGACAAACCGACCCTCCCTGTTGAGGGCGAAGGAACGATTGTTTTGGGCCAATTCTTCGATATGTGTCGTCCGTAGGGTCGAGTTTCAAAATGATACCAATCTCGTGAAAATCCGTCGCCTCGGTCGGAAGTTTTTGCGAGATATACAAACATATGTTCAGACATTCATACATACATTTAAACAGAGAGGTGAGGTTTAAAATATAGATGATGATGATGATGATGATGATGATAGTAATAATAAAAATAGTAATAATAATAATAATAATAATAATAATAATAATAATAATAATAATAATATTCATCATCATTAAATTAAACCTTGGAAATAAAGAAATGTAAAGTTACATACTTTTACGTTCAATAGTTTCAAGCAGAGTAAAAAAAGAATATAAAATATGGAAAAGTCCTTTAAACTTCTGTTTTTAAAGGAAACAAGTTTTCTCGTCGGACAAATAGTTATTTAAAAGGCTTTAATCTTCATTATTAATTTGAAAAAATAAAAGATCAATCATTTATTGAATCTGAAAAACATAAGAAATGCAATTGAAAAGGGCATCAGAAGTGTATGCAATAGTGAATCACCAAATATATTAGGAAATATTAAAGGATATCCATTTATTTAAATATTACATTATGCATTGTCCAAATGATTATATTCGAATTAAAAAAAATGAAATGAAATAGACAAAATTCAATATACGTAAAGTTTAATATACAATTAAATATATCTTGCGAATTAGTAAATACGGGAACGAACTAATTTTGAGGATGTCTATTCTTTCATGAATCGTAAATCGTTTTATTATTAGTATTAGTCATAGTTATCCAGGTCACAAGCCACTCGAAGAAAGAGGTCAATCAGATGTAAAAGCAAAAGATGAAGAAACCTATGGGAGTACTAACATTGCACAATGACATTAACTGAGTTTGATTGCTTATTAGGAGTTTTCTGACAAGAGTTTATTAATATTGGATTTGCGGATGTAATCTTTCCTATAGATGTAAAGTTATAGCAAAGGAGCTCTTTACGTGGAAATTACGCCCGACATAACCATTGGAAGTGATACGTGCGTCCGTTTGTGTTAAGCTATTTTAAAATATGGAATGCGTTTGTAACGTGAAAAGAATTTTTTTTCCTCGCACAAACCATTCACATTGGAATAGTTAAACTGTACAACCAAACGATTCCTCAACGATCACCCACCGTGCCGTGTATTTTCTTTCTCTGTTTTATCTACTCTTCTAGCCGGTTATATCTAGTATTTGCGACCGTACACAGTTTTATAAGTTGGGTTCAAAACAAAAGCGAAATCAAACTCGCACAATAAAATTACAGCTCAGATATCTACACTGTTCACTTATTCGTACTGGAGTTATATGCGTATGTATGTGTGTGTTTTTGAGTGAGGCCGCAGTAACCGGCCACATCTTTGGAAGATTTCACTTTCTCAAGACATAACTGAGGTCTTATCAAGACCTGTCATTGTCCACTTTATATCATCTGCTCATAAACTCATCATCTGCTCGACTCGACCTAAATTTCTGTGGAACACTCGCTAGAACAATTCTAACTTTAACAACTCTGACTCCTTACATTTGATCTAAGTAATCTACTCATATATATATACTTTCGACCGAAAATCCTAAATGTCATAAACATTGAGGTTAGTGACATTTAGGATTTTTCTCTTCTGTAAAGTTTTTAATCTGAACCGAATACATTTGTGTGTATGTGTTTTTTTGGCCACGCTCTTTATCGCCCTCTGGCCACTCACAGGCTAGCAGCTAATTGGCAGGGTGCCATTAAATCTAAGATGTTCAATAGATTTCGGTGATCTCCTCATCCACTTATCTCATTTTGGATCACTTGTTCTTTTTGTTAATCACTTGTATTACATTCTCTGAGCACTTAGAGGAGGCGGTCTATAGTATTACATCACCATAGAAGGAAAAATGACAAAACGAAAAGTGAGATTTCGACAACATTTTTAAAAAATGTTTGTATAATGGCCAAAAATAAATGAGGTCAGTGAATATAGAAATGTTTATATGTCATCGCTAACCTTCCATTTGTCTTCTTTTTTATCGATGTTTTATTTGAAAAGGAAAAGAAAAAAAATAGTTTTATTACATCACAAACGCACCGCACATTTTCAACCATAGGCTTTTGTGTTATTTTCTCAAATTTTTAGAGACATCTATGGCGCATATAGCCTACCATTGAACTTCATCTCTCTTGAACATTATCCCCATTAATCGATAGTAAGTCGGCAGCGATACTAAGTATTGCTGTAAGATATAACATATGCATCTAATTATGATAAAAATAATGTTTCGACGACGTGATCGTCTTCAAATTCAATGTGAATATATTCTTATTGAGCCGTCCTAGGATGTAAAAAATAAATAAAATAAAAAAAATAAAAATACGCCAATTATCCACATGACAATAGCTCACATTATATTAAATATTTATCATCAATAAATGATGCCGGATGATATTTACACCATATCCCTGTCAATATATATATATATATATATATATATATATATATATATATATATATATATATATATATATATATATATAACAAAATTATTGCTCATAAAATGAATATTACGGTTAATTATACTATTTTTCGCAATTTACTTGGCTGGCAATGAAAGGAAGAGCTACACATAAGATGGGTGTTTAATGTGGGAAAATCCAACTCTCTAAAAGAGTATTTTGAATTAGGACATTTTTAATTGCCTCAGTGTAGATTGATTTCTTTGTCACTTATCGAAGATAAAAAAAAACATGAAATTTAATATCAGAACTGATGCTTCACTTTGCTCCTAACACAAACTATTCTCGATTTCTATTCTTCAAATAATCTAGATAGCACTTTCAAAAGAGGTGCAACACTCAAAAATCGACATTTCAGATAGATTTGGTCGACGAGATTAGATTGGATTTAATGCCTTAACATGGATACGACTCTCCATAGGTTCTAAACTGATAATGTATGACGTTCATTTCGAAGGAAAAGCAGTATGCCACGTTAAAAGTATAAACAAAGAACGGATAATGGAAAGAAAAGAAATCATCATGGAAGTATTATCGATGAGATAGGGGAGATATAATTGGCTTTGCTATGAGATGTTCTTCAATCTTCATATAATCTAAATAATGTCTTCGATGAGGAACCGGGATGTCCCTAATAATAATTGAGACACATTTTATCTGGCTGTAAAACCAATCTGGCACAGGAAAGATAAACCGGACGATGCAACCAGATACTCTAATAATTAGTTGATATCCTGAAGAAAAAGAAAAATGCCGCTAATGTAGTCGGCCTTACAACGTGGAAAGATACCATTAAATCCATTCCGACTGGGAAAACTTCCGAGATAAAAATAAGTCGTATTTCCATTCAGATATAATGGCATAGGCTAGGGACTATATTATTCGTAACATACATTTCGCTACAGAATTAGAAGTAACTAATTTTATTACACGTATGATTGTATTATATATATATATATATATATATATACATACATATATATATATATATATATATATATATATATATATATATATATATATATATATATATATATCCAAGCACATCTGATTGAACACGACAGTTATTCTTTTTTCCGATTTTTCTGGATATCTTTCGATTCGCTGGGCGTTCTTTTTTCTTTCTATCAGCATATTGTACAGAATGGCGCCCAAAAGTTGTCATTCAGCCATATTCTACTCAAGCGCTTTCTATCGGTGTGTCCGATTATCATCAGGAGCGGTTGTTGTTGTTGTTGCTGTCGTTTTCTTTTTCTTTTCTTGAGGCTAAGTGTGTTTCTAGTTTTTTTATTGTTTTTTGTTTCATTTTATTTTATTTTATTTGGTTAAAGGTGAGTGCAGGATGGTTAAGTGCTTAGCTTCAAAGGAAAAGAAAAAAGAAAACAACACCAACAACAAAAACGACAACCGCTCCTGATAAGAATCAGGCGCACAGATAGAAAGCGCTTGAGTAGAATATGGCTAAACAACAATTTTTGGGCGCCATTCTCTACAACATGCCGATTAAAATAAAAAAGATCGCTCGGCGAATCGAAAAGATATCCAAGAAAATCGGACAATAGAATAACGCTGTAGTGTTCAATCAGATGTGCTTGAATAATGAGTTGCTGCCAATATATATATATATATATATATATATATAGTACTTATTCAGGTCTAGGAGCATAATCGTTTGAACGACGATAGAGTCACATTAGCCACACTGAAGACTGTTAGTGAGCGTGAAACATATATGACTGTGGACGCTAAATATTTATTTTTTCAAATGATTATATCAATATTTCAATATGCTTTATACGTTATTTATCTATTACATCGACACTTTCAGTTTTATGGAAACTATATAAACTCATTCTGCAAAGTGAAAGATACCTAATTAAATCGATTATTCGATCGATGGCATCCAAACTAATGTATATAATCAATCGAAATAAAAAATAATCATATAGGCTGCTGTACAAGCAAATTAGCACTCTAGATGTTTCTCTTTAACATTAAATTACATTAGATATAGTAGGTAAATGTGTGGCTCGTTTCTCACCCCTCCCATTGATCCCAAGAATGATTGTTTAATCCGGAAAAAGTGAGTGTGAAAAGCCAGTTAAATATAAATACACAAAGAGGTAAAAGGCAAAATTAAACTATGTTCGCCCTTTCACAGTCTTTTACTATTCTCACTCTAACTCTTTCGCACACTTTCTCGCAAACTACGAATTAAGCGTTTCTTTTTTCTTTATAAGTGATTATTACTATATTTGTGTTCGTCCCTTTCTTTATTATGTTCGACCGCTAATAAAAATAGATTGGGTAACAGGAAATGCAAATGACAGATACCATAGAACCTAAGCGAGTGTTTGATGTCATCTGAGTGGAATCCATATAAAGAACACTGACCAGGGGTCTTCCCTATCGTCCTAATTGATCGCAATAGCCAGCTACTCAGAACCATGGCTTAAGAGAACTGCGTTTAGAGTCTAAGAAAATCCTCACGTCAAAAGGTCGAACAATTATTTCATTGAGAATTCATCAGGCGACCTTGAACGATCCCTGAAATGGTTCAGAGTCGTCTGATAACGTTTTATTGACTAAAACAGATGACTGTTTGTAGCGACCAAATGTAACTGTTTACCTTCTAATAAATAAAAAATATTTTTCTCTTGTTATCGAGTACTATCAAACAACCTTGTTGAGTCAATCTGTTCCTACTTTTGAATAACTAAAGCCTAAAGATATATATATATATATATATATATATATATATATATATATAAGACAACTTCGTTTCATCACGCAACTTAATATATGAAAGTATAATTTTATGCTTATACTTTAAGTATTTACTTCAACAGTGCTAAATATATAGGTAGAGCTAGATAGTAATTTATAAAAAGAATTGCCATATATATTTTTATAAATTACTATATATATATATATATATATATATATATATATATATATATATATATATATATATATTTTAAATGAGTGTATCCATCAACAATTGTGGGTATTTTTAATAAAAATGTATTATGACTTGGAGACAGGTCTGAGACATACATTTCTCTGAAAAACACACTCAAATTTATCAGATATAAAAATGTTCTCCGAAATAACATTTCAATATTTCACTTAAAACACCTTTATAAAAAATATCTGAAGAGAGCTGATCAAGGCTTGAAACGCGTTATAAAAATATTTTTAAATAAAAAATGATAAAAGGCTGAAAACCCTACAGTTGTTGATGGCTACACTCTTTTAAATATATTTTCTCTCGTTGGAACTACACAACCATCAATATATATATATATATATATATATATATATATATATATATATATATATATATATATATAATGAAAGGAAATAAAGACTGTAAAATAAAATTTATCAGGAAATTTATTGTTTGACAGAATATTCCAAAAACAATTTTCAAGATATTCTTATTCCTTGAAATTTCAAAGAATGCTAGCATATCTGAACAAAGAATTTGCTGGTCATGGCATTATATGAAACATCATTTTATGTTGGTTAGTTATAAAATTGATGGTTGATTTCTTATTTATTTAACACAGATTCCAGCAACTTACTCATGACGCACAGGAAACTTATTGGCCTGTACTGAGAGGGAGATGAACGATCACCTAAATTCTTAAATACGGGGCATACTGATGAGATTTTCCAGGGTGATGAGAAGCAATTCTACTTAAGACAACGTTTAAACAGTTTTTAAGTATGGGTGATAGTTCTGGTGGAAGTTTTTTTGAGTACTATAATTGGAATACCGTCAGGACCGGTTGCTTTACTGGAATCAAGGTTTTTGATTAGCAGATATTTGTATATCGCATAGCGTGTTTTCTGATATAGGAGGAAATATTGGAGGTTGGCGGCCTTGGTCGCAAAGGGTAGAATTAGCTGCAAAGTTATTGGCAAAGAGTTTGGCTTTGTCTGATGCTGACGAGATGACCTCAGGTCCATTGATAATAGTTGGGATAGAGCACACGCTTCTGTTCAGGACTCTGTTTGCTATTTGCCAAAACTGGTGTGAACCAAGTCGCTGCTCAGCTACTTTGGACTTCACGGACTGAGCGTACAACTCTCTTGCGTTCCTTATTACTTTTTTACAGTCATTGTTAGCAGTCCTGAAAGCGGCTTTAGTCTCAGCACATCTATTACGTTGGAAGCAATGGAAAAAGTGATTTCTGTGCGCAATAGCAGCAGCACATTCTGGAGAGAACCACGGCTGGCTTTTAGGTTTTTGCAGGGAATTTTTCGAGGGTATGAAACGGTCTATACCTACAATTAACCATTCCGTCAGATCTAATACTATAGAGAACACATCCTTTTTAAACATGGAACGCAGATGTAGATCTGATATTAATGTACGGAAGTTATCCCAGTCAGCCATAGAGTATCGATATACTGTACGATGGAGAGGTATGACTGAGAACTTATTACATTTCATTTTTATCTTAATTGATACAACAGAGTGGTCGGAAAAAAGGTCTAGGAGACTCGCATACTGTCTGTCAGTATCTGGCACACGGGTGGGTTCATGAAAAAGCTGAGTGAGGTCATAAGCAATGGAGAAATCATGACAGAACCTCCCTCATCATCGATATTGTTTAAGTGGGTTAACCATTCCACATTGTGAACATTGAAGTCTCCACATACGTGAATGTTAGCTGAAGGATAGGCAGAGACGATGTGGTCAATTTTCTCAGATATGCTTTTAAAGATAGTAACTCCGCTGTTGTGGGGGCGATAGAGAGTAAATATAAACGCAATAGTGTGAGCAAGTGCAACTCGGAAGCACATATAGGGTAAGTTAGGATCTTCTCTGTAGATGCCCTATCAGATATGTGTGTGTGTGTGTGTGTGTGTGTGTGTGTGTGTGTGTGTGTGTGTGTGTGTGTGTGTGTGTGTGTGTGTGGAGAACTCTAATGAAGGAGATAATGATTTCCATTTAGCCTTGAGGTACTGCTCTTCCATAAAAGCTCTTGAATACTTATATATGATTGTATTTTCATTTTGTTATAGACTATTTTCATTATTATTTTCTGCTCATATTACCCGTGTTTCTGGGAGTGTGAATATTATTTTCTCTTCAGTCGGGCTCAGGTGCTCGTTGAGGAAAACGCGTCCGCGCAGTTTCCCAAAGCAGAGAAAGCATTCTAAACTTCATACGTAAAGTGAATTACAAATAACAAAGCTGCAATTTTATCAAATAATCCGAGCCCTTCATCGTATTAAACAAATCGTTTGATGCATCTTTAGCAAAGAAATTTCGACATGGATCGAGAGGGAAAGAAAAACAAAACAAAATAATTGGAAAATAGAAATAGAATGCATAAATTCTATCTGAAAGTATTTCTCAGTTAGATACGTCCTTGTCTTTTGTGTGTGTTTTTTCGACGGATCATTCAATACTCGTTAAAATACATTAATTTGCCGCTTCTCTTATATCTTTTATAGATCCTATATATTTTTATAGATTAATCACTGTATTATATATTATACATATAGGTGTGCGTATGTGTGGGTTTAACGAAGGGTATGGTGTAGGTTCAACGAAAGACAATCGTATAATTAAATGTTTGAGGCTATTAGCATTATTTTTAATTATCTATTATTTAATATTTTCCAAACTTCTTTTAAACTTGAGTAAGCACTATCGTGGGGATGGTCGTAAAATACACTTAAATATATCTTAATTCATTCATAATTCGTATTTATTATTACGCAGCCAATTCTTTATTGGATATTATATTGTGCCTAATATATAGTAGTGATTTCAAGAGTTTTAAAAAATTACGTGGGTGTCGTCAAATAGAATCGAAACTAAAACATTTAGCACACCAACTGCGTCTGCTCCCTATCGAGAGACAGGGAAGAAAGGGTTAATTTTCAATGACTTGAAGAAATGAATTTAATAAAGTCAAAAGATGTTGGCAAGTTGAAATGAATAGTTTGTTAAGACAGTGTAGTATATGTTCGTTTGTAATAGCACTGTCCTCCCAGACATTGCTTCTTTCTTTTTGAGGGTGGATGAGTAATGTAGTATATGTTCTGTAAATATGAAACCATTCACCAATGGATAATTTTAATCTTTTTGGAGTGGTGATATTCGCGCCTATTTTGAAAGCTTAACTAATAGATACATTAATGTTAAAAGGGGATTACTCTCCTTCGAGATAAACCTTGAAGTTTTGGTTACAATTATTGGCGTATATGAATGTTTACTCTGGTTAACAGTCCCCTTCGATACTTAATTAATTTTCTGCAAATTACTTGTCATCTAAATTTTATATATTTTTATATGTTCTTTAAATATAAACGTTCTATAATATTCATAATTATATTTTTTATAGTTTTATCTCCTGGAAGTTCATTTTATATAATAAATCTCATCTGTCTGTTTAAATGTATGTATGTTTGTATCTCTGCCTAAAACGTTCGACAGAGACGACGGATTTTCACGAGATCGGTATCATTTAAGCTCGACCCTTCGGACGACAAATATCGAAAGATTGGCTGAAAATATTAATTCCTTCAGGGCACTTTTCTACAGGGATGGGTCGCTTTTTTCGACGATATTTTTCGAAAGTCATCTACTCTTTTCGTCGACTAGCTTTAATTTAAACTTTCTCAACTTCCAGTTTGGCGATGGGAGCAAGAGCAAAGATGCGACTTTTTTCACGATCTTTTCCTCCTTCAGGGTACGGGTTCGAGCCTGCCTTCCTACTACCAATGTTTGTTGTTGTTAAACACACACCTTAAAACACCCGGGCAACGCTGGGCACCCAGGTTAGTTTTATATAAAACTTTATCAATATCTTTCATGCATGAGTTTTCATATATGCAAGGTTTCTTAGTTTGTTTGTTTTTAAATTAGTCCTATTAAGTTATTATATATTTTTTCTTTTTATTATTCATTAGATATTTAATCCTGAATTATTTAATTTTTAGTCTCTGTCTGTCTGTCTGTCTGTCTGTCTCTCTCTCTCTCTCTCTCTCTCTCTCTCTCATATATATATATATTAGTAAGCTGCCAGTACGCAGAAATGTTATATTTTAACTAGCACAGAAGAATCTTTCAACTTTAGGAGAGCATACCCCATTAAATATAAAAAATATTGCAAGACCCCCTCTACTAATATATAATGGGTACGTCCTTTCGATTCATGTTAAATTCTGTTCAAAAATAAATATATATTTATATATTCAAATATGTTAAATAAATTCAGAAGTCATTTGGATTTTCAAATATGAGCTTGTAAAAAAGGGAAGCCATTTTTAATTTTGTTAATAAAGTCAAAGAAAAATATGTGTGTAAAAAAAGAGAAATAAAAAAATTGATTTTTATTTTTATCTTGAAAAGGAAAGCACGTGAAACTGAAGCCATTTTTAATTTTAATTATGCATTCCCGTTCTTAAATATACACACACATTATATATATATATATATATATATATATATATATATATATATATATTTATATTTATATGTGTGTGTGTTTATTTGTTTTTGTTAGCGATACTTTCTTGAATGAATTCAAGTATTTATACGAAAGTGCATTTTTACCTAAATGCTTGTTGGGAATAATTTTCCCATTGACCAATCTGGTATCCCCTTTTAATTTTTTAAAATATAATTATCCACTGACACGTGTTTCGTCGTCCACGACTAGATTCAGCCACTCTGATGAGTCGTGGACGAAGAAACACGTGTCAGTGGATAATTATATTTTAAAAATAATATATATATATATATATATATATATATATATATATATATAAATAGTTTTTCGGTGGGAAGATATCCAAAAATTGAAAATAATTGAATTTCAACAAGGTTTGTTGATAGTGCTCAATCATAAAAGAGCAAGTTATATATATATATATATATATATATATATATATATATATATATATATATATTTCATTATTTCTGTAAATACAGTCATATCTTGCTACGATGTGCAGACCGTTTCAATCATATTAGATATCATCAGGCAAAAAAAATTAAGGTACAAAAACTAAAAAGATTCCAGACCTTTTCAAATTTTAAGGAGAGAAAATTTGCCATGAGTGGCGATGGTCAAAAATTAAAGTTCTCATGAGTGGACTTTGATTCCAAAGAGCTGGTTTCTGTTTAGAAAAGAGTTAAAATAGAGAGAGAGTTAAAAAGGTAGTTTATGTTGCGGGAAGTAGCAAGGAGGGGGGGTAATATAATTATATAGAGGGGTGTGTGAAAACAGTTGTCATGGTTATCGGAGGGGTGATAATATATATATATATTTATAAACACACACACACACACATATATATATATATATATATATATATATATATATATATATATATATATATATATATAGTCTGGGTATGTTTATCCATTAAAGGCGTTGAGTGAAATTTGAAAATCAAATAAGAGACGTGTTACATTTAACATTTTAAAGCCAAATAACAACGCGATTTTTTTTAACTTTATAAAATAAACGAATGTTTATTTTTAAAGAGAGAGATATATTTCGGAGATATACACTGCTTTTTCAATCTGTGTGTGTGTATATATATATATATATATATACATATATTCCTCTTATTCTTCGTCATGATGTGGTTAGGGATACATACTTGCATATTATATGCCTATATGCACACACACACACACACACACACACACACACATATATATATATATATATATATATATATGCACATGTAATATGTAAGTATGTATCCATAAAAAAGAATTTATTTTTGTTAAATGAAAATAATGCAAAACAAAAAAAAGACGAAAAATTTCGGTAAATTAGAAAGAGTATTCTGCACAAAATAAAAGTAAAAAAGGATAAATTTTAATTCATAATAAGAATGTAAAAAGTACTTGTAAAAAATACAAAGAAAACGTTTTAAAAAGTGATATTTTTTATTTCAGTAAAAGTATTTGTAAGCGCAAATGTTAAAGTGTTAATACAAACAAAATGGATGCAGTTTAATGTTTTCCATCGGAAAGCTTTTCCTTTCTCAATACATATCTGGGCTTGGAAAACTTATTTAAAGTCTGACAAGTTTAGAGGCAAACTGTTGCAATTTTATTTTTGTTGTAAGTTTTGTAAATATATCGGCGATATTTATTCTGATGCTATATAATGTACAATAATGGATGCCTTTTTTTACATCATTTCTCATGAAGCGATATTCAATATCTATATGCGTAGATCTTCGGTGAATTACTGGTTTCTTCGCTAAGACTATGCTGGCTTGATTATCATAATTAATTACTACAGGAGTTTTTAGTTAATTTTGGTAATACAATAGTATTTGCAATAGTTTTTAGGTATAGCGGTTCTTGAGCAGTTCCGCTTCACACGTAGAGATATATAATCTGCTTCTTTATAGATTTTCATGAAATAATTAGCCCATATTTTGATAGTCAAAAACAATATCCAGATATACTTTTTGGATCTTCATCGTTTCCCCAATCTGAATCTAAAAACCCTTCTAATTTTAGGAGATTTGTTGATTTTTTATATACTAAATGTTGTTCCTTAGTTTCTCTTTAATAACAAATGACTTGTTTAGTTCTGTTTGAATCTCTCATTGTCAGCTTTGATAATTTTTGTGATAGTTGTGCTACTGTGTAACATATGTCAGGTCTCGTAGCAGTCATTAAGTATATAAGACTTCCTGTTATCTCTCGCGAGGATTTATCAGCAATTATTTCAGATTCTGTGTCTATAATTTTATTGATATCATTTTCGACCGGTGTAGAGCGTTTCTTACATCTTTGCATTCCAAACTTTCATATAATTTTATACATTTACCTCGATTGATTCATTTTTATAATTCCTTTTCCATGAGTAAAGTGTATGTTCAGAAACCATATCTTGCCAAGATCAGTCATTTTGAACATTTTTTTAATTTAATCTGTTCTTAACATCAGTTAACATTATGTCACAATTTGATGCGATTAAAATGTCATCGATCAATAACACTAACATTAGTGGTTTATTGTCTTTGTTTTAGGTATACTAGCAGGGGCCAACTGGGCATTGTTTGAATTGCTGCTCAATCATATATTTCTTTTTACATGGTAATCACCACTTATCAAGGGCCGGAAGCCAGGGGGATAAGGGTTATTGCATGTACAGTAATCAATGGGATAATATCATAGTAATCATTAGTAATGGAGATTTGATAAAGTGTTTTACTTAAGGTGGCGGTTTATCAGAAATTTGTTTATATTGGACTTGGAGACATCCAAGTTGTAGTCAGGTGGGAAACAGGCAAACGGAAGAGAGTTCCATATCAATCATATAATTATGAAATACTCTATCCCAGCATAGACCGCTCTGTCTCAGACCGTACAGTGATTTGCCAAGCCTTCACGCGCAACTTTTATTTTTCTCTATGAATCCCTCTGGCAGGAGTAATATGAATTTCACAGTTTATTGGTGCATTTAAGTAAGCATTTATTTTACATCTATTTGATGGATGTTAAGATAATATTGCGATTCGATTTGCAATAAAATTCTGATTGCTGTTAGGTTTGTAGTCGGTGAAAACGTAGAAAAATATTCTATACCGTAAATCTGAGAGTATCCTTTAGTAACAAATCTAGCCTTGGACTGTTCAACGTCTGATGCTAAGTAAAGGCCTATCTTGAAGAAATGACATGTTTATCCTTTCGGAAAGGCACTACTGAATAGGTATTATTTTCTGTTAAAGCATCTATTTCGTTTTCCATTAATATTTTCCATTGCTGACAATGTTCTGAATTAATTGCTCCGTTAAAGCTTTTTGGCGTATTATCCATGGAATAGCAATAGTCGACAATAATCTTCCAAACCGCAAAAAAAATCGGGTCGTCTTCTACTTCTTCTTGTGTAGCGTTCTGATGAATTTCCGACTTTAACATCACTATCATCGCCGTCATCATTATTAATAATATTGTCCTCGTTAACGGCAACTTCATTGTCGTCATTTGTTTTATGAATTTGAGGAAATATTAATTCATTCTATTCATATGATGGATTTTTGTCTTTGAAATTAAACATGTCCGTGAATGTTACCTATCGGATTTTTAAAATTTTATTTTCTCTGGAAAAAATACTGAATAGGCTGGGGTTTTTTTTGTATCGTACCCAAGGAATATACCTCGACCGATTTTGATATTTAATTTGTTTTTTCTTATCTCTAAATGCAAATCAAGTTGAACTTAATACATGTATTCTCCTTAAATTTGGCTTTCTACGGCAGAAAGCTCATATAGGGTTCTAGATAGTCTTTTGTGAAGGGACTGGTTGCGTATATATGCAGTGCATACGTCTAGAGAGCTTTTTTGGAGTTTTGATTCAACCATCTTGCTATTTCAAAAAGTATCCGCCATGATCTTTCTGCAGTTTTATTTTTGTGAGGTGAATTAGAAGCCGATTTTTCAATGTTTGGTACGATAGTCAATTAATAAAAATTTAAAGTCTTTATTAGTGAATTTTGTACCATTGTCAGAGCTAATACACTTTACTACACCGTAGGAGGCTATGTCAGTTAAGTATAGGCACCGCCCAAACTGGGGGGGGCAGGTAAGTACTTTTTGACGCGGACCGTCTTTTTAAAAATCTACAAAAATCAGGTAATTATCCGATCAATACGAAATTTTCAACGATTATTAAGAGAAGAATAAACTTTATAACAATGTAATTATTTTTCATAAACGATATTTATATATATATATATATTTTTTGCTTACAACCCCCCTTGTTTTGAGGGGGTACAAATATGCTTAAAATACTGAACACAACATATTGTGTTGTTGCAAGGGACAGAATTATAGATTAAAAAAATTGTTTGCATACCTTATTTTGACGTCTGAATATCAGAACTTTGATTGTGTTTAATTATCTAGCTTTTGAGTTTTGAAGTGTGAAATTCGGTGAATATATTAAGTAAAATAATTAATTTAAGTAAAGCAAAACAAAAAAAATTGTTTTTAATATTTATACGAAAAAAGCCATTTTAAAATCTTTGATAAATAAATTAACAATTTTTTTTTAGCGAGCCGAATAACGCATGACCATTATTAAACAGGGCATGCTTTGAAGAATCGATACAAAAAAATTCGATAAATATTGTGCCCTTTGTGTAAAGATTTGCATCATTTTTCGATCCCGTTTGAAAACGTTTGCCGCTTTTCGACTACGGTGGACCAAACGCGCTGAAATAATTTTTTTTATTCTGCTTTAAATTGCCCCCCCATTTAGGGGAGCCTGGCCCCCACACACATACACATTAAAAGCCAAAATCATACAAATGGTCACCCATCTGGTACTGGCCAGCCTCAGCTTAATAATACATTGAAATTTTCGTCACTGAAAAATAAGGTTTTTTTGGCCTGTTTGGTCTTCCATAGTTTGCTTTTTTATCAAATGCAAACGTAAACATTGTCGATCTAGACTCTAGATCGACGCGAAGTAACTGGTTGCCTATATGAATAAGTGGAATTATTTGAAATACAGGTACTTATATTATAATATTTTTGCATATTCTCTTAGAAAATTATCCTAAATCTTAGTTAGACAACAAATAAATAAATTAATTATTTCAAAAACCTTTTTTTAATATTTATGTACGTTTTTTGTGCAAGACAAAAAATGTCAATTGTTAACTTTTGGGGAAAATTTAACATTTAAAATTGAATTAAAAATAGTAGAAAAAGTTTTACATTATTCTGTTTTCTATATGATAAAATTCAGGGTTTTATCTTTCTGGAAAAAAAAAGTTACTCAGAAATAATGGATTTTAATAAATGTAATTTTGTTTTAAAAAACAACAACAACTTGATTTTTCGGCCATTTTTGGCGGTGCCTAGTTAAGTATTTTTAGTTGCTAGGAATGTAACAGATTTGTTCTTAAAGAAATAGACTATTATTGAACCGAAATAATCGTCTACAAAATGTAATGCATACCTGAAGTTTTCTCTGCTCATCGGTTTCACGAGACAGTTCAAGTAACAATATACCAGTGATAGAATTTTCGTGGCCTTCTTGTCTGGCATCTTGTTTTGGGAATTTGCCATTTTACCTTGCGTCGCAGTTTGTCAAATTTTTAAAGTTTTTATTCTCATTCTGTCAACCATATTTGACAACCTTTTGAAATCCGGAATATAGAATTTTATGCCATGTCTGTAAATCATAGCTGGCGGTTTTTGATGGGACTACGCTGTTTAAATAATATAGTATTTCATTTTCTTTAATATCTAATACAGTTTCATTCGTGTACACCAGTTTTGATTTATTGCGGCTAAAGTTCATATTTGCACCTTGTTTAGTGGCGGCTTGTACAGTAAATACATATTGATTAGAATAGCGTTTTCCAGAACACAGAAATAAAGTTCACTTTTATTGTTCCTTAGCAAGATTTTAGCATCGTCTCCCTTCAAAATGATATCGTTTACTCGACTAACGTCGGGCAGCTCTACAAAGTGACCCTGAGAGTTAAAGTTGAGATCAAAATTGATAAAATCAGATTCCTTCGTAATTACGTGCCGTTGCAGCACAATCGATAAGAAAGTTGTTACTGTTTGTTGAAATGTCAAATATACATAAAATAAAAATGTATGTTCGCTAACGGAGGTCTCTACATTTTTAATGGAGTCCCATTTGAAATTTTTGTATCTACATTGGAACTCTTGTGATTGGGTTGCCCACAATCGGAGCAAATAATATTCGTCCTTTTCTCAGAAGAAAAATTGTTTTTAGAAAAGTTGCGGTTTTTATTCGAGGTAAAGGTATAATTTAATTTTGTTTTTAAATGGTCATTTTTAAATTTCACGATATTTGTAGATTTTTTTTTCTGTAATCATTTTCTCAGTTTCCTCGTAACTCCTAAGTGTTACCTTGAATTGAATAAAAGTCATGGGTTTTTCTTCCTGAGTTATAACGGTGGTAAACGGCTTAAAATCACTCAGCGATCCTGTAAGGATCATGGAGATTAACAGACTGTCGCTAATAACTTTGCCAGACATTTATAATGAATTTGCTGTCGTTCCGGCCCTTATGATATAATCTGTAATCGTCTCAGTTTCCGTATGTTTTATGGATGTCATTTCAGTATATAAAGAGATATAATTTTGGGGATTCCTTTCGATAAATGATGCTCTCTTAACATGTTTAATGCTTTGCATTCATCGGCAAGGCCTCTTGCATTAACAGATATATACTTCTGTCATCTAAGCACTGTATTAATTCCGCAAAGATAGTTGCGTTTTTTTTGTTTTGTTTTTTGTTTTTTTTTAATAAAGTCGGGGTTGTTTCTGTTTTCAGGTCGTGCGTGAATTACCTTATGTAACTTTTGGATTTGTAAATATCCTAAATATTTTACTTGCCTCAATTCGAATTTTGATTCTCATCCATCGAAGTACAGTCTTCCGTATGATACTCTGAGATTTTTATGTCCCAAGGTTATCCTTTTCTATATATTATTTTACATTAACATTAGAGGTTGTACGCGCGGAACAATCATAAAACAGCAATAGTTCAAGATTAGACATGGAATTTTGTGAGTTATTCTATTTTCCCGAACAACGACGGCACCCGAGTCAGATAGTATATAAATACGAGGGGCGTTCCAAAAACTAAAGCTTCCTATTTTTTTAAACTGAAAACATTTAAAGAGCACTTTTACAAGGAATTCGATGACGCATCTCTGCTTCTGATGAACGTCAATGACAGGAGTTTCTTTCTTAGAGTCTCACGCCGTCAATATCTACAACAGAGAGATAAAGTTTTCAAGTCATAAATTCATAAGTTTAGTCATTATAGCAATACAGTTTGCAGTCCTCGCTGATCTATTCGGACAGAATAAAAAGTAGGAGACAATACTTTCAGAAATCCCTTCTTATAATCCTAAAAGTCATACACAAGCAAAAAAATCGTCCTTTAATAATTCTCGGAATGCAGTGTGCGCTGAGTTTTTTTTTTTATTATTTTATTTCGAGTTGTTTATTTTTCTTTTTTCATTTTTTATTTTTTCTTTTATTTATTTATTTATTTATTTATTGCGCGATTTATTTTCCGGTTGAAGTAGTTTGATTCACGATAAAATAATGAAACTTGCGTTCAAGAGAGAAATCGCTAGGACTTGAAATGCGAGAGTTTCATCATTTCAAAATGAGAAATTGTCACGGAAACGTGAACTGAAGCGAAAAGGATATAAAAATAGAGACTGTTGCTTTTAGGGTATATAACATTTATCACGTTCGAAATCATCAAATACACAATACCGTAATACTCTGCTCTTGATGCATACAGACACGCACACCCACGTATATATAAATACTAGCAGAAAGGCCCGACGTTGCTCGAGATTGAATAACGATCAACGAATGTTTTACACTCCCATATTTTTATTGTTATCGAAATCTGATACATAACCCATTCTTTAATCGAACCGATTAATTGCCTGTTCTAGTTGGCTATTATCGCGGTGCACCAGAAGGAAGCTTTACGTGCTCCTACGCAGTGACTTAACACACAATGCATTGTACTGTACATTGCACTGTAAGGAACCTACTGTTAATTTTATAAAAATAATGGCTTGAATTATAGTTCAAAATGGAAAAGTCAAATACCATGATTCAGTTTTGCTTTAAACAAAAACATTCATTTTGGAGGCGCTTTTGTCATATCAAAGGACCTACTGCTGATTTTATATGTTGGACGTTTCGGCTTTTGTGGTAATAAAACTTCTCAAATGCACTTGTCGTTCCTTCTTTCATCGGATTATTTTGATTATCGATCATCGATATTTATTGAAGACATTCCGATACAAAATCTATTTAAGAACACTGCCAGACACATGTACCTCCGTTGAGCAGTTTCTTGAGGAAATATTAAGTAAGAGAGCTGAGTGCGTAGCAGAGCAAGAAATTAAGCTTAAAAGAAGACAAGTAGCCAAAAATTTATCTGAATCTCATGAATTTATTTCAACCCTTTTAAATGAGCAAACTGTTTGGGCGCTATCGCCCGAATGGCCAATAAAGATAACACACGCCGTTTTCCTCCCCTTTTGCCCTCTCTTCTTAATATCAACAAAACGGTGTTTTCTTTTTCTTTTTCATTTTTAACTGGATGGCAAGCTTAAAACTGTTTGCTAATTTGTTGAAATTAATTTATAATGAGAGTTGGCTACTTTTTTGGTAGTTTGTCTTCATTAATATTTTACGTTGCGCGAGCAAATAACGGAAGATTCAATTCTCAGCAATTTTTTCTTTCTTAAAGAAAAATACAGAGCAACTGTCATCGGGAAAAAATAGCTCAGTGATGGGGCATTCGACTAAAGATCAATTGATCCCCTGGTCGTGCCTCGCCATTTTATTTTTTTTCTTCTTATTAATGAGTTCAATTTAAGATAAAAGAAAGGGTTACCATTTAAAATCGCTTCAAATCATTTCGCCATTTGCATATTTTAAAACTAAACACTAATCAGAAGTGACTTTTCCAGGGCATTCATTGTGAACCCCAAATATCAGATGGCATGATATTGTAAACAAACACAGACGAAATTGGATGAATAACATTAACATCATTATTTTTATTTATTTATTTATTTATTTATTGCGAGCGAATTAGCCCACCGGACAAATTATTCTTCGTAATATATAATAATCAATAGATGATTGATTCTGTTATAATACATACACAATCTGCATGAATTAAAATATCATGTTTAAGCGTATTGTAGGACCGGGCAACGCCGGGCGTACAGCAAGTATATATATATATATATATATATATATATATATATATATATATATATATATATATATATATATAGGCTGTTGCAGTAAAATCCGAAAGTTGACAAAAATAAAACGAAAAACGGGTTGCTGAAAAATGTGGTAAAGCCATAAATTGACTAAGTTGACCGTACGTTTTCCAACAACTGCTCTCCTACACACAAGGCCAAGATGACCCAAGCAGTTGACTGCTCTCCTAACCCGGCTGCAATCCCTTTGACTATTTTTAAAGCCGTGATCGAAGTAAAGATCAACAAATAACTATAAGTGCAATTCTGAATAGTGCAAATTTTCATATGGGCAGTTGTAGTCATATGCCTTTAAATCTCTTTAAAATGCGCAAAACACACTGGAATTAAAGGAACTTATGCCTAATTTGAAATGTATTAATTTTCCCAAAAAGCGTTCACCTCTTTTTGGCTTCTGGCATAAAATTATTTTACACTAAATATAACTCATTCTACCGATAACAGTTGTGTTCTAAATTTTATGATGATCGGCTAATTAGTTTAGGACTAAATACTATATATAGACATGTGTAAACATATACACATACCTAACTTTAGGTACATACATATACATAATGATATATATATATATATATATATATATATATATATATATATATATATTCATTTCTTATCGTTGAGCACGTTCAGTTGAATTAAAGTCGGTCAATTTAGCTCTTATGCATAGATCATCGTATAACGATTAGATCACTCTCTGACTGACGTAAATGAACATTTAAAATTAAAAATGTTTACATTCAACGCTATTTCACGCGGTTAATGGTAGCCGAATGGATACGGTCTCCGCTAATCGAGTCAGAGATGCCTCGTGTTGCGGGGTTCGAATCGTTCGGCTGGTGTTGGTCGTGATACCCTGCACTGAGGAGTCTCGAAAGGATGAAACACTAGTTTCTGTGGGTGTTTAATTATTTAATTGTTATAGTAAAAAAGTAATTATATATATATATAAGAAGTTTTGAAAATATATATCAAAATATCAAAAGTGTGATTTATAAAATGGTATTGAATTTAGTTTTTTTTTTTTTATTTATAAATCTAAATTACAACATATATATAGATATACATATATAACTATATGTGCACATCTAATATATAAACGGGTATATGTCTGTCTGTCTTCATATTTTCACACTCTATCTCCCCCGAAACTAAAAGTCGCAGGACGGCATTTGGGGTCTCAAATGATTGGACGTTTTACGTGCCGTTCTTTTATAAGTCTTTAGCCGGTTAAAATTGATTTAAGGAGCCAAAAATGGATTCAAATTGAAACAAATCGTTAAAAAATTTTGTATATTCATCTTAGTTTATTTTTAATTTTTGCTTTTTAATCGGTTTATATGCTTGTTACGTAGGTACAGTAGTAATGTTACCAGCTTCCCCAACTACACTGACATGCAGAAGTTCAAGTGTAATGCTGCAGTTTCGATTCTAGCTGATGGCACTAATATACATTTTTTTAAACTTTTGAAATCACGACACTTTAATAATATATACAAAATCAAATTAAAATATCATATTTTAGCGTATTTTACGCCCAGTCGAAACCGGGTGCCCCCCATCGCTATATATATATATATATATATATATATATATATATATATATATATAATTTTCAGAAACGGTGAGAAAATATATAATTATTTCCACAACCGAACCAACGTCGCAGCCCACAAGAGCAAAAAAAAACAACAAACCGGAAGTTCAAGACTCATGTTCCGCCCTCATTTGGGCTCATCAGTTAGACACATCCGGACTCGGGATTTGAAATCCGAGCCTCTTGCATGCTAGGCGACCACTCTACCTGACACGTCGGCATGTGTTAAAGCTGATTTGATACCTCGTCCCTTGTTCGATATGAAGTAGGTTCTTTCCAATGTCGGCTCTGTGCCGCGGGTTGCTTGATCTGTGTACGGTAATAAACATTCTTGTGTGTGTGGCGTGTTTGCTCGGTTGGTAGAGTGCTGGGAACATCCGGGGTATTACGTCCACAACAAAATTAAAAAAAAACTGTCTGTATTTCCTGAAGAAGAATATCAATATAAATTTTGTACTCGTCTGATCTTTCAATAAAGTTAAAGCTTAAATTATTAAATTTACAGGTTTAATAAAATATTATTAAATGAGGAATCATTTTAAGTGAAAATTCGTATTTTCTTTTGAAACACGACATTAGGTCAAATTAGTTAGCCAATATTTTTTTTATTTAGCTTATTCACATAATATTGACACAATTAAAGCGTGTTTTTCTCAGTTTAACATGTATAATACTAAATTCGCACATGTATGGAGTATTGTTGTCATATTTTGGCTGGTGCATCTGCTACTAGTCTCTCGCTCCTAGACAAGGTTCAAAAGAGAGTCGCCAGCCTAATAGGTCCTGGCCTGTCATCTAAGTTCAGCCTCTGTCCCATCGGCGAAATGTTGCCTGTTCTAGAAGTATTTTAATGGTGAATGCTCCGACGAACTGCAAGCACTTGTATCTCCATCGACGTAACACCCCCGACAAACTCGACAAGCAGCTAAATCCCACCCCTACACAGTAGAGATTCCTAGATGTAAGAGAGCTTTCTGCTCCATTATTTTTCCCACAGAACTGCTAGACTTTGGAACTCCCTTCCGGGTCCCTACTTCCCCAACTGCACTGACATGTAGAAGTTCAAGTGTAATGTGAACAGACATTTTGCTGTCCAACTCCCTACATAGTGAGCCTGTAGATTAAGTCTCTGATAGTAGCCCCCTACATCAAAGTGGCAATGTGCCTTGTTTGGGGTGAAAATGTAATTAATAAAAAAGAAATAAACCGATTTTAAATAGAAATGATTCCTAATTTATCGATAGTTAACAAACAGAACAACATAAAAAAATCATTTGTAGCTTATACAGAATTGTTTTTTTTCTCTCGCGTTCTTCTTTGACCGCGACCTTTAAACGTTAGCCGAAGTAGATATGAGATATCAAATTAATTAAACAAGTTGGACTGACGCAGTGACAGCTGATCATCGAAATTCATCGCCAGAGGAAAGATCTGGCAATTAGAATCGTCGTTTGTGAAAATGGTAGCATTCTCAACTCTAACGAGTCGTTATGTTCACCGTTTATCTTAACTCTAATTAAGTGCAGGAGAATAACTGGAAGCTACTCTCGGCCGAAAGAAGGACAATCAGTGCAAATTAATGAATTCTACAAGGAAAGATAAGGATTCCTATTTCTTAGCGGTGCCAATCTTAAATCGATAACGTACGCGTGTGATATAAGGACTGTAGAAAGTTGAAATAAAATTAAGGTTGATTTTGGTTTTGCTTGATGTCATGTCACATGTTGCTTTAATTAATGATGAGATGCACCACCTTTTGTAACCTATACATTCTATACGCTTTTTGTACTAACAAAATGGCTACCACATACCAAGGTTAGATGCTCCTCGAGGATAAACGTTACTAAGATTGATTAAATTCGATATCGTGGGGATAGTTTTTGTTATAGACTCCATTAATATGAAGACGACAACGTTGTAATCTGCATGGACGCAGTTTCTTGGCAATGTGTTTTATGGAAGAGACGTTGCTACGGCGCCCCTATCTATCAGAAGGGGATTTAAGATTTATCCATTTTCAAAACAGGATGATCTAATTAACTGCTTTAGAACTTTAAACTATAGACAATTGACAAAAATCTAGTATAAGCGATATGACTCAGTACGATGTGTTAGAGTTGAATTTCACTCTGTATTTTGAATCGCCCATCGCCCAGTTTATCGGATCAGAGCATTTAGAATGGTACCGCGCACATCGACGTGAAACATGTTTAAACAAATTGCAAACCTTTTATAAGATTTCATGTTTATTGGTATTTCCGGAAAACGAAAATAATGAGCGAGGTTGACAAAAGAATTATCTTTTCTTGATGGGGTGAGGAAAGGAGTGCCCTTTGACCCTCGAAACATCGATAGTTTAGACACCTACACGCCCTGCGCATTATTCAGGAGGATAATGAATGAGATTGGAAGCGGAAGCATACTCACTGCTCTGGCGGTTCTAGAGGCTCGCCTGCTTGCATAGGCTAGGGTAGGTTCGACAGTTTGTCTTAAGCCAATTGTAGTAGGAATCGTGACAAACGTATTCCTTTAACTTAAAGAAAATCACGCTCGAGCACCTCATCATGAAACAAATAAAAATACAAGCAACGATGTACGGGAAGAGTACTTCATTACCGGAAGTTGAAAATATTGGAAGTTGAAATTATCGGAAGTTGAAAATAGCGGAAGCGCGAAAATGAGGTAGCTGATGGAAATATCTATCTTATATATATAAAATGAAGTCATTTATTATCTTTACTATTCGCAATACTTAACTTAATAACAAAATCTTAGCATGGGAAGCAGCTACGAGATATTGTTTTCCACCGATGAACAGTTGTTGAAAATTTTGTTAATTGAAGTTCTATTTAGTCTTAGATTCGCGAAAGAAGAAAGGAAAATCCATTGCATTGGTTGTAGCTAGACGCGATTTTTGTTGTGAATGTTTTACTGAGCTGTGAGCAGAGATGCGAGCTCAGTCGAGCAAGTACCATGAAAATGTCGATAGATTAGCAACGTCTCTTCTGTGATAGAGAAATAGAGAATAAAAGATCAATAGTTCAATAATTGATATTTTAGAACTACGTTTGATAGGTCAGTTTTCGTTCGACGACCCCAAAAAATCACGTGTGAATTAAAAAAAACAAAACAAAAAATTGCGTAGAGTAAAAAGTTCCTATTTAAAATGCCTCCCCACGGGACAGAGTTAGACACCAGGGTTGTTTTTTTATGTGGAGAAAAGGAACAAAAATAAAAATTGTCTCAGTCGTGAAGGATCTCTCCTCCACTGAAAGAGAACAAGAAATTGAAGTGTAGCATCTGAAGAACAGATACTACACTTTGATCTTGGCACAAAGGCCAATACCTATTTACAATGCTTCCCCACGGGACAGAGTTAGACACCAGGGTCGTTTTTTTTAATGTGGAGAAAAGGTACAAAAATAAAAAAAAATTGTCTCAGTCGTGAAGGACTGCTCCTCCACCGAAAGAGAACACGAAATGAAAGTGCAGCATCTGAAGAACAGATACTACACTTTGATCTTGGCGAAGTAGCAAACGTACGTACATTCGTACATTGCGTAGAGTAAGAAGTAAGAATAATGAAAAGCTGTTAATATTTTATTTACATCCTTGACAGGAAATTAAATCCAAGTTCAATTGGTGGTTTGCAAAGTCAGGGAAGTAAAATAAGTGCACCCTAATCTATAAAAGTGCTTGAGCATCCACGTCGGCATTCAACTCCAGGGTCACTTCGAGCAGTTCGCGATAGCAGCCACTTCTCAAAGAGAAAATATAACGCCTGGAAGGGTGGACTTCTTAATCCTGAAAAGAATAATACCTCATGTAGTCAGAAACTATCGAACTGATTGTCAAAGACGTATATTCGACTGGAATTCCAGCTCCTCTGATTGTTCAGCTGTCGAAACCCTCCAACATGAGTCACAGTAATAACATACATTGTATGTATTCAAGGAGTGAGGATTTAATTATGAATCTTTGAAATATCAACGTCGTCGGCGTTGTCATATTTAATCGATTAATTAACAAGGTTTACTTCGATTTGATCCACTTCAAAGAATCGATTTTGTAAATCAATTAGTGGGAGTTTTTTTTCAAACTTTTTGACCGCGACAAGAACAATGTTGTTCATTACGCTTTGTAAACAGACGAGTGAATCGTTGATGATACGATATTTTGGAATCAATAATCTTGCAAGAAAGAGTGTATGTTGATGTTGGACCTAGTGGAACAAAATGGTGACAGGGAAAGAAGAGTACAGAATATGAGAGTAAGTGAGTAAACGATAAAAAGATAGAAAAACGGAACTAGTATATAGGAGACATATATAATATTTCAAAGTTTCACTGCAACAAAGTTCATCAGCGCGGTAATCTAGTACTCATTTACTTGATAGTTGACAGTTCTAAGATTTTTTTACAAAAAAGTCACCACTTATCAAGGCCCCGTGGCTACTGGAGAACATTGGTTAATGAATATACGATAATTAATAGGATAATATCGAAGTGTAAATTTGGTAAATTGAATTACTTAAGGGAACGGTTTATCAAGAACTTGTTCACGTTGGACTTGAAGACAACCATATTGTAGTCAGCTAGAAAGCAGGAAAACGGAACAGAGTTCCATAGGTGTGCAGTTCTAAGAATGAAGCTTTGTTCATGGAATCTACGTTTAGGTTTAAGCACATATAAAGAGTGGGGAAAATGTTTGTAGTGGTTTCAACTAGACGAGTGATTTTGTAAGAGTTTGGCAAGATGCGCTATAGATTGGAGCTCAGACAAGCATTTGCTATGAAAATAAATAAAAAAATAGAGACAGACTCGCAACGTCTCTTCTGTGGGAAAGAAGTTGCAGGAAAGAGAAAAGGGTGTTCTCACGAGGCTAGAAAGTCTATTTTGAACTCTGTCAAGACATGATATTGACGGTAGCTTTTGTTTGTTACATAGTGAGGTGAAAGTACAGAATGGGTTTCGCAATAAAAATGTAACGATACTTCTCATAACTAAAGACAGTGTTCTTTTTCGTTGGTGGAAGGGGTGATTGGATTACCTTACTCATCAGTAGATAATACTTATACAATTCTTGGCAGTATTTGTTTCGTAGCGCAAAATCAATCACTTAATTATTATATCAATCAGTGAATCTATTATGCTCTTAAGTCATCAGAAGAAATAGCAACAATCAATCCGTCAAAAGGAATTTCAATGTGATTTGATATGGTAAAAATCCGAAAATTGGAAAAGAAACGGCAGTTACCTTTATATTTATATATATATAATTTTTTAAGATATTAACCTAACGATAACTATAGATTAAAATCATAAAGTAGCTAATTTCCTAGATGTCCCCCCTGAATCTAATTAACATCACGTATGAACCTTATCATAAACATAAACAAACTTTATACTATATTGATTATAAATCAAACCACCCAATATCAATGAAAAAACAATTATTCCTAGTATATCAAAAAGGGAAAATAATTTCAAACAATATGGCAATGGGTAAAGCCAATTATAAAAATAGTAGTAAAAGCATTAATGGTAATGAAAATAATGTTATAGACAATATCAGTAAATCCCAAATAAGCAAAAGTAATATCATTAAAAAGAAAAATAGACGTAAAAATTGTATTTGGTTCAATCCTCCTTACAGTGTACACATAAAAAATAATTTACCAAAAGTATTTTTTCAAATTTTCCAAAAAAATTTCCCTACTGAAAATAGTCTAAGTAAAATTATAAACCAGAATAATGTTAAATTATCTTTTTCGACGTCGACTAATTTAGTTAAAACTATTATAACTTCTAACAATGCAAAAATAAACAAAGAGACAATTGTAGGAGGATTATTAAATAATCAAAACATTGAAGTGAATTCACTTTGCAATTGTAGGAATATTGACGAATGTCCATTAGAAGGAAAATGTCTCATTTCTAATGTAGTATATAAATGTGATGTAACAACTAATAACAGAATTAGAACATATATTGGGGGCACAAGTTGTAGCTTTAAAGAAAGATTTAATAATAATATAGCATCCTTCAAAATGCTACATGTCAACAATAAGAAGAAAGCAAGATCATTAGCAAATTGGATTAGGGAATTAAGGAAAAACAAAATTGAATACAAATTGAAATGATCGATATTGGACAGTGCCAGTAAATACTTACCGAACAAGTCGAGCCGATGTAACCTTTACAATCTCGAATCGTATCATATAATAATACCTAAAGGAAATCTTCTTAACAAACGTCACCAAGTAATTAAAATAGTTTACATAAATCAAAATATGCATTATCGCGATTAAAACCTGATTAGTAAAATTATTGAATAGAAATTGAATTAACGTACTTAGCAAGTAAAGTTAATTTTGATTTATTAAGACTAAGATGTAAATAAATAAAGTTGAGAATAAAATGAAAATAATAAATTTAAAGTAATAATAAAGGTTAGGTAAATAATTAACTCTAAATTAAATATAACAATTGATTTTTAGGATAATTTAATCAGTAAATAAAAGGGGAAGGATATGAATGTTTTAGGTTGTACTATTTAGTATGATTTCAAATAATCATATTAGGATATAATATAAATAGTATTAAATTCTATAATAGTAATTTATAAGTGATTTTATTAGATGTAATAAGTAACCAATAGACTTAAATAAAACATGATTTGGAAAATAGATTAAATATATATATGCGTGTGTATGTGTATATCTATGTATATATATGAGTATATTTGTGTATGTATATATGTGTGTGTAACTACCTTAATAACATAATTTTAAGTATTTTCCATATGAAGATAAATATTTCATATAAATATAATTAGCTAATGAAAATAAACAAAATGAACAAAACTTTATAACCTTGTTATATAGGCCTAATGAATTTCGATAATGATAGCATATAAGATGGCAAAATATATCTAAATTAATATTTAATATGAACAATGAAGGTAATATATAACACATAATATATTATTTAAATGTGGGGTGATAAAAAAGAGCGTACATCTATATTATACAACAAGGAGTGGAGGAAGAATTAAATATTAAATTAGTATAGGAAAAAGAAATAGATCATGACATTATTACTTAGTTCAATAGTAAAGTTTACAAATGGTAAAGCTGAGTTTGTTAAGTAAGGTAATTTATGGATTAGAAGAAAAAAAATGAAAAATAAATGGTAATAATTATAATATTAAAAAATGCATTTATAGTAATCAGACTCCAAATATTGATCTAAAAATAAAATGTATATGATGCAAGAAGTTTAATTGATTGATAAGTGGTTTTAAATGTATAAGCCAAATGGTTAATTGTTAGAATGAATGTATAAATCAATGTTATAGTTATAATAAGATATATCTATTGAAATCTACTAAGATAAAGTATATATATATATTTTAATATATACACTCATTAAATTAACGTCTATAAATTCATTTCGGAATTATTAGTAAAATTTAATTAAAAAAGTAAATAAATAAATAGAAATAAATAAAAAATAATTTTAAAAAAGATTTAATTAAAGTACATAGGAGAGGGGGTTTAAAGTATAAGGAAAACCTGGGTTGGATCTGGTCTATAATTTTTAGGTCTAAACAATATTTATAAACCTTATTAACTTGAATTAAAATTAGAATTAGTTTGAACTTAAATATACATGTATTTAATTATAATTAAAATAACGTTATCAGAGGAAGAAACTCTGAAATATACTTATTAGAGAATTAGGATATATACAATAACAAAAATTACGCTTAAGCAAGGAACAAATTAGTAAAATGTTTATTAAAACTATATTGTCGAATGTAGAATTGAGTTAAGTTTATGAAAAATAAAAATTAAAAATATTACTTTCAATATAAATAATAATGATGGTACTGCTATTGATAATAATATGAATAAATAAATTAAAAATTAAAGTAAATGGAAATAACTAATTAATTTACAATTCAACATTATCAGATATGAAGTATAACTTAATAACTTATGATTATCGATTGAAACCATTTGTAATACTAACATTTTGTATCAGAAAAATTAGTGAATTGATTTATAATATAAATCGATTTAATTTTTTAAAAAATAATATTGAGCAAAAGACATTAAAACTATATTAAAATTAAAAATTAATTATTAGTTGAATATGGATATCTATGCGTTGTGAAATAAAAATTAATAAATATAAGTAAAGTTAATTTCGTTAGATTTGTTCCAAGGGAGTTAACTCTGCCTCACTTTATTAAGTTAATTTTGACAATTATGATATAAAAGAGTTTTCAAATTATTTTAAAACTCAACAAAATGTAAGTATAGTTTTTGAATTGTATGATTTAAAAAAATTATGATTGTAAAGATTGATGAGTTTCATTGTAATAGCTAATAGATTTGAATTATGTATGTTTTTCAACTCGGATCAATTTTTTAATCATGATAATTGATTGAAATGATCAATCGTTTTTTTTTTTAGTTTTTTTTAGCTTAGTTTAGTTTCGTATATACAAACATGTATAATAGTTTATAATATTTTGATATTATTTTCATAAGTATGTATACAAAACTTAGAATAGAATACATTTACTAATTATTAAATAGAAAATTTTGGTAAAAGATTCATAAATTAATTAAAATTTTAGTACGAATAGTTGGGTTTAATGACTTAGTTTGATAAAAATTCAATATGGCGTAATGGAAAAATATAAAGGTAACTGCAGCTTCTCTTCCAATTTTTGGATTTTTTCCATGTCAGATCAGCTGTATTCACAATTATGTTCCTCCGAAATATTGATGCTCAGCAACTATACAACAAACAAGATTGTGTGTTGAACGCATACAATATCGTATGTAAGAAACTGTCATGTTAACTGGTGTGAATAACGGCGAATTGACATTCATTCACAAAATTTATACCAGGATACTACTTGGAAGTGGTTGATCGCAATGTAGCTTTACCTTGCTTTAGCCAGATACAGTTTTATGTAGGATGTTCACAGGTGGGCTCCCCATAACGTCTATATATATTTTAGCACCAGAACGTACAACTACAAATATTGTCTATCTAAAATATTTATAGAATTAACAAAACCCTATGCTCCATTCCAACTTTCTTATTGATCCATTTTTCAACAACAATGATCAGATCAACAATTCCATGAATCATTTTCAAAAACAACTTCTACTACTTCTAATAATATAACATTATTACATGCATAATCATCTAACGTACACGATTCATTAATAATAATTGTAAAATGTTTAAAAATTCTTATTTCGGTCACTTTTTTATTTCTGTACATATTACATGTTATTTTTATTACTTCATAAAAACAAAATTTTAAATATCCTATTTCATTCACCTAAGTTACATAACGTTAGTTCACGTCAGATATTCATATTTTCATTTGTTTCGGTATAATAATTCCCTCGATAACTTGCATTTATTTTTCCAAGATTACATGCTTTGAGTAATATATACAGAACAAATCATTCATTTCTTTCCGCTTTCAATTATTTAATAAATAACATCCCTCCGTGTGAATGTTTAGCACTTATACCACAGTCATTCTTTTTTATGACTCATTACGATGATGCCCCAAATAATCATAGTTTATTTTTTACCGAATCTGTTCTAGCGTTGTGACATATTTCAAGCGGGCAACGATGGTATATAGATCCTTAAAAATTTACAAAGAATACTTAAAAAGATTTTTCTTTACTAAACATTCTTTTATATATCCTCGGGCAACGCCGAGAAAGGAGTCCTGCTAATATTAATATATAAAGACCATTGTTTATAACTAAATAATGTCTTCTTGTATTTGTAGATGAAATTCATGGCAAAGTTCTTCTCGAGAATGCTAAATATATCTTAGACGATGTGACTATTCCACAAGTATAAACGCATCGATTGTCCGCTTGTAACCGTCTGATGTTATTAATAATACAATCCATACGGTAATCCTAAACTGTAATGCAAGTTCTGAAAAGAAGATTAAAATTAGGTATAAATATTCAATCCATTCTTTCGCGATCAACACTTTCTGAAGTACAATGGTTTGCCAATCGATATGTCGATTATGCATCAGTCGATATGTGAGGAATAACGAGCAATAGTTATCTCCCTTTGTCTGAGCTCTCTTAATCCTTTCTTAGGTTTCACGTTTTCTTACATATGGCACTGTATTTATATCATTAGTTCTAAAATGCCTCCCAAAGACAAAATGATACCTAGCATAGCAACGGTTCCTTTCTGCTAAAGTAAAATTTTACTACTCTTCTGCTGAAGTTATAATTTAAATCAAAACTCACGCTCAAATTAATAATCTTTAATCTTCAAATTAAATAAATTGAAATTAATAATAAACATGTGGTCTTAAGATAAAAAATGCATCGTAGAATTAAAATTTTACCCCAAATTAAGAAAAAAAAAACTGTTACAGCATAAACAATACACAAATCTCGAAGTAAAAAACTGAAGGTTTAAATATTTCTCCCTTTCTAGTTTTAATTTAGATTTATAAATATGCTATGTGAATGTAGGAAATTATAAATATGCTATGTGAATGTAGGAAATTATAAATATGCTATGTGAATGTAGGAAATTATAAATATGCTATGTGAATGTAGGAAATTATAAATATGCTATGTGAATATAGGAAATTATAAATATGCTATGTGAATGTAGGAAATTATAAATATGCTATGTGAATATAGGAAATTATAAATATGCTATATGAATATAGGAAATTATAAATATGCTATGTGAATGTAGGAAATGATAAATATGCTATGTGAATATAGGAAATTATAAATATGCTATGTGAATGTAGGAAATTATAAATATACTATGTGAATGTAGGAAATTATAAATATGCTATGTGAATGTAGGAAATTATTTCTAAAAAAAACATTCGCTTTCACTTGTAGAAAATCGTTCATTTGAAGCCTCTCCCTTTCTACATATATCTTGAAACAAAGACAGAAAGAAAGAGAGAAAAAGGAATGCTGTGAAGAGTATACTCTTACTCTCCAGATGAAAGCGATGCACTGATAATTTGTTATAATTATATGCTGTTACCTTCGTTTATCAATAAGTCATTCCGGTAAATAAAAAAGAATCGCATCTCAACCAATTCTTTATTAATAAACAACATGAAATGTCCAAGAGGTTCTAAAAGATGGAACTAAAATAGAAACTGCTTACATTTATATTACTTGTTTTGATGGGACTACAGTTCTCATCTTCAGTGCTATTTGTGCAACGTTTCGGTCGGTTTAGTCTTCGACCATCGTCAGGCATGTTGACTGTTTTCTTGGAAAAGAAAGGAGTCAGTAAATTTTCTCTTCTTTTTAATTTAAACAACAACCAACATGCCTGAAGATAGTCGAAGATTACACAGATCGTAACGTTGCATAACTAAAACACAAAATGAGGAAAATAGTTCGATTAAACAGTAATATAAACAATTAGCCCGCATCTTAAAAATTCAGTACTGTTCTTACATCTAGTTCCTTTGCTTCAAATGTTAATCTAGTAAATACGTGTTTTTTAGGGGCTGTAGAACCTTGTTTTAACGTGAGTTCAAAAAGAAAGCTGACCTTTCTGCTTCTGATTTAAGATAAGCTAGAAGCATCGATTAAATGTACAGAATGCTGAAAATGAAGTATTACTTCGAACTACATTCATTTTAAACAATAAATATTGTCTATCCATATAACTGTGGCATGATCTAGCTTTCAAACGTATATAATACATATTAATTTTAAAATTCAATCGACGCTTCTAACACGGAATCTACAACCTTAGCTGAAAAACGCTTAGCCAACGCCATTCCGACATTTCAAAACAATATCGCTAAGAACAACAGTGCGGACTTTCTTTTAATAACTTTCTTATCACACTCAACAGTATGGTAAGAAAGAGGAAAAAAGAAAGAAAATGTACAAAATGATGAGGATGAAGTATTATTTCGAAATATATTTATTTTAAGCAATAAATATTGTTTATTCTCATAATTGTGTCATGGTTTGGCTTTCAAATGTATATAAGAATATTTAAACTTTAATCGATGCTGCTAACACAGAATCTACAACCTTATAATTATAATTAATACTCTTACAAATACTAAGATGCTGTTCAGAGGTGAAGATATATATGTTTGCCTTTTGTATTTTTAAAGAGTCCTATTAGTTGTTTAGACAGTGTTTAGTTGTATTAAATAATTCGTGATTATTCACTAATAACTTCGATTTTAATCACAAGTTTCGTTGCCAAAATTTATTTCAATCAATTAAATTCAAAAATGCTTTAATAATTAATTCTTTTTCCGTGTCTTGTGTGTTTTCCTTCAATTGTAAATTTAATAAATTACATTTACTGAACAGGAAAAATATATCCATTCTTCCCACTTAAACGTAATTACACCTTGAATTCACGGAATGAGAAATAAAGTATTTTGCTCTTAATTTAATTTAATAAAACTTTAAATTCACTGAATATATAAACTCCTCTGCACATTAAACGGAATTAAAATTAAAATTCACTGAATGGAAAGAAATTTCTCTGTCCCATTAAACGTAATTAAACTTTAAATTCACTTAAACGGAAAGAAATTCTTCTGACTCATTAAACGTAATTAAACTTTAAATTCACTTAATAGAAATAAATACCTTTGCCCCATTAAACGTAATGAAACTTTAAATTCACTGAATAGAAATAATTTTCTCTGCCTCATTCATAAACCATCTGCTCTATTAAACTTTATAAAAAATCGTTTTTGTTTGTACATATGCATAAATACAGAGAACATATGATATCCACTAAGCATAAATTCTTGTACCTGAATATTTTAGATGAGGATTGATAATTTGTATTGGTCGGATTATTAGTTGGAAATCACCTGGTCTTTTTTCAAAGTCATACATCGCCGCAGGACACCGGTGAATTATTCGACTTCTTAAATATATTTTCTTTCATACATATTACGTTTGCCTAAAACTACAAACGCCCCACTCAATTCTTAGTTTAGCAGAATGATGGGATAGTCGATAACGGCAGTTGTTACTACAGATAAAAAATAGAAATAGTTGCAATTACGATTAAAAGTTCGTATTTTCGCATTGTCCCTTTCGCATATGTTTAACAAACAAAATAATTCTTCTGACAGATAAATCTTTTTCGTATATTTTTTTCTGTACTTTTTTTTTCAATATATAAAACAATTAAACGAAAATACAGACACTTAATGATACATGGAAACAGGATTCCAGATCACTTGGGTGAATTTTTGACACCCCTAACACGAAACTGCGAATAAAATATAAAGAAATCTCGTAATTTCTTTTTTAAAAGTGGGTTGTTTATTTTCCTTGTTGAATATACTTCCAAAATAAACTATTAATGTTGTTTAACAAATAATAGAATTATTATTTTTTATTTAAAAAAAAACAGTGTTTACAAAGTGCTGGTGCGCCTTCTTGTAGCCTTTTTTTTACGTAATGAAATCAATTGAATTTTACGAGTTAATTTTTTTTTCAATTTTTAAACTTTAAAAATCTATCAAAAATTTTCTAATGGTTAAATTTTTACGATATTTTCAGGGTCAATATGAAATTTTATGCTCTTTCTAATAAATCGAATATAATATTTTAGACAAACGTTTTTTTTCTTAAATCCCCCCCATTTTGAAATATCTATTAAAATTTTAATAATAAATTTACGTACCAAAGTTTTATATATCATAAATTGAAGATAAAAGATCAATAAATAATATATTGTAAATTAAAACAAAAAAGAAGAGTTTTCTTTATTTACCTGTAAAGTTCAAAGTGTAAAACCTTTTTTTTAACGCGTTGATTTATTCTGTTTTAATTGGAAGGCTATGCTCTGCTTATATTGTCCAGTAAGTAATGAACGCTGACGACATATTTTTCTATTTCATTCAATGTTTTCTTTTTTAGATATTAAAAAAAATTCGCTCGATAAAGACGAATAAAAATATAATAAATCAAAAATTTATATATTTCTTTGAGAAAAGAAAAGAAAATTCCTCGAGTGTTTTTTTCTTTTTACGGTAAAAACTTATAATTAAAATTTGACTATTTGGAAACTATGGGAACACATATTTCTTCGTGCACAAGGCTAGACAGCTAACGCGAACGTGCGGTTTTTACTGCCTTCTGTCCAGTTATGTGTAGTTCTAAACAATGACAAACAGCTACTTCCGGTTTTTAGATAAAGACGTAAAAATGCTTGCGCAATCGCGCATTTTTCAAACAGTCGTTTAAAAATTTATTTTATTTAAAAAATAATGGAACTTAAAATATAAATATGGATAAATTCTGAACAATAATGAATGGAACTAAACATTCAATAGTATTGTTTTAATGGTAAGTGATTTTTTTCGAATTTATATCGATTTTTTTATAACCGAAGTAAGTAAAATTTCGTTGATTTTCTTCAAATCGTTTTAAAGAAAACCGATTTTAAAAAAGCAAATATTGTATAATTTGCTATATAATCTGATAATTTTTCTTAAAAAATTGGTCTTTGCTTCTTTAATTGAAAAAAAATAGGGCTTGAATTACATTTTTCAAGTAGTTATAATCTTGTAAAGATAGGAGGTCGAATTATTCAATTTTTGCTACGCATTCTTAAGATCGGTTACTGACACTGCTAGAGCACGGCTGGTCTCATTTACTGTTGGTTCAGACTCCCACTCGCACCCCAACAAAAGAAAAACAATTATTCATCAGTCTGGGTGCGAAAAATCTTCATTGAACCCCTCTCTGTCTACACAATTTAATTTTGATATACAGCGTATTAAGACATGTATCACACTTTGGGTTTTAGCCGGTAAAAGAGCTACAAAGGAGTCAAAATTTAAAAAAACACATTGAATTGGCCTGGTGTTGATTGACAATACTCGTTTTTTCTGTGCATGCGCTAATTAAAAATCATAGATTAAACTTATTTTTTGCAGTTTTTGTATGCATATGGATTTATGGCATACGCTAACGGATAAGACTGGAGAGCTGTATGTTTTTGTTTTGATGCTAACTGATGGCGTACAGGTCATTTTTTTTAATTTTTGAAATGACCGCCGTATATTATGTACAATATAATAATTGATAGAGAATTGTCTTTATATTTATAAATACGAAATCTGCATGAATTAAAATATTATATTTAAGCGTATTTTACGATCGAGGCAGCCTGCTAGTATAAATATATAAATGTGTGCATAATTTAATTACATTCAGCTTTCCCATAATCTAAACCACTCAGAGACCAATAAATTACGCCACACACCATCACTTTTAAATATAAGTACACCATTGAATAAGGACAGCGCACAATACTCGTTATCAACAATTAAAATACTTTTAAATCACATTTAGTTATAATTAGAACCTATACAGCGATGCAGCTCGCCTCTATTAATACGATGCACTTGAAAGTTTTTCCTAAAGAGACACTTGAATGAATTCACTAGACAAAGATACCGATGACCATTGAACACCATTCTTCGAGTTGGCTTTATTTTGTGAGTTGTTGAGGATGCGTGATCGATTGTAACGACCTTTTCTAAACAGGAAAAGTTAACACCATATCAATGAAACCATGGTACTTCTCTGAAATATGTAACATATGGTTCAGTAAATAATTTGTATTTTAGCTCTTACGTTCTCGCGATTGAGAACTTCGTTGATTTCTTTTCAATACACACCGACGCTATATCTGTGTACGTATTTTTAAGGGATGTGAGCGTTTTACGTGGCGTTGGTAAACAGTCAGAGCCCTCCTAACTTGTGATCACGACCAGTCCTTTTAGAGAAGTAGATAAATAATAACTAATTGATTTCTTTGTTTATTTCAACATATTTTGATGGTGGAAACCACCATTTCTTGTCTAAGACCCTAATATAGGAGAGCCAGCCAGCTCAATATATCGCAAACGAAATGTCAATTGATTTCTCCTCTGCATAACATCGCCACTTCCTTTGTGTCAAGAATAAAAACACTTCTCTCATTCTCCAGGAAACAAAATCAATGTAACCGCCAAGAAGTGGTGCTGAGTTGTTTTTCTATCTTTTAGATGCGGAGGGTCAAGTCTCAGCAGGACTGACGTCACAAGAAATATAAGCCATTCATGTTGGCTTCATAAAAGAAAGCTTAGCTTTTTACGCGTTCGCCTTGCATTTCAAATTGATTTTATTCTTACGTACAAAGGAAATATTCAGAATAGCAAATCAATTCTTATTAGCGATGAAAGTACTTGTTCAATAGTATATACAACTAAACTATTTAGCCCGTTAAAACCTGCCAAAAGTTATAGGCCGTTGGTTTAGAATGAGAGATTAATGTTAAAGTTCTGGAGTAAATATATATGTGGCTTCCTTCAGTCTTGACAGATTATTGATACCCACTGTAAGGGTGTCTGCGCGTGAAATTTGAGTGGCAAGAGTTGCGCAGTCTCCAACCACACCTCTTCTGAGTCAATATTGTTGCATACCAGTGGCAAGTTGAGGTACAAGACGACTGGAAACAATGCCGAAATGAGCAGAGAGTACATATAGAGCCTAGAATTCCCAACTGGTCACCCATCTGGTACTAGCCAAGCTCAACGTTGCTTAACTTCGGTGATCTGGCGAGAACTGGTGTGTCAACGTGATTATGCCGTATGAAGTAAATATGATATTGTGGTAATTGCATTAAATAATAACCCTTATTAATCAACTGTTCATTGAACCGATATCATAATAGTTCGCTGAGCATTAACATAGCAAAGGACTATGCACAATTTCAGCGAAATCGGACCAGTTGATTCTGAGAAAAAGTAGAAGAGCAGAAAGACAAACAGACATAAAAAGTAATGGAAACATAGAACCAATTCTTATTCGCGAATAGAGTACTTGTTCAGTAGTACGCACAAGTCAGGTAAATGTTATTAAATTACAAAATTATTTAAAAATCTTTTTCAGTTTTTTTTTTTATTTTCCGTTTAATCAATTTAGTATTTCAATTAAGTTTGATTTTTATATCACGCTTTCTTTCCTTTTTGCGAATACTTTCGATTCATCCAATGATCCTCGAGGGGAGATAATAATATTAATACCAATATTTATAGAACAATCCTAATCCGATGAAAATCGACAATATTTGTGAGCGGGCAGTGGTATAAAATTTAAAAATTCAAATTTTGTAAAAATCAATATAAAGTAAGTTAGAATTTACAACATTTATTATTTGACATAACGGATATAGCATAACGATTCCGCTTTCTATAGAGTTTCAAAGAATTGTTCTTATCCTCAGAACAAAAATGGTTAGCAAACTCTTTTCCTGATCTACATCAGTGATCTCCTAAATCACATCCTAATATCATTCCTAGACATTTATGCTGATGACACTATGGCAACACTTCAAAGACCGTAAACGACCAAGTTCTTTCTGATTTTTTCTGCTGTGATCTAAATCACGTGGTGCAATTGGGAAAGAGGTGACTGAGTGATTTAAATGTACCTAAAACCAAGCTTCTATCTTTACATCATCAACGCTCTGATCCCCGTCTGACATCAATTGAAATATATGGCTCTCGTCTTGGGGAGGCTCTATGTTTTGACAAGCTTCTGGGTTTGACCTTTACTCCTGATTTGAGATGGAACACGTACATCAAACACGTTGTCAAGGCTGCTGGAAAAATGGTGGGATCGTTCTACCGCTCCATATATCTCACTGCTGATGCCATTCTCTACCTGTATAATAGTCAAATACATTCAAGGATAAAGAACTGTTGCCACATCTGGGCATGAGTTGCTAGAAGCATCTTATGCTGCCCTGACAGAGTTCAAAAAAGATTCGTAGCTTAGTGGTGGATGCTCTTTTCTCTTCCTTGCAACCTCTTTCCCACAGAATAAACGTTGCGAGCTTGTCTCTGCTTTATCGTTTTTTTTCATGTCAAGTGCTTGTCTAAGCTCCAATCCATGGTCCCTCCCGGCTTGACTTCCACGAAAAACATGCGTCTCGCTGAAACCTCTATCAATAAGTTCTCCCACTCTTTATCTGTGCATAAACCTTAGCGTAGATTATATGAACAAATCGTCTTTCTTAGAACTGCTTGCAGTGAAACTCTGTTCCGTTTTCTTGCTTTTCAAGTGACTACAATACGGTCGTCTTAAAGTACAATGTGAACAAATTCTTGATGAGCCGTCCCCCTATGTAATCCAATTCATCAAGTTTCCATTACTAACGATTCCTACGACATTTTCCCATTGACTATCGTAGTCATTAACCCTTATCCGCGAGTGGCCTCTTAGCCTTGATAAGTGGTGACTCCCTTGTAAAGTATATATATATATATATATATATAAAGTTGAGAACTTTTTCGCACTAACAATGAAATTAAAAGCTTACTTTTTCTACTTAAAAATAACAAAACGAACTTCTTAATATGCTCAGTCATAGATATACGAGCGACTTTATGAAGGTTTACTAATTTGCATATTCCTTTGAAAGACGGACTTTTAATAATTAATTATTTATGTCTATGGTTTCATATTAGATGATTGGTTGCATTTAACTATTTCACTCAATTATATTTATGCATATTTTCTACATGCAATAACCTGTGGTGTTTCCTGGAGTCTCAGTAGTCTCCATCTTTCTCTCTTTCTTTCTGTCATCATCATCATAATCATCATCATCATCATCTTGTATGAATCTAATTATTGTTATCGGCATTGGTTTTCCCAATAATGTTCTTATCAGAATCTTTTCTAGAAAGACATCGGGTCTTTACGATGTGTGAGGGGAGGCGACCAGAAGGTTGAAAACATCCTAAATGAAATTGATTTTTGTGGACCTTGGAACATCCAGGTTGTCAGTCCGTGTCTTTAACTACTATATTCCCGTCATCTTTCAATTATCTCGATAACCAGTGCAGATGACTTCACATTATCGCAAAAAGCCGCTTACCTTTGATTTCTCGCTGGCAACGACCACTGGTATTCCCTGAGATTTGGCTGGCAGAAAGCTTCCTTAAGTTTTTTTACTGGTCTCTGCATTTTTTTTTTTTTTTTTTGTGGATGTCTAGTTAATGGTTTCCCACGGTTCTCTAGGGCTTTTCACAACTCTTTCGTTTAGCGCCATCCAATGCAGATACCACCTTTTTGGGAGGTGGGCATACTAAAAAATAGAAATCCTTTCACAGTAACCGGGTAACGCCGGATAGGTCATTTTCTTTCGAATGATATTTGCTGTTTTTATTAGGTATAATAAGATACTGAAAAACATTCTAAATCCGCCCATTCAAGTCTGAGAAACAAAAACGATGAAAACGATAATCACCTTTTATTACAAAAATAAAAAAGAGCCTGGCAAGTGAAGATATTGGATCGAAATCAATCATTGCCAACAATAGGCGACAGAGTTACAACGAAAAGTAAATAAGAAATGATATCACGTGTTTTTTTCTGCGTTGGATGACCCGAAGTTCAACAGTTCGAGTAAAAATAATGGCGGTGCTCTGCCGCCTAATTCATTTATGAGGAGCGTCGTATTAATGAACGCGTGCGTCGTGTTGAACATTAGATGTCTCCTAAGTGGCGAGAAGCGTGCCGGAAAGGGAATCTACTTGAAGAAAAAACAAAAGCAAAAACTAACCTATTAGACACTGACAATTCTAAAGTTACGTATTTAAACAAACAAAAAACAAACATCGTAAAGAAAGCGGGAAGAGATCGGCATGATTTATCGCATGGAATAAAAAAAGAAAATCTCTTCAGAACTTACGCAAACATCTTGACAATAGGTGACTGAGTGATTTCTACTGGGCCTCTTCACTAATTTTTTAAATATTTGGACCCCATCATCATCATCATCATCATCATAATCATCATCATCAGCAGCAGCAGCAGCAGCAGCAGCAGCAGTTTGACGTACAATGGTTCGTTCAATAAATGTCCAGACTTTTTTGTGTACAGGCATTTAAAATTGTCGTAGACTCTTAAAAATTAAGTATGTTATTGCTTGCTATACACCTTATGAGATGGTAGACCTATTTTTATGATTTCAGATTCAAATGAACAGCTACAGCAGGAATTGGAATACACTTTACTAAAGCCTGATTGTCACAACTGGTGAATTTCAAAAATGCAATCTGGATGTGAGAACACTTTAGAAGAACAACATTCAATAAAATTGTTTTAAACTCGGAAAAATACCACAGAAACGTATGAAATGCTTCCGACTGCTTTGGAGCCGTTTTGGGCTGAATCGAGCATCAGTTTTAGAGTATCATAAGATAATGAAGGAAAGCAGGGAGTCTGTGAGGGATGATGAGAGGTGTGAGGAGAGTAAGGAAGTCAGGAAACCAGAGCTGATTGTCCAAATAAAGAATTTCATGGATAAGAACTGCCGTGTGTCGATAGCGACAATAAGTGAACAGTTTGATGTCAGTGTGGGATCATAGACAATTATTCTCGAGAAACTGAAGGTGCAGAGTAGTTACGCAAAGTTTGTCCCAAGGGTGCTCAGAGAAGATCAGAAAGCAAGACATTGTCATGGGCATCAAGGCAGTTCCTCACTCTCCCTATAATCCAAATCTTGCTCCCTGTGACTTATGGTTAATCTCTAAACTCAAGGAAAACTTTAGAGGCTGTCGTCGTTATGAGACAATTAAGCAAATGAAAGAAGCTGTAGCGAGGGTCGTTGACGCACTCAAACAAGAGGATTTTCATTAAGTCTTCCAGAAGTTGTTACAACGGCACATCAAGTGCATTATAGCAGGTGGAGATTACTTACAAGGGGCCTAGAGTTTCGTGAGTGTACTATCAATAAAAGTTACCATGCGAAAAAAGGTCTGGGAACTTATTAAAGGCACCTCATATTTTCCACATGGTGTCATGTGTTCATTTTGGGGTTTCTCTTACAGCGATGATCAACCATTCAATGGAATTTTGCTTATTTATTGTTTTGGGTTACTTATTTTTCTAATTAGTGTGTCATCTTTTTTTATTTGGGTTCACCACTTATCTAGGTCCGAAGGCCACTCAATGATAAGGGTTAGTGAATGTAAAGTGGTAGTGTAGTAATCGTTAATAGTGTAAGTTGGGTAGAATTTGATCATTTCTAGCGACGACTCAACAAGAACTTGTTTACATTGGACTTGAAGGCTACTATGTTTTATTCAACCGGGAAGCAAACCAACGGAACAGTGTTTTATAGACTGGCATTTATGGGGGAAAAAGCTTTCTCGTGGTATCTGTCTTTAGCTTTCGCCACAGATAAAGAATGGGGAAAATACTATATAGTGGCTGTGTTGTATAGTGGCACATTTTAAAAGGATGACGCTGAGTTCATATTAAAAGAGATATGATGGGGACATTCATATTGACTAGAGACGGCGATATAGAGATATAACAATGATGAGGGGAGAGAGAAGTCATTTATACATATTACAGTTCTGTGGATTCTTCTAACATATATTAGCGAGGGGAGAGGGTGATCAGTTCTTTTAACACAGGAGGGGACATATTACTTACGATTAAGGGTTTTATACAAAGTTCATATAAGATGATTACACATTACCTTCAATTGTTGAATGACGACACGAAGACAACAATTACAAAAATCGATGATGTTCTTTATTTCATTTGACCGGTCGAAATGATGATTGCCGTCAGGAATTCAAATTCGTTTCTACATGGTTAAATGTTCACCTTTCGCTTCTAAAGGGACCCTCCTCTGCTCGACTTCTGGCTCTCGACTCTGGACCCTGACTCCGACCGCCCGACTGTCTTACTCTAATCTGTTAATACTGGCTCGTATATTTAGACATTCCCTTTCTGCTATGACGTCAGAAGTATGGCTCCAAACGTGACCAACCCACGTGGCTAAGCATGCGTTTCCAAAACACACTTCTGCGAAGAAAGAATTCTGAACTAACCTATTTTTCAACCTAACCTATTCTTTCAATATATTTTTAATTTGTATTGTTCATTCTTTTCTAGCTGACCTTTTTAATTCCGTTTTCATAAAAGAATGAACAATTAATTATTTTTACAAAACAAACAATATCTAAACTATTTTATATGAAATTGAACAATAGCGAAATTCTAATATTCCATTTTCTGAATCTATCTCTGAACCTTGCTTACAAGGTTCGAGTCTCGGTTTATCCTCATCTCATTTTCCACTTATCTAATGTTTTTCTTCTTTACAAGAACAGGGGACAGCCTTTCTTGTAACAGTTGTAGCTAGTCGAGGAGTTTATGAAAGTTTGGCAAGGGGAGCATAGATTGGCCTTCAGTCGAGCACTTGCCATGAACATTTCTTTTCACTGGTTAGTCCTCTTCTCTTTATCATTTTGATCGTAGAGTCGGTCGGCAGCATCGTTCGAGTGTAGGGTATTATTTAGTCTTTTAGTTTACTTGTCTAGGTTTTTGTATTCTTTTTTTTGTCTAGCATACGAAGTATCTATAATAACTCACGAAGGTACTGTCCAGGTATTAATTAGTTTGTATTTTTAACTATAGTGTCCATTTTCTAAAAATTGCCTAATCCTCCTAAAATATTATTTCCAACCTTCTCTAATATTTATCTGCAATTTATGGACATCGTATTTGCTAGTTGTGTACGTCTTTTCTCGATTAATTACTTACATGCCGCCAACTGTTTCGCGTTTTCCTGCTTTCATTTCTAGTAGTACACTTGTTTTGTTTTTTTTATTATTCTGAATTCCATTCGAATGTCCTGGCTGAAAGTTCCAGTTGTATTTTACGTTCATCATCATCATCATCATCATCATCATCATGGATTTTAAGTATGTTTTACATGTTGGCTTGCGCTGGACGTTTTTTTAATTGACTTCCAATCTAACCTATATCTGATCTTATTTATCCCTCTTTCTTTTAAACCCATTTTCCCTGTGTTCCCTGTGCCAACTGATTTTGATATCTCAGTTGTTATAAATCTCCAACCCTAAAAACTCTGATCCATTTTTCATCATCATCATCATCATCATCATCATCATCATCGGTTAAAAGTCTGTTTTTCACCCGTGCATGCCAGACTAACTAAATCTAATCTTATCACTTTCTTCCTCGTTTTGACTTGGCCATTCATGCCAACTGACCCGACTACTTCAACTGTTCTACAACTACAAATTGGTTGAGACTCACTCTTTATCCCTAAATTTTGTGCCGTCGTCCTGGACTTTTTCCTTGCCATTGGATTCGAGTAATCTTGGCTCAAGGAAGGTGTGGTTGGTGATTGTACAACCCTTGTTTCACAATAGACTCCCTACGCAAGCACTCTTACGGAGACGTATACATTGCCTATTGAGACTCAATGCAGGCCTATATACGATTGTTACCTAACATATTTAATTAAACATCGGACATCCTTAATGATAATGGAGCCGTTTTGTCGAATATTTTTGAAACCTATACAGAAACAATATAAGTGAAGGAAACAAATGACTTGTATCCCACTGCGACATATGCACCAGATCAATGGTGCTTCTAGCTAGTTTCTTTAAAGTCATGTTATAGTTGTAGGAGGAGGAGGAGAAGAAGGTAGAGGAGGAGGAGGAGGAGGAGGAGGAGGAGGAGGAGGAGCTTTGATGCTAATAGTGATATTAATGTGACAAAATGAAGAGCGCCCATTTTAGGGGAGCTGGGGCTTCTACATTAATAAACATTATACCTAACATGTGACTGACTGTGTTCGTGGGGAGGCAGTTTGTTTTTAGAATTTGAAAAGTCAAACCCGAAAGAACTCATGGATACAAAAATAAAACAATGTTTAAACGTTATGTATGAATGCCTTCCCCTCTCTCTTTCTTTCTCTTTTTCTCTCTCTCCCTCTCTTTCATTCCCTTTCTCTCTCTTTCAATGGAGAAAGAGAGAATTGAATATGAATGTATCGTTTTAAACAGTTAAAGCTTGCACATTGTACGGAACGGACGCACAAATATACAGTTTTTCTACACGCATAGATCGATGACAAAATATGCTCCCCCATTATTAAACGTAACATATAATATATATCTTTATAAAAATGCATTTTTCCCCTATTTTTGAACAAGCGTTAAATTTCAGTATGCGGTCCCTGCCATTAATGCCGACGATGGAAATGGTGTTTGTAACGACGCAATGAAGACTCAAGAAGCGACCAATGCCAACTGATTATAGCCAATGACATATCGACCCGTTGATGTTTCCATGTGCCTATCGGTTGATATCGGGAGCTGGTTGATTTTCCAGAACGTTCCTTCACCAAGTAACCCTCCCCAGAAACGATAGTGTCATATTAGTAGTAGTAGATTATTGTCTATCGTAATTGAACTGAAACATATGTACTGTCATTACGTAAAACATTTCATTACACATAGAATACATTTAATTGCAATCCATGCTAGATTCGGAACAGTTTTGTCAAATACTTTTGAAACCTATACATAACAAACATAAATAAAAGAAACGAATGCACTATGACATATCCACCGGACCATTGGTTCTTCCAGCTAATAGTATGCAATTATTCCCAATATTTTTGGAACAGATAAAATGTTATAGTAGTAGTAGTAGTAATAGTAGCAGTAGTAGTAGTAGTAGTAGTAGTAGTAGTAGTAGATTATGTCGGTAAGATTTAACTTTACTCTGAGTTCGTGAATTCACAAAAGTAGAATACACGACGCAAGGCAGACAGTTCAGTCGTTCTGTTCAAACTGTCAACATGGATCAAAGAATCTTTGAAGTAAAAACAAGTTCAAAGAAGACATTCTTACTCTTGTTTCAAATCTCTTAGCATTTTTAGTCTGGTTTTCAACTTGCAAAACACTCGTCTGCCAGTGCATTGAAAAACTAATACCGTTTCCGCCTTATGACTCAAAATGACAACTGTCAATTCCCAGAGGAATGACGCAAAACCGAATTATACAAACAAATATCTCCGTAGAATGGTAACCGTCTTCTTGAACTTTGTTGCTTTTGTATTTGTTTTTGTTTTTGTCTTTCGTTTTTGTTTGGTTTTGTTTTGTTTTTTTTTTTGTAATTTTTTATCATCACTAAATACGTGCAAATGTATGTGTTTGCAACTCAACTCCGGTGACATATTGGTCATCGTTAGATAACCAAAATTAACCAACATTTTGCCTGTCAAGTATTAAAGGATGGCTATTTAAGAATACTTAGCACTATATAGGTTCCATAGCAATACAACCATGAAGATTCTTTAAAAACGTACTTTAGTATAGCTACGTCACACATGTAATAATTTAGTTTTATGCAAAAGAGGAAGAAAGGGGAACCGAAGCTCTTCGTGAACGTTATGATACTCTCACTTTTTGTGACACAATTAATATTATATATCAATTATAAATATTCAAAGCTTTACAGTTTCTTTTGAGTCGTTTGAACGGGTTTAAGGGTCGTAATATAAAAAAAAAACAATTAAAAATTCAAATATTTCAGAGTTTATTAAATTTGAGTCATTAGAATCCAATTCACAAAGATTTTCTAAATTTCAAATTCATATAAAGACTATTTATATTTAACCCTTACATTTTAGAAAGGTTCTTGAATAATATAATGGAGTTTGATAAAAAAAAATTACCATAAGGATTCCAGACATGTTTGTAACATTATGTATTGATTTTAATATTAATAAGAGGGCATAACAGTGATGCAAAGCCATCGGCCCTCTCGGTAGAAGTTCTGTTCTCAATCATGCGGTGAAGCACTTTTCAGAGATTATATAATTCCTTATTGGTTTCAATGGTATATGTCACAGAAGCAAAATTGTCACTCTATACATGATATTAATATAAAAATCCGGTTTTATCCAATTTAATTTGTCTGTTTTACGGCAGATCAACCCTTTTTTCCCTTATTGCTGAAAGGCCATATTTATTGAAGACAATTATTTTGAACGATTTATTAAACATACGTGACATTTATCTTGAAAGCAGTATCTATATATGTCTACTTACATTATAAATGTATGTATATATGTATACTACTATATGGAAACTCTGTTTTACCAATTACACCGGTCGTATACATTAAACTGGCTTCGTACTCTTCTCTTCCTTCATTCAATAATCAAGCGTATCAAAATCGAAGTGTCTGTAGAAATAAAAAAAATAATTTGTGTTGATAATTGATGATTGGAGCACCACTACTAGCGAGCATTTTGCGATTCAACGTATCTCAGGTCTTGGATATGACCTAAAACTATATCCGATGGTGAGGCCCCAACTGACCCGGAGTGGTAGTACCTGTTAGGGTCCCAACTTTGGGTTAAATCGAATCCGACTTAAAAAAAACAAACAAACAAATATACTCCATTAAAAATCGTTCCTGAAAATAACTAGATTCGGCATGAAATAACCTGAAAAACGTTGATATGCCGTAAAACAAAAACAACCAAAACAACCAACGTATCTCAGATAGACTTGTATTTGTTAACACGCAGTCGTAGCACAGTTCGTTGTGATGTCTCAGTGTTGTCGCCGCGACCATGGAGTCTGTCTGTCTGTCTCTCTCTCTCTCTCTCTCTCTCTCTCTCTCTCTCTCTCTCTCTCTCTCTCTCTCTCCATTTCCCTTTCCTTGAGTGACAATGGCTGTATAAGTTTATGTATTCTTTTTCTCGGTATCGATTGTACTGGCAGCTATCGTGTGGAGTTTAACAAGCTAGAACAGTAAGCAAAGTAAATAAAGCAACCATAAATTTCAATTACTTCGTAAGTTCCCTTCTGCCTTAAAGTTTAGACATTTTCTAAAACCAGAATTACGTAATAGATTTTGATGAAAATTTGAAATAAAGGTTATAGAGATAAGTATAAGCGGCATTATATTTTGATTTTAATTTTTGTAATAAGACATAGAAAAGTGATGCAAAACTGGAATGATGCGTTACATTAAGTAGTAATTGTTGTTTCCTATACAGAAAGCTCAACTCACGAGTTGTCTATGCCTACCGCTTCTTTCCACGACCAAAGTGTATATATATATATATATATATATATATATATATATATATATATGCATACATGTATATCCTATATATATACACCGCTTCTCTGTTACGGTCCCTAGATGGCGTAAGGCCTTCTACTCAAGTAGTTTCTTCCCACGAGCTGGTAAACTTTGGAATTTCTTTCCATGCCTCTGCTTTCTTGACTGCACTACCATGTAGAAATTCAAATGTAATGTGAACAGACATATCGCTGTTCAACTCTGTACATAGTATCCTCAACTCACCCGGCGAGTACAACTCGCGCGGCTCGGGCAACAAAGTTCAAGCAAAGACCATAACCCCACATATAAGACCATTGCTCTTGTAGCAATAAGTTATTGGTCAATGTAGGGGAAACGCTTCATACCAATTGTCACTATCCAGCACCCCTACTCCCCGGGGAGCTGGTATACATTTTCCTAGTCTCTCCACATTAAAAAAACGGCCTTGTGGATAATTTGCTCAGCGAGGAAGCAAATAAATACAAACTTCGTACATAGTATCCCTGCTAATCTGTCCCATATAGTAACCCCTTACGACGTAGTGGCACTATGCAATGTTTGGGTTGAGAATAAGACAATAATAAATAAGAATGAATAGTAGTATATGCATATATATGCATCATCTATAGCGAGAGACACAATCGCGTTGACACACCGGTTCTCGTCAGATCACCGAAGTTAAGCAATGTTGAGCCTGGTTAGTACCAGATTGGTAACTATCTAGACGCTGTTTGTGTTCTCCGCTTATCTCGGCATTTGTTTCCAGTCGTCCTGTACATACACTTCATTTTCCACTGGTATTTAACAATATCGACTCAGGAGAGGTGTAGTTGCAGATTGCTCACCTCCAACCACAAAGATTTCACGCGCAGGCACTCCTTCGTGGGTATCCATAGTCTGTCAAAGTCTGAAGGAGCCTGTTTTATATATAGAGAGAGATATGCTTGTATGTATGTATTATGTGTATATATATATATATATATATATATGTATATGCATATAGTTATGTATAAGCATGTATATATATATATATATATATATATATATATATATATATATATATATATATATATATATATATATGAATACCTTGATTTCATATGTAATAGTAAATGGCAGTGGCGCTCCAGAGATTTTCAGAAAAAACATTAAATCATGATAATCTAAAACCGGAGTTCTGTTCTTCATTTGCATAATAACGGGTTCTCAAGCAACATTTCTGGAATGCAAGAAAGTAAACGATACCCTCAAGAAATAATGCTTGTGCATCCCAAATGCATATGCATCAAAAATGCATGCGATTGTGCAAAATTATTATTTTAGCTATGAACCGAACGGGATTTAAGAACGCATTTAGAATATTAAGCAGACGCAATTTACATAATTAGGAACGTGGTCCTTAATTTATCTATACAAAATATTTCGGCCGTTTATATACGTTCTTGTTATCATCATGAATAACTCTCGGGGATCACAAAACCTCGTATTCAATGTATTCGGATTGACAGCGCTTATTAGCGTTATATGTTGTATTGCTAAATAAGAAACCTAATGGTAAAATGCATGGGTAGAGAGAAATTGCGTTTTGGATGTATTCACAAACCTCGTGCAACTTTCAACAGACTGGAAAAATAACGGTTGCCTCTGACGTTATCGATTATACCAACAGCTGAGTATATATTACACGTATTCTGGTCACTCTTCCACATTACACTGAAGCCTAGACGCTTTGTCGCAAACATATCAGACTCTTTTTATATGTTCTTGATGATGTCATCAATGTTTTTTTTTGTTTTGTTTTGTATTTCGGAGTTAACCTTCTATTACGTCTATTGAAATATACAACACTTATTAACTTACTATGTTTTATATAAGACACGATCGGGTGGCTAAATGAATACTTTATCGCATTTCTGATTTAAAACAACTGGTACGGTTTGCTAATTGAAATGGTTTAATAGCACATTTTTTTAAAGTTCGAAACTGACTTGATGAAGCACAGTCGTTGAAATACTGCACATCATCATCATCATCAGCAGCAGCAGCATCACTATATTATTATTATCTACATATTGATAGGATAGCGTCTGTGTTATTTATTTTGCATGTCATGCTTTCATCCGAGTGATTGTCGTTTAATTGTTATGGACATCCATTTCTTGTAATAAATAATTTTACCAAGAATTCTTCATAGGTTTTAGTTTCGGTTTCGATTATAGCTGAAAGAACTCAGGTTATATATATATATATATATATATATATATATATATATATATATATATATATATATATAGCTTAGAGCGATAGCTTAGAGCGATAGAGGAAAAGAGCAAGCTCAATTCTATTAAAGGAGATTTATCTAGACATTATAAAGGTCAACAAGTATCAATGGAGCTTATATATAGGAGATGGAAATGAAGACACAATTCTATATATTGGTGGATATAGATTGGTTCATTTATTCAATAGGGGAATGCAATCAATTAGTTGGAGGAAAGAAGGGACTCTTTATGCCAAGGCATTTCGAAGCCTAATGCTTCTCATCAGAAGAGTAGAGGAGATTCTAGGTAACATAGTGGGGGTGCGGCGTCTAGCGTTGGATTCATTAGGAACGAAATAGATCAAAACAAATTAAAATTATAAATGATGTTGGGGGGGGGTCGAATTCACATAACAGTCAACCTACTGTTGGTTTTATATACCTAGCCTTTCTGCAAGTTTAAAATTTAAAAGTCAAGTATTAATTTTCAATTGTACTCTAAACAGAAACATTTATTTCGAACGCGCCATATCATATCAAAGAACCTATTGTTGATCTTATAGGCCGGGCATTTCTGCTTGTGTAGCAACAAAACTTCTCAAATGCACTCGTGATGTTAGGTTGTACGAGGTATTAACTACTTTCATCGTTTATTTCCGATGATCGATTATCGATACTTATCGAATATATTCCGATAAAAATCTATCTAATAACACTACCAGAACATAAAGTGCATTTGTGTGAAATTTCATAACAATCCGTCGAGCCGTTTCGGAGTCCATAGGGAACAAACTCAAACACACACACATCGAATTCCTTTTATATAATACTAGAGGTAGATATATATATATATATATATATATATAATCATCCACATTCAGTACTGTTTCGCTGTTTCAAAGCTCATCAGTGCGGCTAGACAAAACCCGATCGCCCAAATCACAGTCGGAGCTTCTAGCCGTTGCGCTATACGACTGCTGCTATGCGGGCAGTGGATTATCAATGTTTTGCCATTGTCCAATGTACCTAAGCTCAATTTGTTTACACAAAGAGTTTCGCTTCATACACTAATGGTAATTTGTATATCACTTCCCAAATGCTCAACCTAAGATAGAGAGCATTATATATTATTATATATTATTATTTTATTTATATTAGATTAATAATTATTGAATATCTACAGACACTAGTGTTTCATCCTTTCGGGAATCATCAGTGCAGGGTGTCACGATTAACACCAGTCGATATATATATATATATATATATATATATATATATATATATATATATATATATATATATGTAGGTGGGTAATAATAACTGCAAGACTCGTATTTAGCTAACGTTTGCATCCAAAGGTTTTCAGGAAAATGCATTGAAACATAATAAACCTCCGCTGACGTTGTTTTTCATTTGCATAATAACAGGGCTTCGCACAACATTTATGGAATGCATAAAAGTTAACGACGCCTTCAAGAAATAATGCTTGCGCACTACAGATGCGTTTAAATGTGCAAAAATTGTTAAATTCTATTAACCTAATTTAAGAACACATTTTGAATAATAAACCGTCGCAATTTACATAATTCCGAACGTGGTCGTTACAAAATATGTCAGCCTTCTTTTATACGCTCTTAGTGTCATCATAACTCTAGGTGATTTCGAACCCTTTATTCAATGTATTAGGGTTGAGAACGCTTATTAGCATTATATTTTCTACTTAATAAGTAACCGTATTACTAAATGTATGGAGAGAGAGAGAGAGAGAGAGAGAGAGAGAGAGAGAGCCTTGGATGCATTCACAAACTGAGTGACTTTCAGAAGAAAAAAAAAGTATTTTTTTTTTTTACATAGTCATCACCATATTATCAAGGCCAAGAGGCCACTCAAGGATAAGGGTTAAAGAGTGTACATTAGAAATTGGACAATATAGTAATCATTAGTAATGAAAATTTGGTAAATTTGATAACTTATATGAAACGGCTCATCAAGAACTTATTTACGTTAGACTTAAAGACAACCATATTGTAGTCAGCCGGAAAGCAGGAAAACGGAAGACAATTCCACAGGCGTGCAGTTCTAAGAAAGAAGCTCTGTTCATGGAATCTACGTTTAGGTTTAGGCACAGATAAAGAGTGAGGGGAATTATTGATAGTGTTTACAGCTAGACGAGTGTTTCTTGTGAAAGTTTGGCGAGGGGGACCATAGATTGAAGCTCAGACGAACACTTTCCGTGAAAATAACGATACATAAGAGACAAACTCGCAACATCTCTTCTGTGAGATAGAGGTTGCAAGGAAGAGAAAAGGACATCTCCTACGAGGCTACGAAGTCTATTTTGAACTCTATCAAGGCAGGCCAAGTCCTTTCTAGCAGCTCCTGCCCAGATGTGGCAACAGTATTCCATCCTTGGTCGTACTTGGCTCTTATATAGATAGAGAATAGCATCAGCAGTGAGATATCTACAGGATCGATAGAAAGATCCCACAATTTTTCCAGCAGCCTTGGCAACAGATTTGATGTACGTGTTCCATTTAAGATCAGGAGTAATGGTCAAGCCAAGAAGCTTGTCAAAACTTGAGGCCTCCTGAAGACGAGAGCCATTCATTTCAATTGATGCCAGATGTGGATCAGAATGTTGATGATGAAAAGAGAGAAGCTTGGTTTTAGATGCCTTAAAAGTAACCATCCACTCCTTACCCCATTGTACTACGTGCTCAAGATCAGAGGAGAGAGAATTGGAGAGAACTTGGTCGTTTACTGTCTTAGATGTGCTACCATAAATGGTAGTGTCGTCAGCATAGATGTCTACAAATAATGTATGGATGTGATTTGGAAGATCATTAATATAGATCAGGAAAAGAGTTGGGCCCAGGATGGATCCCTGAGGGACACCGGCATTAATACTGTGAGCTTCTGATTTTTGCCCCTCAACTACTACTCTTATGAACCTATCAGAAAGAAATGATTTAATAATTGAGAAGACATTTCCAGCTATACCATAGCTAGAGATCTTATGAAGTAAACTTTTATGCCATACCCTATCAAAGGCCTTAGATATGTCAAGAGCAATTGCCCTAGAAAGGTTGCCTCCGTCGAGAGATTTGCTAATCCTATGAGATATAACTGTAAGCACATCTGCTGTAGATCTAGCAGAACGGAAACCATATTGAGTGTCACTAAGAAGGTTATTTTTGTTAAGATGGTTGATTACTTCTGTATTTAACACAGATTCCAGCAACTTACTCATGACGCACAGGATTGAAAACTTCTGGAGTTACCTATTATTGCAATAGTTGCGCATATATTATGAGTGTGTTTGGACCATTCTGATATACTACTATATAACCTAGATTCTTTTACGAAAATATAGCAAACTGTTATATGTTGTTGTTATTGTTGTTGTCAATAATTTTGGGAAATTTCTAAGTTAAATTTTTTTATTGAGCGTGTTAGGATGTATGATGTTTATTAAAGATCTATGTAGAAATGTAAAAAAAAACTTTTGGTTTAAGGAATTTAAAAAAATTATATTACGATAAATCAATTTTTCTATATGTAAACAATAACAAGCTAAGTCGAACGCTACGGTCCCAAAAGCTGAGAAACTTTTCTGTTCGTAACTTTTGCAGCCTACTAATCTAAAAACACTAACATGTCTAGTTTTTTATTTTTTTATTTTTCCTTATCACAGGTGTAATTTTAATCCTGAATATTTGTTTTGTTTTCTTATCTTTCTCCTAAATCTTTTTTGTCAAAAATAGTATTATTAACCAATACTTTTTCTTATATTTAAAACGAAAAAAAAGTCTCCCATGAAATTGAACATTTCCCAAATTATATTTGCATATTATCTGAACTACAAAAACATGCGGCTTTTTTTTTCTTCTCCTAAAGTATGCATTACTTCTAGCTAAAGTTAATACATAACCCTAAGGGTATTACTTCTTAACCAGCTTTTTAAACGAGTTAAAAATAACCAGACTTTTTCAATTTGATACAAGTTCCATTATAGCATATTTATTATGGGGTGATCGAACATTCTGGCATTAGATAGATAATTCAATGTTGAATTTAAAAGAAATAAATAAAAATACAAAACTCACCAAGACCCCCCCCCGGCCACCCAACATACCCTTTAAATATCGGCATGAAAGCAGACTGACCGACTGGCTGCTATTCGTTCTCTTTAAGCTATCGCTTCCAAGCTACGTCGAATGCTACGGTCCCAAAAGCTAAGAAACTTTTCTGTTCGTAACTTTTGCAGCCTACTTATTTTTTATTTTTCCTTATTACAGGTTTGACTTTAATCCTGAATATTTGTCTTGTTTTCGTATCTTTCTCCTAAATCTTTTTTGTCAAAAATACTATTATTAACCAATACGTTTTCTTATATATTTTTTTACACAGTGATCACCACTTATCAAGGTCCGGAAGCCACCCAGGGATAAGGGTTATTGCAAGTACATTACGTTAGTGTGGAGATTTGATTAATTGTTTACTTAAGGGGGCGGTTCATTAGGAATTTGTTAACGTTGGACTTGAAGACATCCAAATTGTAGTCCGGAGGGAAGCAGGCAGACGGAACAGAGTTTCACAGGCGTGCAGTTCTAAGAAAGAAGCTTTGTTCATGGAATCCACGTTTTGATTTAGGCACAGATATAGAGTGGGGGAAATTTTTCACAGTGGATTCGGCTAGACGGGTGTTTTTCGTGAAAGATTGGCGAGGGGGGACCAGAGATTGGAGTTCAGACGAGCACCTGCCATGGAAATAACGATAAAACAAGGATAGGCTCGCAACATCTCTTCTGTGGGAGAGAGGTTGCAGGGTAGAGAAAAGGGCATCCCCCACTAAGCCACGGAGTCTATTTTGTACTCTGTCAAGGCAGGATAGGCTTTTTTAACAGCTCATGCCCAGATATGGCAGCAGTATTCCATCCTTGGACGTACTTGGCTTTTATATAGATAGAGAATTGCATCAGTAGTGAGATATCTTCTGGAGCGGTAGAAGGATCCCACCATCTTTCCAGCGACCTTGGCAACAGACTTGATGTACGTGTTCCATTTCAGATCAGGAGTAAAGGTCAAACCCAGAAGCTTGTCAAAACACGGGGCCTCACCCAGCCGAGAGCCATCCATCACAATTGATGCCAGATGGGGATCAGAGCGTTGATGATGTAAGGATATGAGTTTGGTTTTGGATGCATTAAAGGTAACCAGCCACGTCTTCCCCCCCCCCACTGAACCACGCGCTCGAGATCAGAGGAGAGAGAATCAGAGAGAACTTTCTCATTTACAGCCTTTGATATGTTGCCGTAGATGGTCGTGTCATCAGCATAGATGTCAACGAATGATTTAAGTATGTGTTTAGGGAGATCATTGATGTAGATCAGGAAGAGAGTTGGGCCTAGGATTGACTCCTGAGGGACTCCAGCATTTATATTGTAGGCCCCCGATTTTTATCCATCTACCACTACTCTTATGAGCCTATCGGAGAGAAATAATTTAATGATTGAGAAAACATTTCCAGTTATACCGTAGCTGGAAATCTTGTGAAGTAGACCCTTATGCCATACCTGGCCGAAGGCCTTTGATATGTCAAAAACAATTGCCCTAGAAAGGAAGCCTTTGTCAAGAGATTCACTAATCCTGTGGGATATAACCGTCAGCACATCTGCGGTAGATCTTGCAGAGTGGAAACCATATTGTGTGTCACTAAGAAGGTTATTCCTGCTGAGGTGGTTGACTATTTCTCTATTTAATATGGATTCTAGCAACTTACTCATAACACACAGGAGACTTATTTGTCTGTACTGAAAGGGAGATAACATATCATCTGAGTTCTTAAATACAGGGCAAACTGATGAGGTCTTCAAGGGAGTCGGAAAGAACTTCTCCTTAAGGCAGCGCTTAAATAGTTTCGTAAGTATGGGAGCAAGTTCTAGTTGAAGCTTTTTTAACACTATAATTGGGATGCCATCAGGGCCAGTTGCTTTACTGGAATCTAGGTTCTTGATTAGCTTGGCGACATCATGCACGGATATTTGTATATTACCTAGCTTGTTCTGTGTTATAGGAGGAAATATGGGGAGTTGATGGCCTTCGTCGCATAGGGTAGAATTAGCTGCAAAATTCTTGGCAAATAGTTTGGCCTTGTCTGACGTTGACGAGATGACCTCTGGTCCATTGATAATGGTTGGGATAGAATGCACACTTCTGTTCAGGATCCTATTTGTTATTTGCCAAAACTGGTGGAAACAAGCCGCTGATCAGCTACCTTGGATTTAACAGATTGGGCATATAGCTCTCTTGCATTTTTATTACTCTTTTACAGTGGTTGCTGGCAATCCTGAAAGCAGCTTTAGTCTCAGTGTATCTATTACGTTGGTAGCTATGGAAAAAGTGATTTCTGTGCGCGTTAGCAGCAGCACATTCTGGGGAGAACCATGGCTGGCTGTTAGGTTTTTGTTGGAATTTTTTAGATTGTATGAATCGGTCTATGCCTACAATTAACCATTCGATCAGATCTGATACTATAGAGGACACTTTTTAAACATGGAGTGCAGAGGTAAATCAGATATGAATGAACGGAAGCTATCCCAGTCAGCCATAGAGTATCGGTATACAGTACGTTGGAGGGGTACGTCTAGGGACTTCTTACATTTCGAGTTTATCTTAACCGATACGACGGAGTGGTCGGAGGATCCTAGGGGAGAATGAACGAAACATGAACATAGCTCAGAGGAAGTTGAGAGAAAAAGGTCTCGGAGGCTTGCATATTGATCGGGTGTATCGGGCACACGGGTGGGTTCGCGAACAATCTGAGTGAGGTCATAAGCAATGGCAAAATCATGACAAAACCTCCCCTCATCGTCTGTCTTATTTGAATGGGTCAGCCATTCCACGTTATGGACGTTGAAGTCACCACAGATGTGGATGTTAGCCGAGGGATGTGCAGACAGTATGTGATCTATTTTCTCAGATATGCTCTTAAAGATAGTAACTCCGCTGTTGTGGGGCCGATAGAGGGCAAATATAAATGCAGTGGTGTTAGCAAGTGCAACCCTGAAGCACATATAGGGTAAATACAGATCTTCTTTAGAGATATCCCTGCCACACGGGAAGCCATCCTTAATGTAGGCACATATTCCATGCCCATGGCGATCTTGGGGGTCAGATTTAGCTGTTAAGTTAGAGTATCCGTTAATTATGAATTCGTCTAGGGAAGTGGTTGGCCCTATGCCAGTTTCACTTAGAAAGAATATGTCCGGTTTCGTCTCCTGTAATTGGGTTTCAACCTCTGGAAGGTTGGAACGTAGATCCCTGATGCTGGAGAAGGAGACCTGGTAGTAGGGGTCTACATTGGAAGATGGGGTTCTAAGTTTAATCGAGTTTTTATTCTGGAGATATTTCATGTTGAGGTTTTGGGATTTGTGGAGTAGGTCGGCATACTTGGTTAGAGCAGTACAGAGAGGGAAAATAAGAGAGAAAAAGACAGGAACCTTTTTTGTAGCACACGAAAAGGTAAAGCCGTAACAATTACCCACTAGTATGCCATGGGCATGGAATATGTGCCTACATCAAAGATGGCTTTCCATGTGGTAGGGATATCTCCAGAGAAGACTCTAATTTACCTTATATGTGCTTCCGGGTTGCACTAGCTTACACCACTGCATTTATATTTGCCCTCTATCGCCCCCACAACAGGGCATATCTGAGAAAATAGACCACATCCAGTCTGCTCATCCTTCGGCTTACATTCATATTTGCGGTGACTTCAATGTCCATAATGTGGAATGGCTGACCCACTCAAATAAAACCGATGACGAGAGGAGGTGTTGTCATGATTTTGCCATTGCCTATGACCTCACTTAGATTGTTCACGAACCCACCCATGTGCCTAATACACCCGGTCAATATGCAAGCCTTCTAGACCTTTTCCTCACAACTTCCCCTGAGCTGTGTTCATGTTCCGTTCTATCTTCTCTGGGATCCTCTGACCAGTCTGTTGTAGCAGTTAAGATAAAAATGAAATATAATAAGTTTTCAGACGTACCTCTCTACTGTACTATATATCGATACTCTTCGGCTGACTGGAATAGCTTCCGTACATTCATATCTGATCTACCTCTGCATTCCATGTTTAAAAAATGTCCTCTATAGTAGTAGACCTGACCTAATGGTTAATTGTAGGCATAGACCGATTCATACCATCCAAAAAATTCCCGCAAAAACCTAACAGCCAGCCATGGTTCTCCCCTGAATGTGCTGCTGCCATCGCGCGCAGACATAACTTTTTCCATAGCTACCAACGTAATAGATGTACTGAGACTAAAGCTGCTTTCAGGACTGCCAGCAACCACTGCCCTCGAACAGTATAGGAACAGGCCAGCAACAAGTATCCTCGAAAAGTCTAGGAATAGGCTTTATCGGGATCTAGCGGGGCGTGGCACAAAGGAGCCGCTAGTGAAACGGACGAGGATGTCGTTAGAGAAGGTCAGCTACCAGTGGAGTTGGGCGCCGGGAGAGGACTTTCTTACAAACTCGGAATTTTCCCTTACCTGGGGACTCGTCCGGAACGCACTGCCTCTCCTTGAAGAACTCAACCTGTACAATGAAGGTTCGTAGTTTATGTGCGTTAGTTTTCACATTCAAGTGTCTCCTTAATTTCAGCTTTTTTCAGCATTACCATCTGTTTTATAATCCAAGTCTTCTCCTTGATCCTGATTTCTCCTAGTTTTTTCCATCTTCTTAAAGACTGTCTGTACTCCTGTATTGTTTTTGTGTGTGTATTGATATTCATATTAAAAAACCTTTTCTCTATTTATTTAAAAGGAAAATACAACTTTGTTATATATGGTCGTGGAATTGCATTCACTAGCAAACATCTAGCCAAATAGCATAGTCTTTTAAACGTTCATTTTAATTAATTCTCTATTAGTTTTTCGGTATTCTCATGGGATGATCATCTTTAGTAAACTATTACGTCTAATTATATTCATGTAGATATTATACATAATTTATACTTGCGTAATATCTGCGTAAAATTTTATAGTAAACACAAAACTCTTTCTATATATATATATATATATATATATATATATATATATATATATATATATATATATATTTATGTATGCGTGTATATATTTGTTTAAAAATTTTGCCTATCAAAGTCCTCTGTCAGTTTTCAGTCTACAGACATAAAACTTTATATATAGGGTATTCGAATACACGCGAAACTTTATATTTGGGTTTTAGCTGGGGGAAATCGGTGCAAAAGTGTGGAAAATAAAAAGAATGGAATTTGCAAGTGAACGTTCTGTGTGTGTGCGTGTGTACATTTCCCTACGCAATAACTCTGTCAATTTTTAGTCTACAAACTCGAAATTTGATATACAGAGCACTGAGATTTTGGAAAATCTATGTGATCGGTTTTTGAACAGAAATTTGTCTGTTAAGGGGTCAAAGTTCAACGATTTGACCTTTGAAAACTCCTCGGACAATTTGGTGTCTAAACACTTGAAATTTTAGATATAGGTTTCTTGGACATGGATCTAACTTAATAACTTGAGTTGAGCCCAAAACAATAAATGTTAAGGGGTCATAATAGGGGTCAAAGTTTTAATAAATTGACCGTTTTGTGTGTGTGTGTGTGTGAGTGTGTGTGCGTGTGTGTGTGTTTTGCTCAGCGTACACCTCCAAACACCCAGGCAACGCCGGGCACCCATGCTAGTATAATAATAAATACGGAATCTGTATTAATTAAAATATCATATGTAAGCGTACTTTACAATCGGGCAATACCGGGCGGCCTGCTAGTATTATCTAGTGAAGGTTTAGCTAGTGCTTTCTCTATTCGATCTTTCCATCCTCCTTGACCCATCACGGCTATTTGGTGTGGCGCCTGTCTATCCTGACACTACACTTTTGTGGGGTAGCGAATTTACTATTTTTATGGTTTCAGTTTTCTTGGTTCCGTGTGGAATTCCGCTATCTTTTTGTTTTGACTCTTATTACAGCTTCCATGTAGTCGGTAAAGTTTCGTAGTTTATATGGGTTAGTTTTCAAATTCAGTATATATATATATATATATATATATATATATATATATATATATATATATATATATATATATATATATATATATATATATATATTCGCAAACTAGAGTGTAAGATTAATACAAACCTCAAGTGGCTGTCTGGAACATTCTTTATTTTTCAACCAAGTGTCAAGCGTGTGCCGTAGGGATTGTAAAACATTAGTAGAATCCGATTAATTATGAAGCATGTTTATTTCCCTGACTTATCGCGAACACATTCATATACACGCAACATATACATACATACATACATACATACATACATACATGAGGACTAGCTGGTTCGACAATAACTAAATTGATATAAGGACATTTTAGAAATTCAGACTAACACAATAACGCAGGTTATAATACGACCAGGCTTGAAGAATTCTATGTGCGTCAAGAATGTGTTATTTTAAAGGCGGCGAACTTTAATTATAATAAATCATAGAAAAATATTGCTATTATAAAGATGTGTGGTTTATTCCAAATATTAAAGTTTTGCGATTTTTAATTCAAATACCACTTCAGGTATGTGACCCCCGCGGCTAGCGCATTTACAGCATAATCCAATGGGGTTAAATCGCACGAATGAGGTAGCCAGTTGACAGGTCAATTTCGTGAAATTAATCGTTCATTAAATGTTTCTCTTAGTAATTTGATTGTATTATTTGCAATTTGCAAACGTTTCACGGTTGTCAGTCCTTTCATGATGAATTGCCAAACCAAGCTGAACTCAAAACACCCTCAAAAACATGCTGAACAAATTCTATATGCATAAATCTGAATAATGTATAATTTATAAAATAACTTTTTTTGTTTCTTATTTCAAATTTTAATTTTTCTAAAATCGGTAGAATCCGATTAATTGGAATTATTTATGTAATTTAGATATCCTTCTGCATCGAATAGTGTCTTGATATTCGATGGATGACTGAAACAGCTTCCGAACCTTCATTTCGGATCTACCCTCTACGCTCTATATTTAAAAAGAATATGTCCGCAATAGTATTCGATTAAACTGATTTGTTAACCATTGGCTTAACCTTCAAGAAAATCCAAGAGAACCCGAATAGCCAGCCATTGCACATAGAAACACCACTTCAATTGGTTTGAAACTAAAGTCGCTCTCAGAACTGCAGGCATCACTGCAAGAGCATCATAGAAAATGCAAGACAGTCATATGCTTAGTTCATTAAGTCCAAAGTAGAAAAGAGGCTTGATTCCTATAAATTTTGGCGAATAACAAACAAGATCTGAAACAGATGCGAGTCCTCTATCTTGATTATCATCAATGGACCTGAGGTGATTTCGCCAGCATTTGACAAATTCAAACTTATTTCCAAGAACTTTGCATCAAACTCAAACGAATACGATCAGGGCCGCCTACCCCTGAATTTCCTGCCAAGACCGAAAATAATATGAGCGACATTCACATATCTGTTCTTGATGCTGCCACATTCTTCAAGCAATTAATCCTGACCATATTTCAGTCATAGTACTAAAAAAAACTGCAACAGGCACTAACAACTGCAACTAGGAACGAGCAATTCTTGAAAAACTGTTCAATTAATACCCAAAGTAGAAATGCTTCCCAACACCTTTAAAAATGTCATTAGTTTTCCCAGTATTTAAAAATATTGAAGATCAGTCTTCTGCGTCTCAGTAGAGACCAATTAGTTATTTGTGTGTCATAAGTAAGTTGCTTGAATCCGTGTTAAATAGAGAAATAGTAAACCGCCACAGCAAAAACTATCTTCTCAGTGACAAGCAATGTGGTTTCCGTCCTGCGAGATCTACACTAATGTTTTGACTGTAGTTTCATACAGGATCGGCGAATCTATCGAATGGGTTTTCTCTCCAGAGGAGTATACCTTGACATATCAAAGGCATTTGATAGGATGTGACATAAAGTCCTATTTCACATGATTTCCAAAGAGGGTCGAATCTTTTCACTCAGATGGGTAAATACAAGTATTCGTCGATGAGCAGAAGTTCGAAGCTCAAAGAATTAGTGCTGGCGTTCCTCAAGGAACAATTATGGGTCCAAAAATTTTCCTTATCTTCATCAATGGTCTTTCTAGTCACATTCTAAGTTTATTTTCTGACATACACACAGACGAAACTGCTATCTAGGTCAACACTTCAAAGGCTAACAACGACCATCTCTGAGTTTTTCTCCTTTTACCTTTAGCATGTGGTGCAATGGGTAAAAAAATGACTGGTTAATTTTAACGCAGCCAAAATCAAGTAGTAAATTTTTCACTATAAATTATGATCCCCACTAAATCCTAATTGATATGAATGGCTGATTTCACTCCTGACTAGAAATCGGAAATATACATCATATTTGTTGTCACAGTCCTTGGAAAAATGGTTGTGAAATGTAATTAGATGCAGTCTTCTAACTGTATAAAGGCCAGATACGTCCGAAAATTGAGTACTGGTGCTACATCTGGACAGGAACTGCTCGGAGCAACCTATCCTACCGTGAAAGCTAAGAATACAGGATTACTTATATATATATATATATATATATATATATATATATATATATATATATATATATATATATATATATATATATATATACTTAACTGCCCGTGACTCGCTGGGTCAGTATATGCTATAGGTAACTACGGAATGGTGAGTATACGGAATTTATATATCAGTGTGATACTCGTGACTACATTGAGCATTCTTTAATAATCACGTGAGTGTTTCATTGGATTTACATCTAGAAAAATAATCGATACAACCAGTATATATATATATATATATATATATATATAGAGAGAGAGAGAGAGAGAGAGAGAGAGAAAGAAGGAGAAAGAGAGAGAGAGGGGGAGAGCAAGAATGGACGATTAAATTTCTAGTATTCTGAAGGTTTAGCATTTTTATTCATTTCGCATTATTTTTTTACCAAGAACAGAGGACCGCTCAAATACCAAATAACAAATTAAAAAGTGCATCGTTTTTATGCTACTTTTATCATCTTAAACCCTGAAAATATTTCTCTATGAGAATACGTGGAATAACATACAAATATATATCATTCAAATACTACCATGTTTGAATATATGGTTAAGTGTAAGTTTTACTGATATAGAACTGCTTTAAACTTCACCTTTCACTAATTTTACGACCAGATTTCAAACAGTTTTTATAGTTCGTAGGTCACTTTCTCAGCTATAATTTGAAATAGAAGTTTTCAATTTTCGTTGATCAAAAGAAAATTTATAATAAAATTACTGGTGTTCAAAAGTCTCATAAGAAGTAAAGAACGTGAGAAACGATTTCTTCTGATTGGCTGTTTGCTACTATAGCAACTTTTTCAACATTGGCGTTTTAGAGACGATTTTTTCTAATTAGCTGTTGGTTACCATGGCAACTTTTTCGTCAGTGACACCTTTATGAATCATAGCTGGAATGTCGCTCATATATCATCTTACTTGGGTTATATATAGAGAGAGTTAACAAAAGTGATGTCCTTCGCCGTGCTAGGGCTGATAACCTTTCGCTTACGACGTCGTCCGTTAATTCTGTTTCTCTCTTTTTTGTCCCTTTTTCTGTTAATTTACTTAATTACGTCTTTTATTTAATTTTTTATTCAGTCAATTTTAGAAGTTGGTCATAAATTTTATGGATTGTTGACAATTAATATGATATCAAACACAAAAACGAAAATATTATTTCTAAATAAAGCCTGGATAAATCATGGATTACATAGAAAAATGCGAGCATGGAAAGTACTATGGTTAAGAGTAAACTTAGTAATGTAAAAGGACTAGTTGTGATGTGAAAACTGGAAAAGCAAAGGACAAGATATTCTAGTAAGAAAAATAATAAATTTATAACTTAACATATTTCAGCATTAAGATTTTTCTTTTAAATTCAATTCAACATCTACTATATAATAAAATGGTTGCAAAAATTGGTTTCTGGGCCAAAGTACACTAGGTTTGCACCAACAGATGCCACATACAAATTTATTATCTACATTATAAGCTAATATATTATGTAACTTTTGAACGCCATTTAACATACATTTTTTCGTTATAGTAAAATCCTACATTACATCCTTCATAACATCATTACAGTCATAACCATCTTTGTGGAAGTAGTTGCTATTTCCCCTCTAAATAAAAAGTACTCCTTCCGCTCTCAGGCAACACCGGGAGATATTCTGCATTTTGGACAGATATTGAGTTGCACCCTTATTATCTGGATCGTATATTCATAACATAACCTTTCCATGTCCCGATTACAAGAATATATGATTTCTCCCTTCTCACATTCCGCCAAGTTTCATTGGCTGACTATTCCTTCCCTCCGAAATCTAAATCTTCGTACAAAAACGAACACTCCAGAGATTTACTAATATGGTTTCACTCTATACAAGAGTGAATCGCTTTAAATAAAATACCCCAAATATAATACAAGCATATTACCACATCGAAGCATGCTTTTATTTTTACATAAAATATACCGTACATGTTAACTTTTCTTATACAGTTACGCTATCATACTACACTTCTGTGACAAATTAAATGGTACACACTGTTTTCTGACACATCGTCACATGTTGATAGCCACTATTTCTTCTTCCTTTTCTAAAAGCTACATGAACCTTTCTTTTTAAAAAGAAATATGATTGACAAAAATTCTTTCTTTATACGATATATAAGAAATAAAAAAATAAAATAAAAACGATTACGTGATTAATGCAGTCGATACCCGTATTTCGTGTGATTTGAAAGCCTTTAAACTGTCCATTCCTGATTATTTGCAAATTTTGTGTGTGCGTGTGTGTGTTTGTTTTTACTGCCTTTTTCCTGATATACTTTAATATTATATGTGAATTAATCGGCGTTTTGTCTCGAAAACCTTGTTTCCATTATACACTTTAATATTGTATTTATCATCGTCTGATTTTTAACCAATTTTTTCTTTATATACTTTCATAAACTTTCGACACAACTAACGAACACTGACAAAATCGGTATCGTTTTCTTTCACCGTGGGCCGTTCTTTTGCTAGAAGGGGTCAGTGTTTGCGTTAGCTTTTTTGCAGTCATTCATGCCTCGCAATACGTACATTTGCAAAATCATTTACGCCTCGAGATCCATACGTTTTAAAGGCGTCATTTTTAAAGCCCGTAACGTTGTAAGTTCGCCGTCGGCCAGTCAACTAAAACGTTTCCTTCTTTTTTCACTTCCTTTTCCTTTTAGCATTACAAGTTCGAGGCAGGCTGCTGTGGCTAACTTTTTTGCGCTCGCAAGTGGTACTCGCTGCTATTTTTTTTATTCTTGCAGGGGGTTGTTTAATTTCTTTTTCTTTTTTAGTTTTGTTTTTTTATTTGAAACGCAAATAAGTTACAAAGCAAAATAAATTCTTTTTGCCCAATTTCCGAAATTGTATTTTCTTTTCAGTAAATATATTGAAAAATGCCTGTGCGTACTTTAAACACTTATGACTAATATTAAATGATTTGTTTTTACTTTTAAGCGGCCTTTTTTTCTTTTTTTTTACAAGGTGGTCACCACTTATCAAGGCCCGGAAGCCACTCATGGATAAGGATTATTGTAAGTACAGTACGTTAGTGTGGATATTTAGAGTGTCTACTTAAGTGGGCGGTTCATCAGGAATTTGTTTACGTTGGACATCCAAGTTGCAGTCAGGAGGGAAGCAGGCAGACGGAACAGAGTTCCACAGGCGTGCAGTTCTAAGAAAGAAGCTTTGTTCATGGAATCTATGTTTTGATTTAGGCATAGATAAAGAGTGGGGAAAGTTTTTGACAGTGGATTCAGCTAGACGGGTGTTTTTTGTGAAAGATTGGCGAGGGGGACCAGAGATTGGAGTTCATACGAGCACCTACCATGGAAATAACGATAAAACAGAGATAGGCTTGCAACGTCTCTTTTGTGGGAGAAAGGTTGCAGGGAAGAGAAAAGGGCATCCCCCACTAAGCCACGAAGTCTATTTTGTACTCTGTCAAGGAAGGATAGGCTGTTTTTAGCAGCTGCCTAGATATGGCAGCAGTATTCCATCCTTGGACGTACTTGGCTTTTATATAGATAGAGATCAGTAGTGAGATATCTTCTGGAGCGGTAGAAGGATCCCACTATCCTTCCAGCAACCTTGGCAACAGACTTGATGTACGTGTTCCATTTCAGATCAGGAGTAAAGGTCAAGCCCAGAAGCTTGTCAAAACATGGGGCTTCTCCTAGACGAGAGGAATCCATTTCAATTGATGCCAGATGGGGATCAGAGCGTTGATGATGTAAAGACAGGAGTTTGGTTTTAGATGCATTAAAGGAAACCAGCCACGACTTCCCCCACTGAACCACTCGTTTGAGATCAGAGGAAAGAGAATCAGAGAGAGCTTTGTCATTTACAGCCTTTGATGTGTTGCTGTAGATGTCAACGAATGATTTAAGTATGTGTTTAGGGAGATCATTGATGTAGATCAGGAAGAGAGTTGGGCACATGATAGACCCTTGAGGGACTCCAGTATTAATACTGCAGGTCTCTGATTTTTGTCCATCACCCACTACTCTTATGAGCCTATCAGAGAGAAATGATTTAATGATAGAGAGCATATTTCCAAAAATAAAATGGCCGCTGCGGTTAAACAATCTGAAAGTGAAAGAAATCCTTACTCCACATATCTAGATAATTATAAAACTCAGATCAACTTGCTTGCTTGAGCGTTTAAACCGTCCATTCGGCTTCTGACTTCCAGTTTCAAAAAATAATCGTTTGCTTACCTATTTAATGGCCGCCGTTTTAAATCCAATATTAAAAGTCAATGTTGCTATTCAAAGCATACACAAGGTCAACAATATTTGAACGTGTTTTTCTTACAAATAAATGTAATTTAACCCCGTTGAGTTAAAAAAATTGACTTAAATATAAATATACAATATATAACTATAATCATAGTTATAATCATATTTACTGCTTTTAGTAGCGCTTCTGTAGATTCTGACGATTTTTTCAGGCCTCACTTAAATTATATTTTCTCTTCGGTGAGCGATAGAGATAAAAACTTGTTTTAGTAGGGCCTCCTTAATTTTAATTATTGCTTGCGGTAGTGCTCTGGAGGCTTCCTTAGTTTTATTTTTTTTCACTCATCACTTAAAAATAAATTTTCTCATGACAATAAAATACAATATAATCTCAAAATCACGTTTTATTTTGAACATTTTTCATCTTATCCTTTAAAGGCCAACGGGTAGGCCAGTAAATTATGACGATAATTATTCATTAGAAAAGTTTTCTTCCCTCGAGGGATTATTTTTGTGTTGAACAATGAAGTTCATATTTGTAATATTTCCATCTGCAGATATCAATTGACTGCGAATAACGATTGAATATGCATAGCAAATTACAGATTTCATACGTCAAAGAATTGGCTATAAACAATCCATTAAATCATTTCGAAATTGTCAGACTACTCTTTGATAAGTTAGAATATTGTTATGTCCTGAATCCGCATGAAATCATTGCCATAATAATTATTTACAAGACTTGTTGGGCGTAATCTAAGAACCCAACGACCATTTTCTTTTTAGGCCGCTGTGTATACTCATTACCGACTTATGATTTACGCTATGTTTCTAGACATTATTTGGAACATAAACAATAATAAGAAAAATAAATGAATGAATAGATAAGAATCATCAATATGGCGGGAAATTATGTTAATATTTTAAAACAATTTCTTTTTTTATATACGAATTAATGTTAAAAACTATATGATCTCTCTCTCTTTCCCTTTCCTCTCTCTCTCTCTCTCTCTTTCTCTATTTATACGTATGCATAGGTGTGTGTATAAAGTAAGTTTGTCTATGTATGTGCCTAACGGTTCTACCAAACTACTCTGTCAATTTTTTAGCCTACAGACTTGAAACTTGATATATAGGGAATTCAGGCATGTGGAACAAATTGCATTTGGTTTGGAGTCGAGAAAATAGCTGCAAAGACGTAAAAAAATGTTTAATTAGAACTCTGCAAGCGTAATATAACATAAAGTGGTCCTGTGCACATAGGCAAATATACATTCGTATGTTTAAATAGGTTTGTTTCTGACGATTTTATGTACATGCACTAGGCTAAGATGATACAAAAAAAAGCTCAATGGCTAACTATTTTGGTTTCAATTATAGTCGATGGCACCCAGGTTATTTTTTAACATTTGAAATCACTACTATATATTGGGTATTAAATAATAATCAATAAAGGATGGGTCTATATAATAATAATTACAAAATCTGCATAAATTAAAATATAATAGGTAAGCATATTTTACGACCGGTTTATATACATATATATAGACTAGTCTTTGGATTCGCACAGCACATAAAAAGAATCTAATACAAGTCAGTCCAAATGTAACAGCACGCAAGGAAATATGATTTTTTAAAAATTTTATTCATCCCAAACAAGTATATTTCCACTAAGACGTTTATAGGGAACTAATTTATAGGGGTCATCAATCGAGTGATTGTTAACATTACATTTAAATTTCTGTATGCTAATACAGTGGTAGGAAACATGGAAGAGGGAAATAATTCCTAAGGCAAGCGGCTCCAGGAAGGAAAATATTAAAGTAGAAAACTTTTCGGCATCCGTGGCCCTCTACATTGAGGGGGTGGGCATTGCTACTTGTCGGGTTAGTTAGGTGTATTAATGTTAGGAGGTAAAAAGGGCAACGATTGCCTCGGAGTACATTCCGTTTGAAGTTCATGTAAAAACCACAGGGATCCAATATTGTTGCGATAGGACATAAGCTGGAGCCAAGTAGCTATTTAGATAGAGGCCATATTGGTACCTTGTTCAAGAGCGAGAAAAATTGGTTAGAGCACTAGCTCAATATCAACAAAATTTCATGCCTGGGCCAATAGAAACTCAGCAGGGATATAGAATAGTAACACGCGTGAGAGGTTTTCTATCCCTTTAGATAAAGCCCTCTATCTTTGCAGCAAATTTAATTTCTTCTCTGACACGAACAAAGCGTTTTTTTCCTAGAATTGCCCGCCTGTAGATCTCTGTTCTGCTGGTCTGCTTCCTAACTTACTACAATACTGACGTTTACAAATCCATCGGAAACAAATTCTTGTTTAACTGTCCCCTTAAATAATCAAATTATACCAAATTTCCACTGCTGACAGTTACTACGCTGTTGTCCCAATGACTATCCTACACACATTAATCCTTACCCTCGAGTTGCCTCCATGCATTGATAAGTGGTAACCTCTTTGTAAAAATCATCCGATATCTATGTACTATAAAAAAGGTTACGGTGTTTTAGCGATTTCGGTTACATTTTCAACAATTAAATAAAGTCCATAAAAGGATCGTTCCAAAAGTATAGCTTCCAAAGTTTTTAACTAAAAAAATAAAACGTTGAAAAGCTACGAAGACGGGAGTTGTACCATGAAAACGAGCGACCTTTTTGTAAATTTGTGCCAGCCTCTCTCGGTGCCACGGTCGTAAAAGTCCGGTGTGCGCGTTGTCACTCACATATCTGTCGCCACTCTGAAGTCGACGAACCAGTCTCCTAACTGTATTAACGTAAACTGCATCGGCTTCATAAACATTCAACAGGCGCCGGTGAATGTTAATCGGTTCAACTTTTTTTTCTGCATGGAGAAATTCAATAACGCATTTCTTTTTCTGAAGCACGTGTATGACAGTGATTGCTTTCTTAGAGTCTTACACCGTCAATATCTGCAACAGAAATATGTAACTTTCAAGTCATGAATACATACGTTCTATAATAATAACAATGCAATTTACAATTCCCTCTGGTCGATTTAGGCGGAATAAAAATGGGAGTCATTACTTTTGGAACGTCACTAACACATACATGCGATTGTTTATATGTGGGTCTTTTATCGTCTTGTCTGACACCGATTTTGCACAGAATTTCGAATGGAACCTTTTATTTAATCAATTTAATCTTCCTCTTCTTTTTGTGTTATTATCTATATATGTGTGTGTTATTTATTTTGTGTGTCACGCTTACGTCTGAGTGACTGTCGTTTAATTGTTATGAACTTCCATTTTTTGTAATAAATAATTTTACCAAGAATTCTTCATAAGTTTTGGCTTCGGTTTCGATTATAGCTGAACGAACTCAAGTTATATGTATATACTACCTAGCCTATACCTAAACGCGGATTCCATCAGCAAAGCTTCTTTCCTAAAACAGCCCGCCCGTGTAACTCTGTTGCGCTGGTCTGCTTTCCAGCTGACAACAATATTGTCGTCTTACGTCCAACATAAACAAGTTCTTATTAAATCGTCCTCGTAAATAATCTGATTATACCAAATTTCTACCACAAACGATTACTACACTACTGTCCGGGTGACTACAATACATAAAGTAGTCATTATCTCCGACTTTTCTTTTTCCTTCTTTTTTTCTATTTTTTGTTTTCTTTTTTTATATCTTTTCTTTTCCTTTTCGTCTTCTGATCATCCCACCACTCTACCTGGCCACACTCCACGGGTGGAACTGCATAACATTAAACTGCCACATATAACTACTCTAACTCTCCCTTTTCTGATTATCTAACAACTAAATTGAGACCAAACAAGACAGACACCAGTCATCTTATCACTCCATTAGAAAGAACGCAGTTTTTTTTTTCAACTGAAATAATCAATTTCATTAATGAAACAAATTCATGCCATTTGACATAAATCACACCAAATCCAAAACAAAGAAACTGAAGAGAGAGAAAAAAACAAACAAAAAAAAACACGTTATTTGATACAAAACAAATGCAGAGCTATTTTCGTTTTATTTCTATCATAACATTAATAACGATTTAATTCGGAACGTTTTTATCGGATTTTCCGAATTATTTTTTGCTGTTTTGTTTTATTTTCGTTTTTCTTCAGAGTGATGAATTATTTATTAATGATATTTATTTTACTCGACGCTATTCCTTTTGGTTGTGACTCGCAAAAGATTAGCATTGGTTAACATGACATTTCTAGATTAAAATCAGGAAATTTAAATCAAATCCAATATTAAAAAAAAATCTTTACCTTCAGTTTTGTCTTAATTTATTCCAAACTAACGAATTCGAATAAATAAATGTTGAAAAAGACTTGCGAGATTTTTACCGATTTTTAATGAATTGTTAAATAGTATTTACAGAAAAAAAAAGGAATCTTTTCTATGTATTATAATTATAACAAACAAAAACAGAAAACATTTTAATGGAACCAATATCCATAGATCTTTTTAGCATTTTATTAATATACTAGCAGAGATACTTGGCATCGGCCGGAGTTATTATTTCCGTAGATTACGTATGCATAAAAAGTAGTGGTGTTCGAGATTCTTCTTCTTCTTCTTATTATTATTATTATTATTATTATTATTATTATTATTATTATTATTATTATTATTATTATTATTGTTATTGTTGTTGCTGTTGTTATTATTATTATTATTGTTATTGTTATTATTATTATTATTATTATTATTATTATTAGTTATTATTATCATTTTTATTATAATTATTATTATCATTATTGGCTTCTCGCAGGCAATAGCAATTGGTCTGCACTGGAATTTGGGTGGCAATAAGCCTCTCTGAAATCCCAGTGCTTTTCGCACTCATCCAATCTAGGTCTGGTAGGTACTGTCTCTCCGTGATCGTACTATCCATCTTACCCTTTTCGACTAGTTAGTGTGGTGCCAGTCGATACCGACACTACAATTTTTTGAGGGGCATAGTTGACTTAAAATTTTGCAGTTTCAGTGTTTTGGGAGCTGAGTGACAACAAGTCTCCCCAGTATCTCAGTGCTCTCCACCTCTTCTGATAAAATTTGTAAATTAATTTGCATTATCGCAACAGTCGCTTACAATCGATTTCTCGCTAGCAGCGGCCATTAGTCTCCACTAGAATGTGACTGGCAATAAGCCTCCCCAAGGTCACAGTTCTCTTCGCACTTGTCCAGCGGATGTCTGATCAGTGCTCTCCCCTCGGTCTTTCCATCCTCCTTGGCCCTTCTCGGCTATTTGGCATCATTCCTTGGGGCGGTGATATTATTATTATTTCATTTTAAAAATGGTTTTCATTACTCACTAGGAGTTCAAAAATTTCAAACATAGTGAGAAATCTTTGATGATTATCTAACAACAATCGGTAGTCTTCTCTAGTGTCTGGCTGACAGCAAGTCTCCACAACGTTCCAGTACTCTCCACCTCTTCAGATAACATTTTACAATGAGTTTGCCTTATCGCGACAGTCACTTACCATTGATTTCTCACAGGCAATGGCCGTTGGTCTTAACTGGAATTTAGATTGCAATAAGCCTGTCCAAGGTCCAGGTACTCTTGGCACTCATCCAACAGAGGTCCGGGTAGGGCTTTTTCATTGAACTAAAAACTGACTTCTCTGTTTTCGTTTTTATCTTCTTTGTGTTTTCCCTCACAAAGAAAATTAAATGTTGTGATACAAAGACCTTAATTTGAACTTTTTATGCTAAGAAAAACAAGTTGAACTTTAATTGGGGGAGGCGTACAATTTTTTCTCTTTTGACCTCAACATTTACATTGTGTTGATCGTTAAGAAAAGGGCAACTTGAAAAATCGTAAATTATTTTTCACACGTTCGCCGCCATCTAAGATTTCCCTCCTTTTAAAAGAGGTATAAAGAGGTATAAGCCATAAGAAACCACGGAATACTTCAAACAAACTATGGCACTGATGAAATAGCAAGAAAACGTGCGTATTAGTAGAAACCTTAACAAATAAAAACCAAGCCACAGAAAGTAACAAAGCATTATCACAAAACGCAATCTGAAACACAATTGACGATTTTATTTACGCTATGGACGAAGACAAGACGTTCGCTTTGTATTTTAGAAGGTATGAGGACCTGTATAACATTCACTGTTTCGATTTGGCGGACTTTAAAAAAGATCCGTTTATTGTTTCAAAAGATGAGATCAACGTAACACAAAAAATTCGTGGGTTATATTTTGCCGCGAACAAACGCGAGTTAACTTTTTTGTGAAACCGTAACACTCTTAATAGAACAGTTAAGCTCAAAGCGATCGTTGTTGCATAGATCATCGAAATGCTTTAATTTAACCAAAAAAAGATGGTGAAGACTATTCAAGAGGATTTGCATCAAAAGTCTACAAGCATTGCGACGATTTTAAACTAGCTGAACTGAGTACTGACGATACGGGGATTAGTATCGGTAAAAGACACTTGAATTCGATGCTGAGTCTTAACTAAATTAGAGAGTGTACCAAACTTAAGACTACAAATATTGGCAGAAGACTGTCAATGAGTGATTAGCATTAAAAATTATTCAGAAAACATTGAAGAATCTGGCGTCGCGCACGTAAAAAAGATACATAAAAAGGCAAAACCCGATTGTCCAGAGAAAATAATAAGACAGAAATAAGAATGCACTTCGAATCAAAATCAGTCACCAGATTATCGATGCGGAGCCCTGCATTTTGGTAAAGACTGCCTATACCGCACAAAAACTCGCCTGACTGAATGGGACAAAAAAAAAGCAAAGGGTTGATTAAAAGTCAGGTACGACGCACTGGAACAAACGAAAGACATTGAAAATATACATAAACTAGTAGACTGCCCGGCATTGCTTAATACGCTTATTTTGATTAATGCAAATTTCGTATTTATTATTATATTATATAGCACCCAATATATAATAATGATTTTAAGAGTTAACAAAAAAAATGACTCGTACGCCATCACTGAGAATCGAAAGCAAAAGGTTTAGCTTACGACTTGCTTTATCCTTTGACGTTAATGCATGAGCTATGAAGACATGTTTGCTGTAAAGCTAAAAGTTAAAATATGAACCAATAGCTATTACGTTACGCATGCATATTCGTAATGACGTCGTTCGACCTTCACCTAGCAAATTCCAGCTTAAACGGTGACTGGGTGTAAAATACATTTTGAAGGTGAATCAATCACTAATGTTACATTTAACGGCACGGCAATGAAATTAAAAGTGTTCGTGTTAAAATAAAAATATTACGGGAAATATTTGGATGGCGGATGGGATGCAATAAGTCAATTTGTGTGATTTGCTTATAAAAACTTTCATCGAAAGGTGAAAACTCTAACGACAAAGAAAAACTCTCAAGTCAGAATTCAGAGAATGTTTCTCAGCTGGCCTGAGAAATGCACAAAAATGTCAGTCGGATTCAAACAAAGATGATACGCCACCTAGTATTTAAGAAAAAAAAAATACCGTTCACCTCTTTGGGGGAAATTTACGAGGAGCTTAAAAAACTTGTCGGAACCGGCAATCCCATCGAAAATTTAATTTAATCAATTGGCAGCCATTACCTTTTTTTTTTTTTTTCGTTTTTTTTTTTTGTTTTTTTGTCAAAAGAAAGTCAAAAGAAATCTGCGTTTCCGTCGACTTCTTCGGGAGTTTGAATTCAGTTCATGGCCTTTAGTACCAGAAGAATACTCTTATCCATTTCACAGACTTTAAGACGTTTTCACTAAACTAAACGAAAGAAAGAATCTTTCTAAAGTCTAAGTAACGTATACCTTCAAATTCCAGTCGAAGAAATTATCTCGAAATTGCTTGTATTAACACCCATGCTGTTGTGTAGCGGGTTGGGGGTTCATATTGAGCACATAACGGAGACTCATAATACACGGATAACGGTGGTGATGACAATGCTGAGGGGAGTCATTCATATTCTTTACAACCCGACGACTGCGATGATAAATATGGAGGGAGACATTTATATCAGACTGGGATGATTCCTGTTGACACATATTAATACGGACTGGCCGGGAGATATTTTACAACCGTTCTTAACACATATAAAGGGGGGATACATTATTGTTGTTGGTGGGAAGTACACATAACTTGAAAGGGTTGTACACAGTTCGTTACAAGATGATGATAAACACATTTACCTTTGTCTGTTGTAAGGAATTACGGCACGAGACAAACAGTTACCAACATAGATGGTGTCTTTATTCTTCAACCGGCCGATCAGTGATGTCAGGAACTGAAACCTTTTTTACTACATTGTCTACTCTCCTCTCGATCTCTCATGATTCTCTCTCTGGCTCTCACTGACTAACTTCGAACCCTCGATCCTATATTGAGAAATCTCCTCTGTTTATGACGTCAGAAGTGTGCTCCCAACGTTACCTAAGTTTCACGTGGATTTACATATGTCTGCCCAACACACTTTTGGCAAAGAAAGAATCCTCAATTTTAATTGTTTCATATCTAACCTATTTTTAAACAACTTTTAATTCGCATTGTCCATTCTTTTAACTGACATATTTAGTAGCCATATTTATAAAACAATGGACAATCGACTCTTTTTCTGACATTAATAATAATTAGCTATTCTAATAGAATTAGCAATGGACTGAAATCCTAAGATTTCAATTTCCATTATATTGCCTACAGGGTTCGATTTTTCCTAATATCATTTTCACTTATCTAGTATGTATTCTTACATGAGAAGGGGACAGCCCTTTCATGTAAGAATAAGTTTGAAATGTTAACTTTTTGAGCTAAGGTAGCGGCCGTTATTTTTCAAAAAATCATAAATACTATATTGGGCAACCTGTATTTCGCGTTCGCATACCTGGATGACATTATCATAATACGTGAGACGAGAGAACAACATCGAGAACATGTCCACAATATATTTTATCGAATGCAGCTCTGTTAACTGTACAATTCATATCCTCTACCGATCCAGGTTATTACAAGAGGACCATTACCAGCACCCTCAAAATGCAAATCCGGGCGGTTCAACGCTTGAGGGCACAGTTCAACGAAGTTTTCGGACAGGGTCATGGTCTTTGGTGTTTTTTCAAGTGGTGGCCATATCATTCCACTTTACATCTTCAAAGTCGGCTTGAAATTCAACATCTAAGTGCTGATTGGTGTTGTTATTGGCACAGTTACGACGCGGTGAACTCATTTGTATCCAGCGCAACACACAAAGGGTGAATATACAAGAGAGGAAGGAAAAATGTTTTATACAAAACATCGGTTAATGTGTAGTTTTCGGGTATGAGAGAGAAACATTGGCGACGAAAAATCTCTTTATTTGTATTTATCGGAATAATTAATCTATAATGTAAATCTCACTTGTCTGTTTAAATGTATGAATGTATGCATGTTTGTATCTCTGCCTAAAACTTTCCACAGAGGCAACGGATTTTCACGAGATTGGTATCGTTTTGTAAGAGCCACCCTTAGGATGACAAATATCGAAAAAATTGTCCAAAAAACATTAATTCCTTTACCGTCAATTGAGCACCTTTCTACAGGGAGAGGTTGCTTTTTTCGCCGATATCTTCGAAAGTCATCTCTTTTCGATTGACTAGCCTTAATTTAAACCTACGCCACTTCCGGTTTGCGGATGTGCGCAACAGCAAAGACGTCGCCTTTTTTTTCACGTTCTTTTCTTCCTTCGCGGTACAGGTCTGAGCCTACCTACTACCACTTTAGTTTTGCTCAACACGCACCTCAAAACATCCGGGCAACACCGGGCACACGGGCTAGTTATTTAAAGAGCTTAAATACTGTAATAACGGAATGAATATGTGTTTCACGAGATGTTAGTTAAATTAAACACGAAATTAATCAATAATAAAGATAGCGTCCATACAAAAACAAACAGGCAATAAAATCGCTCCTAATTTAACTTGGAAGCGGTAGATAGTAAGAAAATGTAATTAATTTTACTTAACAGTGTCGATGGGTAGAGTTGGAGAAGATGGACGTGATAGCGAGAAATCTCCTTCGTCTTTATGGAAATCGCTCTGGACAAGACGTGAAGCTACTTGATGTAAGGAGTAAACAAAAACGAAAGATAATTGTCGCAATGACAAGGGATACCAATTAGTTTTAGTTTTGTAAACATCAAGGAAGGAAAACGGTTGGCAGGAAGGGAGTCACACGATCCTGCAATTCTTAGGAAGAAGCTTTTGGACCAGGGGAATATATTACAATGAGGTATCAAAACAGCGAATTGATGCAGACCATTATACCAACGAGTCAAACGAGCTGGAACAAAGAAAGCAGGGAATGGATCAGACCATTATGGCGAACACATGCCTTGTGGCATTTATAGAAAGAAATTGAGACTAGTAGCATCCTATCTGTGTGAAAGGGGTTGGAGAGAAGAAAACTGAGGTTTGTAAATATAAAAAGTCAGAAAGTATCATCATCATCGCCATGGTCATCATCATGTTCAGGTATTCAAGATGCTGTCTCACCTCTGCTTTCCATGCAATCCGCTCCAAAGCCATATGAAGTGTAATCAAATGCACTTAAACATAGTCTTCTGCCTGTGATGTAGTTGTGTCAGAACGACCTGCATAATCTACAAATAAATTGATCTATGCACAATAAATACCGGATGACAAGTCTGTAAGGTGGGAATTGATATCCAGTGGAGTTTGCTTATCTAGCCGAAAAACGACTCACACTTTTGTATGTTCTTGTTAATACATTTTGCTACTCTGTTCCGGTGTTCTCTTTTCCTTGTAAGCATTTAAACAGATTATCCAGCCATGTAATTACGTTAAATAAAAAAAATGGAACCTTTCCGACCAATGGCCATTTTTTTCTTTCCATTTTCTGTTTCCTTGCCTTTAGCTAACATGATGTCAAAGAGAGATGTGTCGCTTGACGCGGTGCCTTGATATCAAAGATATCATGCGATAGCGAGCGATCTAGTTAAACTATTAATAAGTATATCAACCTCTCCCCCCTCTCTCTCTCTTTCTTTCTACTCATTCTCTTTATCTCAATCTCTCTCCGTTCCTCACACGCATGTCTGCATGTTATGTGTTATAAGCTAAACAACGTTATATCCAAATTTAATTTCATCGAGAATTCACCTACGACGGTCATGGGAGAGCTGTCTCTACCACAGAGGATGTTAAAGACATGAGATATGTGTTTCAACGTCAATATATTTAATTTTGGAACCTGTATCACATATTCAGACCTTCAGATATTCAGTGGAGTGATGTAACAGTCGTTATCTGGTAATATAATATACAAATTACAAATACATACAAATTGGTCTTTATCATATAATATTTAATTATACCCAGAAATGTGTTTTGATGCTTTATCCTTTACTAATGTGGTTTAATCTAGCGCGATTTGAAACCTAGACGCCCATGACAGAAGTTCAATAACCTCGCTACTGAGCCAGGAGAGTCGCTATCAGCAGATTAAAGAATATATTATATGTGTTGTTATTTTTGTTGGAAGAGCTGTTGTTTTTTCTATATTGGCAATTGTACACATTCAAATATAATTTCATTGTGAAGCATTACTTATATTCTAAGTATGAGTCATATATATATATATATATATATATATATAAATATATATATATATATATATATGTATCTATCTATATACATATATATATTTAAATAAGGGAGTAGTCACCAACAATGTGTATTTTTTAATATTATTTTATTATTCCGTGTCTTGGTTTTTCATTGAGAATTATGTTTGGATCATTGTAATAATGTTTTTAAGTCATTGAAATTGTTTACGTACGTTTCAGACGGTCTGATGCGTCCTCGTCAGAAATTATTTTCAAATGTGTAAAAATGGCGATTTTCGTTAGTTTGAAGTTTTTCCAAGGGGTGGAGGCTTGTAAGTGTTTATTATACATTGGTATGCTGAATTTTTTTTTTATGGCTTTTTTATTTGGTTTGCCCAGGGAGATTTTGACCTGGCTGTAGTCAGTCGCTGTTATATATATATATATATATATATATATATATATATATATATATATATATATATATATATATATACATCCATATATATATATGTTGAGTAAAACTATTCATAATTTTAAATTAAAAATCAGTTTCAAAAGAAAAACAAACAAAATCCACTAGATTGTACGATCGTATCAGAAACGATGTTCATTTTATTTAAATTGACAATGAATATTGACAATTATTTGACAAAAATATTTTCCTTCAATAATAAAGTAATAATAATAAAATATTCATTGTCAATTTAAATAAAATGAACACCGTTTCTGTTACGATCGTACAATCTAGTGGATTTTATTTGTTTTCGTTTTGAAACTGGTTTTTAATTCAAAATTATGAATCGTTTTACACAATATTAAAATAGCTCTAGGATATTTATACCTACCGAGCTTATTATATATCTATAGTACAATGAGCACTGCTTTCTTTTAATAGTATTAATACATTTACTAGTACATTAAAATAAACTCTGCTCTTTAGACTCCAGGTCTAATTCCCTCAATATATATATATATATATATATATATATATATATATATATATATATATATATATATATATATATATAGCAAACATGGTAATTAGTAAAAACATAAAGAGAGTGGTCAATACTATTGCAGAGCAAGTGTATATTTTTATTACCGTTTTAATCTGCTTAGTTACACATGTTTCGGTTACTAAATCATATCAACGATCCATTGGCTTTATCAGACTTTACAGAACCTGGAGAAGTTTCTGTAAATCTGATGAAGTTACTGGATCATTGATACGATTCGGTAACCGAAACATGTGTAACTAAGCAGATAAAATCCATTACCATTGGTATATACAAACTGATTAACCTCTCTCTCTCTCTCTCTCTCTCTCTCTATATATATATATATATATATATATATATATATATATATATATAGGTTAATCATATATATATGTGTGTGTGTATGTATATATATATAAATATATATATACATACATATATATATATATACATACATATATATATATATATATATATATATATATATATATATATATATATATATATATAGGTTAATCAGTTGCTTAAAACGTCACTCAGTTTGTATATACCAATGGTAATGGATTTTTAATAATCATAATTAAAAGCTTTTTCATATTTGAAAAACAAATTATATTAATTTGGAAACGTCCGAGCTCAATGGATGCTTTTTTTGTTCCAGAGAATATATAGTATAATATTCTCGAAGTTCCAAATTAAGTTTTCTCAGTTAGTAAGTTATTGCTTTTCAAAAGGTAACCGTTACTATATTGTTTCGTTCGCGACTAAAAAATCTGCAAAATTATGTCTTTGCTGCATTTTTAGTCACTTACTCATCAGATGCTCACCTTAAAAAATATTGAAACACCAACATTTTGAACGATCTACATGGTTCACACAACGTAAAGAATGTTGATACAAAAAATAAAAATACATATACATATAAGGAAACATCTTATAACGAGTGATGGTAACAAAATTTATTGAATTAATTTAGATTTTACTGTCGACTAAGAAAAAAACAATGGGCAGTTTCAAATTAAAGTTAAATCACTTGACCTTATTAAGACAACTGTAACTAAAAATAAATTAGACATATACTTATTAATACAACTTAAAAATAGAACTTGAAATATGGTAAAATAAAATATAAAACAAATGGATATAGAAAAACAAAAACTTTAAAATAAAATAAAAATAAAAGATAGCAATAATAATACACAAAACTCCGAAAATAATTGCAATTAGTCAAGATAAATAAAGTATGATCGTAATCTCCGTAACTAGAAAAAAATGGCAGAGTGTTTTAGTTGTATGGACTATATAAGTTATAAAAAAAAATTTTTTTCTATGCTCAAAATATAGGCTGGAGTATAATATATAAAGAAAATTATAGACAAAACAAACAAACTATATATTGTTATATACTGCTATATTTGTTAGTTCAAAATACGAAATATCACAGGGAATAATAAAGTAAAACCCCATATTCCAAAAGAAATGATTTATTGTTGAAACCTCCTCCAGACACACAAATACAGCACTATATTAAATTAAAAAAAACTCTATAATATATCTTTTTTCACCATGCCTAACTTATTCCAGAATATAATCAACAGCAATAATTAAAATAAATGCCCAAAAGCTTTAAATAATAATTTAACCCATAATCATCCTAACTGCAACTGCCAGTCACCCGAAAACTGCCCGTTAAATAACTATTTATTCATGCACGGTTACTGAATTACCTCCCATACTAACACATTGCGCCCCATCTCATACAAATCCAGTAGCCATCATCAGTCAATTTGAAACAAAAATCCCAATTTAAACACCACCATACCTTCAATAAGCTATCTCCATAACTAACCCCTAATCTCGCGTTACTCAGACATCAATACAACGCTAAGCTCAATCGTAGATTCTACAGCATCTTGCCATACCTACCTATACTTATGCACCCTGAAAATACACTTATATAGGATAGTTCTCTTATCCTATTAAAACATGCATTAAGAATCACATTTTATTATTATGAAATGATACATCTAAGTCAAAAACCACCCTAACTACCCGATTAAGAAATATCAAGGCCACCGATAACAGTTATTGCTTTAAATGGACAACGCTAAACAATTGTTCTTTAAGTACTGAAGGTTTCAGTGACCAATTTCCAAGAACATTTAAGCACAGCAGACAATGAGGCCTCTCCGCACCATCCACATCAAAGAGCTCAAAGCTCTATTGGACACATGAATATAGGTATTACGTTTCTTAGACATGGCACGATCTGAAAAGAAATAATTAGTTTTAAATTATCAGAAACTTCAATTATTTACTCCCGATTATATGATTTTTTTAGCTCCTAGGGATAAATTTACTTTCGATTGAGTACCTCTGGTCTACGCTCTCTGAGTGCGTTCCAAGTATGTTATTTACACGATTTCTATTTTTAAAGCTTTTAGGACAAACAATGTAAAACGAAATCAGTGTTCGGCGGCCATCTTTAAATTTTTATGTAATTCTCTGAAGATGTTGTTGATACGAATAAGAATAACAAATAATGCGTTTGTGGCTCCTCACATGATTGATACATAAGTAAAAAGAGTGTCTTCGGAAACGGCTGATTCCTAATTTGATTGAGAAAGGCCAACGGTCAACGGTGTTTCTGTTTACTCATAAATTACAAATGTTTGCTTATATTAAGCTATCTTTCATATATATATATATATATATATATATATATATATATATATATATATATATATAAGGAGTTGTATATATAAAAAGAAAGTAAAAGAATATTTACACAGAAATATATATATATATATATATATATATATATATATATATATATATATATATATATATATAACAAATGACAGAAGTTTATATTCCAAATTTCATTATGTTGACCACCGTAGAGTTTTGTCCTTTAATTACGTTGATATTTGCAATTCTTGACAGCATATGCTTCGTAGCGCAAAACCATTCATTAAATTATTATATCAATCAATGAATTTATTTTGCCTTTAACCTATCAGAACTAATAGCAACTACTAATCTACCAAAAGAAAATAAAATGCATTTGGGCATGATTATAAAATCAGAAACTTGAATGAGAAGTTATATTTACCTTTTATTTTATCTTTTATTACGCCATTTTGAATTTTAAAGTAAAGTCACTAAAATTTACAAATTCGCATTAATGAATTGTATTAATTTCATATACACTACAAAAATATTCTATTTATTATTTTGTTAATTTATAATTTATAATTAATCAATATATATTTAGATAATATTAATAATTGTAACATTTTCTTATATATACATATTTAATTTTATGCGAAACTAATTACAAAATATACATATTCTATTTCTGGTTACACCAGTTGTTAATTTTATCTAAATTTTATATCCAAATACAATCCAGTTTTATTACTATTTTAATTAAATTTTTTATTACATGGATTATAACTTATTATTGTCATTAAATTATTTTTCATTTATCTTACTTAATTTTAATATAAACACAAATACAATTGGAAAAATTCAAGTTAAAAAACAGTGGAATAAAATCGGGTACATTGTACTAAACAATTTATCTAGTTTGGGAAATGATTATTAATACTTGATTTAAGAATATTTGAATATAGCAATTGCAGGAGAAAAAAGGCTATTTTTAAAATATGTCTTTCAAAATAATCAAATTAAAATAAATAGATAAATAAGACAAATAAAAATAAAGTTGTAGTAACTAAGTAAATAAAATTAAATATTAAGCTGATAATGTTATAAATATATATAATAGCTCAAATTTAAAAAAATAAAGGTTTCTATTAATGGATATAACTTAAAATAAAATTAAAAAATAAAAGATAAAACAAAATATACAAATTAAAAATGAATATATGATAGATTGAAGTATGTCTATAATAATGTCGATAATAGGAACAAGTAATACAAACGAATGGCTTAAAGGATATCGAATAATTTATTAATACTTAAGAATTTACGGATAAATATCAATAAAGTATGTGATCTAATTACAATATATTGGGATACAATTTAAAATAATAAAAATTGAAATATATTTTAATTCAATAAATTATAGTAGGTAAATTATAATTATGAAAGGATAACTAACAGACATACTAGATAATCGTTTATTTCGAATATTAAACTTGGATTATTGATAAATAAAACTCATCAGTATAGATCAATATGTACTGAAATATGTTAAATGTTAATATTTATTTTTAATAAATAATATTATTCAATTTCTAATATAAATTAGATTAATTCATTAATAGCATATAATAAATTAACAATGAAAATAGATGAATATAGTATTTACAAATATAATTTAAAAAAAGTCGTTTAAACAGCTCATTTAACTTTAAAAGTTAACCCCGGGCTTTTACCTGTACTTAAATAAATTACGATAAAATGTTACAAAGGAAAATTTTTAATTAAAATTAAGTTAGATTAATGAATAATAAATAAATTAAAATAATTAATTATAATTTCTGTAATAATAAATTTAATTAAGATAGTAATACAACTCAATTTTATATGGATATCAAATTTAGATGAAATCATCAATTGGTATAATTAGAATTAGTCGTATTTATATTGCTTTTATTGTATTTAATATCGCCATTTTGTATCCGTGTTTATTAGTGCATTGTTATAGTATTCTTATATCTATTGAATATTTCATCATTGGAGGAGTTATTATTTATTCTACGTTCGATCGATTTAGGCATATGCTAAATAATAGAGGGTGGGTTATCCTGTATATAATATTTTGATTGCAGAAATTCCCCTCTGGACCAAATTACGGTACATTTGCAATAACAGATCCCACATACAAATTTATTATGTCTAAACTTTTATCCACCATCTTATGTAACTTTTGAACGTCGTTACAGACATATTTATTCGTTATAATAAAATCCTATCTTACTTCCTACAAGTTCTTATTTTTTCTCTACCTGAAAAGTTCTTCCACTCGCCAAGTCAAAACCGGGTGAATACATAATCATTATAACTATATTGACCCTTATTAACTGGATTAATACATAACCATTATAACTATATTTACCCTTATTAACTGGATTAAACATTCATACATATGCAACTACCATTACACTTCACTATTTGAAAAGAATGATTTATCCTCACTAACATTCCACTTGTTCTCATTGGCACCGACTATGAAATTATATTATCCCGGAATATACACAACCATACAAAAAACGGACACGTCAGTCGTTAATCAATATGGTCGCTCAATCGCCACGCATTGTTTTAAATCCTTTATGCTTTCCAATCGTCGCTTTACCTCTACTTTACATACTATTGTTTACAAAAATTAACCATAACATTAAGCTTAAAGTTATACAAACAAATAGTAACTTTCGTATAAATAAGTTAGCGCAGCAAACTCAGGCGATATTTAAATACCGTTGCTTCGTTGGTTCAGTGTCGAAAATTATGCCATTTCGCATTATTTGGATTAACATTTTTTACGTGTTGTTTTTAAAAATTACGTTGCAGCTTTCTTTTTACCATGTTCGGTTTCAGCGTCCTAAATCATACGATGCTAAAATGAACTGATCCGCGTCCTAAATTATACGATGCTAAAATAAAATAAAATGAACGATTAACAACTATTCTCTCTAACCAAGTATAAGCAGAAAAACAACGAACCACCGATACTTAAATTAAATGAAAACATTTACCAAAAACGCGGCGGCATCTTTTCCTTTGATTTCGTAGTAACTGATACGGTACGGTTTTTCGAAACAATTAACGAACCAACAATATTTCCAGTCGCTGAAAATATTAACAAAATAAGTTGCAGCAACTATTTGATTTGTTTATTTATAACAGTACATGCTATGGTAACGTTTGTAAAACGTTTGTCATCTACATTAAAAATATCGTCCCCGGTTTCTTCCGTTAATGATTTGATTTAATAAAAGCTATCGAGCGAGCGTCAAAACTTATGAGATGATAATATGAAGGAATCTCTGGCGGACGTTTAGGAAATTGATCCCCTCCTCTAAATTCCACAATTTACACTTTCTTTGCGTAAATCTCATCGATTACGAACTTACCTTTCAGATTAAAAAGTGCCTTATGATTTTTATCGTCGGTGATCAGTTTTCAAATATAACATTCTACTAAATTGATCACGTACTTTGTGATGATCAGCGAGAAAAATATTGCGGCAATATCTGAAAAATGATCCCGGACGATAAGTTATAAATATTTAAAATAATTTTTTTTTTTTTTTTAATCTGAAAGTTAAGTTTGATGAGATTAACGTGAGAAAATAAAAAATGTAAATTGGGCAATTTCATAAACGTCCGCCGATTCTCTTAATAAAAGAGAGTGGTACTAGCCCCCTACATCAAAGTAGAGAATCTAGGCTACATTGGGGTGATTAGGCAACAAAAAAAAATGTTACACTCTAATTCTGAATTACGTCCAGATAAATTATCATTTTCATTACTTTCCATTCAGTTTATATTTGACTACATTTACGCTAGCTTTTTTTTACTTTCTTTGTCTATTAAATAATTTACGTCGCTAAAGTTCAAATTTACACCAGCTTGTTGTTGTTTTTACTTTCTTTGTTTGTCAAATAATTTACTACGCTAAAGTACAAATTTACGCCAGCTTTTTGTTGGTTTTTTTTTTTTTACATTCTTTGTCTGTCAAATAATTTACGCCGCTAAATTTCAAATTTCCCCTTTATTACATGGCTAAGGATATACTTATTTGTCATATATTGTTTTGTTTATTATTGTTAATATATAGTTGTTTTTGGTTTAGTTTTCTTTTCAGGAATCATTTTCCACACTTCTCAGATATTAGCTTTTTTAGGTACTTGTTTTTACCTTATCACCAACTACATCATTTCCTTTAAACTAACGACTTCTATAGGTTTTAGACTTTGCTGAATAAGACAATCTGTTTTAACTTTGGCGTAGTAATTTTCAAGATATAATGGCATGCATTATGCACTGTAATTCACTGTTCTAGATACGCACGATAAAAATTGTACCTCTCTCTCTACAACGCTGTCATCCACCCTCATTTTTGGGGGAGGGCTTATAGTCTTTGCAGATGGGAATGCTGACAACATATATCAATGTAAAACTTGGAGCAAATACTTTGATAGTCCCCCATCACACATAAAAGGGGGTGTCTATTCCGAAATGTGTTTTTACCAGGCCAAGGTTGGTCGTGTCTATTTCATACGATGTTCTTATCATGAGGAGGTTAGGGATGTCTATTTCGAAAGCTGTTCTGAACATAAGGACGTTGGGGAGTTTATTTGTTTACGGGGAGGGGGCATGCTTCCACCGGGCAATGCCGGTTAACGGGTCCTGCTAGTTTACAATAAAACATACTAACGCCTGTTTATTTCAGCCCCTAATGTCAGTTTTTTTTCTTTTTACTTTCTTTGTCTATCAAATAATGTACGCCGCTAAAGTTCAAATTTCCCCTTTATTACATTGTCTAGTGATATACTTATTTGTCATGTGCATCAAGTGTTGGAGCATACGCACTAATCACAGTGGCCATTTGGCTGCCCGCAAGCATCAGGCGCATGGTCATTAGGCGTTCGTTGATGCCAACAGGGGGCTCATTGAGGTGGCGGATGAGGCTGTTCTTTATAGCAAAGCCCACGCCTTGGATACGTGGCTCTTCTGCAGGCTTTCCTTTCCAAAAGAAGGTGTACCCGCCTTTCTCCTCCCTCAGCTGCCCGTCGTCACCCAGTCGGGTTTCAGAGAGCGCAGCTATGTCAATCTGGAACCTCCTTAGCTCTCTTGAGATAATGGCAGTTCTTCTTTCGGGTCGATCACTTGTTTTGTTGTCCATGAGGGTCCTCACATTCCAGGTTCCAAAATATAGGCATAAGTTTTCTTTCTTTTTCCGACCGCGTGGTGGTGATCCCTCTGGATGCGGTAGTCCAGACGGGTTTTTTTTAGGCAGGCTATTTTTATGGGTACCTTTTCTAACCCCCTCCCCTACTGGGGTGAGCAGAGTGGATCCTAAACAGGGCTGCTCAGTCATGGATGCAGCTGCCGAAAAACTCTTTCTGCCTCGGTCCGTGAGGTTAGCGACTGAATCTGGCACCCACCGCCTATGTGCCAGGTTGCAGCTAGGAGCTGCCAGACTACACTGTCCTGCTCCCGTCACAACTTCCTGGTCGCCACAGGACTTTTTCTATCCGGGAATTAAGGGAGAGCTCTCTCTGCCTCAGTCCGGGAGCTTAATGACTAAAACTGTCACAAGACTTTTCCATCCATGATGTAGAGTAGGATGTGTTCCCTTTCGGGAGAACGCCTGCACGTGATGTCTTTTAACGTGGGGAGACTGATGCGCCTGCAGCCACCACACGGCCCCTTGGCAGAGGAGGGCCTGATTCCAATGGCATGGAGAACCACGACGACTGGAGACTCTCTTCTGTTGCAGCCTTCATCCGCCTTCAGTGCCGTTGTGTCATTATTGTCATCATCCGCCGCATCAGCCGTTGAGGTCTTTTGGATCACTCTTTGTCTGGAACCTCCCCTTCAACCTTACCGCCATGGGTGGCCCTACCAGGAGCCTAGGCTCCGGACGGCATCGCTCTCAGGTTCATCGGAACACACAAGGTTCTCCACCACGACAAGGTGGCGATCCACATATATGGTTTTGTTGTTGTTGTTTTTATATATAGTTTTTTTTTTTTGTTTTTTTTTAGTTCTCTTTTCAGGAATCATTTTCCACACTGTTGAGACATTAACATTTTAGGTACTTTTTTTTTACCTTAGCACTAACAACACCATTTCCTTTAAACAAGTAACTATCGATATATAATGACATGCATTATGCGCTGTAATTACTGTTCTTCACACTCGCGCAATAAAAATCTTTTGGGAGGGGGGTATAATCTTTCTGATGGGTATGCTGACAACATGTATCAAGCTTGAGCTTGGGGCAAATATTTGGAAAGTCCCACCCCCCCCCACTCATAAAATGGGGTGGCTATACCGAAAGCCCTTCTTACCATGGCGATGGTGGGCGTGTCCATTCCATACGACGTTCTTAATATGAGGAAGTTAGGGGTGTCTAAACCCGTTCTAAACATTAGGATGTTGGAGATAGGCCACCAATAACAACCGTAGTTTATTTTTTATGAGGAGGGGGCATGCTTCCACCGGGCAAAGCCGGTTAACGGATCCTGCTAGTATATATATATGAAAGATATTTACTCTAGTTCTAATATTATTGTAACGATGATCAGTTGCTTACTATGTAAAAAAAACTTTTAGTGTTTTTAAAAGAAAACAATATTTTATATCATGTTCATCAAACACGACATCCCTAATAAAACAAGAACACACATGGTTTGGATAAAAGATATACGGGGTCTTAATGTACGTTAAATTATTATATACGAGTGATCGCCTATTTTTTTGAAACTAACATTTTTTTCATTTTTTTTAAACTACTTGTTTGCCGAAATTTTACACTCGATTTTTTTTAAGCAACCCAGAAAACCTATAAAAGGGTTAATTTAAAAGGATTGGTCGAAGGTGTGAAAAAATCTTCATATTTACCGTTTTTTATTTGTTCAATAAAGTGTGCGTCACTAGTAATATCCTAAAAAAACGAAATACTATTACGGTATCCTTATTAAAAAGTAAAAGGTAAATTTAAAGTAAATAACCACATCTGAACATGTAAAATAATAGCGTGAGTTCATTTTAGACATTTAACGTTTATTGTGTATTTTTAGCAGTGGGTTGGTGATATAAAGTGTGGCAGGGAAATTGCGTAAACATTTTACTATTTAGACATTACATTATTTCATGTGTATTTTTAGCAGTGGGTTGGTGATATAAAGTGTGTAAAGGAAATTGCGTAAACATTTTACTATTTAGACATTACATTATTTCATGTGTATTTTTAGCAGTGGGTTGGTGATATAAAGCGTGTAAAGGAAATTGCGTAAACATTTTACTATTTAGACATTACATTATTTCATGATAATTTTTAGCAATGGGTTGGTGATATAAAGTGTGTAAAGGAAATTGCGTAAACATTTTACTATTTAGACATTACATTATTTCATGATAATTTTTAGCAATGGGTTGGTGATATAAAGTGTGTAAAGGAAATTGCGTAAACATTTTACTATTTAGACATTACATTATTTCATGTGTATTTTTAGCAGTGGGTTGGTGATATAAAGTGTGTAAAGGAAATTGCGTAAACATTTTACTATTTAGACATTACATTATTTCATGATAATTTTTAGCAGTGGGTTGGTGATATAAAGTGTGTAAAGGAAATTGCGTAAACATTTTACTATTTAGACATTACATTATTTCATGTATATTTTTAGCAGTGGGTTGGTGATATAAAGTGTGTAAAGGAAATTGCGTAAACATTTTACTATTTAGACATTACATTATTTCATGATAATTTTTAGCAGTGGGTTGGTGATATAAAGTGTGTAAAGGAAATTGCGTAAACATTTTACTATTTAGACATTACATTATTTCATGTATATTTTTAGCAGTGCTAAAAATAAACTTGTAAACTAAAAATAAAAACCTAATCGGCAACTCGTAAACAACATGAGACGAATTGTTTTTCTAGAGCGTCCGTAATAACCATTTAGTAAAAACGAATTACTGTCTCCTCATCTTTATTGCTAAAATAAAATATAATTAATAATGATGTGTCACTGTAACTTTATTACTGCAATAAAATATAAATAATACTTATTTGTCACTATAAATGAAAGAAATGTAAAACAGCAAGGAAAATATGAAACTCCAATTTCTGTTTTGGTAAAATAACACGACAAATAATCAATAAACCAATTAATTTGTTTCCTGGTTATGTTAGTAAGATATTAACGAAAATTGTACGGGTAATAATTTGAATGAAGTGCGAATTATATCTATATATTTTTTTCGACATTTAATATGTAATGATTCTACTCAGAGAAACCATGTTTGTTAGTATCTCTGAAGTGTTCGTATTTGAATGATGTTTCATTCATTCCGGAATGTCCGGATATGTAAACCTCAACCAATGAGATTTTGAGGGATGGGAAGAGGAAGAAATCATTATTTGTGTAGGGGTAAAGCGTTAACAGTGGGAGATGTGTATGAATTCACTAGTTAGTTAATGACGGTGTAGACCCAGGAAGGTCGCAAAAAGTATAAATGCACGCAGTGTAAAATTGGGTCGTAAGAGGTTATCGAATAGGGGGTAAAATCTGAGCTACTGCCTCTAGGTTATGACGATGATTAAGATTGCGCTCCTAGGAATAAATGTAATATTTTAATATTACAGAATAATGTGTCTGTAATGAAGTTCTATAGTTATATAAGATAATGGCCATAATAAATTTTATGTGCCATCTGTTGGTGTAAACCTACGGTATTTTAGTCCAGAGAGGACAAATTGCGCGTCTTTTATAATATATATAAGAAGATTATATTAGACCCAACATATAGTAATAATTTTAAAAAGATGATTCGTACGCCACTACCGAGAATCGAAACCAAAACGTTTAGTTTACGATTTACTTTTGCATTTGACGTTAATGACTGTACTATGAATACGTGTTTACTGCAAAGCTAAAATTAAAATATAAACTAATAGCTATGATGTCGCGCATACATATTCGTAATTTGCCTGGCAAATTTCATGTTTCGTAATTTTCACACTTTTGCACTGATTTTCCACAGCTACAACCCAAATATAAAGTTTCGCATGTGTTCAAATACCCTACCTATAAAGTTTCATGTCTGTAGACCAAATACTGACGAAGCAGTTTGTAAGGCAAATTTTTTAACAAAAATATATACGCATACATAAATATATATATAGAAAGAGGTATGTGTTTACTATAAGCTTTTTAACAACCCATATATAACAAGTTGTATTTTCTTTTTAAATAAATAGAAAAGGTTGTTTTTAATATGAATATCAATACAGAAAACCCCAAATTTATAAGAGTATATATATATGTGTGTGTGTGTGTGTGTGTGTGTGTGTGTGTGTGTGTGTGTGTACAAATTTGAGGGTTATATATTGATGAGAACCTAGATTGAGACCACAAAAGACAACTCAGAACGGTATAGGTTTTTAAGTGATATTGAGAACAGTAACAATACACACAGAAAAGTGGTGAAGGTTTACGGCTCAGTCAGATATCAGTAGTCCCATATCCCTGAGCGTACTTGTCTCTCAATTAATACACGAGTTACCTTTAATAAGTTTCCAGACTTTTTTTGTGCAAGCATTTACAGTTGTCGTAGAGTCTTGAAAATGCAGTATGTTATATCTATACACCTTATGAGATGACTAACCAATTTTTAATAATTTCAGATTTAAAAGAAGAGCTGCAGCAGTAATTGGAATACGCCCTACAAAAACCTGATTGTCACAGCTAGTGAATTTCAAAAGTTGAAATCTAGATGTGAAGGCAATTTAGAAGAACGATATGCAATAAAATTAAAAATGGGAAAATGCTACAGAAACGTATGGAATGCTTCAGACTGTTTTTGGACCATCTTGCAGGAACTGCGCATCAATGTTTGAGCGGTATAAGATTCAATTAAGGCAGGAAGTCTGTGACTGATGATGAGAGGTGTGGGAGGAACACTAGTGTTGATTGGCCAAATAAAGAATTTCATAGAAAAGGACCGTCGTGTGTATATGAAGACTATAACTGCACAATTTAATGTCAGTATGGGAACTGTGCACACAATTATTCACGCGGAATTGATTGTGTGAAAAATTAGGGAAATGTTTTTCCCAAGAGTGGAGTCCAAAACTCTATCCTGTCACAGACTATTTGACCAACATAGGCATCAAAACAGTTCCTCGCCCTTTCTATGGTCCGAACCTTCCTCCCTGTCACTTTTGGTTATTCCTTAAGCTCAAGGAAAACCTAGAGGCTGTCGTTATGAGATATTTGAGGAAATGAAAGAGCCTGTGATGATGGTGAGTGACACGCTCACACAAGAAAATTTCCATGGATCCTTCCAGAAGTTGTTGAAACGGTACTGCAAGTGCATTGTACCCAGAGGAGTTTACTTCGAAGGGGAATAGGGTATCATGCATATATATCAATAAAAGTAGTCATACGAAAAAAGTCTGGAAACTTATTGAAGGCACCTCGTAGTATTCGTAAAAGTTCATTTATGGGTAGATAACGATCCTATAAAATTCCCTTTATGAAGAAGAAAAAACTGTTTAGTATTTATTATTTTAATTGAAATTCATTGAGATGGATATTATTTATTAATTTTATTTATTGGAGGACTCTTATCCTCATCTTTTCTTAGTTGTTTCACGACGTTTCGGCCAATTATTCCTCTGACCGTCGTCAGGTAGTAACCGCGACGGATAGGAAGTCGGAATCTCATGGCTGCATTCACTGCAATTACTGCTTTCTGTAGTTGCTGTCGTCTCACCTCGTTTTGGCCAAGTAAACCTCTGGCCGGCTTTGGGTAGGATTGAAACCGCTATCTTCAAACAATTCTTACCTAGAACCGTAGAGATTCAACGTCTCTATCAAAAGATTCAGAGTTCCTATCCGTCGCGGTTACCACCTGACGAAGACTAGAGGAATAATTGTCCGAAATGTCGTGAAACAACTAAGAAATAATGAGGATAATAGTTCGTCAATAAATAAAATTAATGTTTAGTATTTGTTTTTCTTTTAGGATGGATGCTCATAGGAGCCATACACTTCCTTTCCTTGTTTTAACGTGTAATCACAGGAGAAGCTGGGGGTGTCGAAGTCAAAATTCTGAAATATAATATCAGTTGGTTCTTCACAAATTTGTGGTGCTGAAACATTCGAGTCATTACGTGGACATTTTCTTAATTGATTTAGATAGCGCTTCTGTATGATCTTGGGGCCTTAGATAATATAAACTAGCTCTCCCACTCTTTGTTTCACTGTGTCCACTTATCAAAATGTTATGTTATTTTTATAAACTTTGAATAACATTTTTTCGCCACAGCTGTACGGTTTTTAGAAAGGATGACTGTCTTTTAAAATCTTGCTTACTTCGGAATGAGTTTGTCGAACACCGATCTTATTTACCTTGCAAACATAGTTTCTGCAGGCGAGCGTCCTATAGGTTATTTGGGTTAGGCGTGTTCTATACACCTACAGAGATGATTGTAGCGTCTTTTTATGTCGGTGTGCCTTGTGCCTATGTCAAAGCCTTCTTCGAGGTATCCACAAACCTCTTAAGCTTGCCATTTGTCCATGGATGGCACTGAGTGGTCGTGATGTAATTCACCTGATACGTATTCGCAGAAGTGTTTGAATTCATTAGACATGAATTCTGTTCTATTATCAGTAACTGCACAATGAATCATATCGAAGCATGCAAATAGTTCGTGTAAGAAACCTGATTTGTGTAACTTGTGGTAGGTCTTTTATATTTCAAGACTTCCAGCCATTTAGTGTGACTTTCGATAACAATGAGACCCATGAAATCGTTCGAAGGATTTGTGAAATCGGTGTGAATCGTTTTTCACGGTTGGTTTGGGGCCATGGTTTTAACGTATTTTTTTAGCGCTTTTTTTTCTACGAGTGCGCATCCATTACATGCATCAATCATATCTGCTGTCTTTGACCATGTTTGACCAATAGAAATAACAGCACATGGAGCTTTTAATACAATTTTATCCCGAATGTCTCATATGAAAATGCCGCAGGATTTTTTCTTCAGACTGTTCAGTATCACCACTTTCATTAGATAAAAGGAGACATTGCCGCAAAGTGAAAAACGGCACATTTATTATATATATATATATATTTGTTATAGATCTTATTTTTCGTGGTTTGAATGAAGTCATCCTTCACAACGTCCTTTTTATATCTGAAAGTGTGACTATACGCTCGCTTATATTATCCGCGATCATATTCTTTATTTCACAGTTGGCTCATAATGGTGTGTTGATTAAATCCTCGAATACTTCGGTGTTCTTCGAAACAAGTCGGGATAAATCGCGGGCATTACATATGTTTTAGAACACAGTTACTCAGCTTTGAAATTGTAGTTTAACTGTATTGTACCCCAACGTAGCAATCTGTTGACGGTAGATACAGGCAGACCTTTCTTCCCCAAATATCGACAACATGGGTTGAGGTATCTGTGGAACTCCGTTACAGCAAAAATTATCTCCAATGCCTCCTTGTCAAACTGCGAGAAGTATTGCTTTTCAGCGGGTAGCAATGATCGAGATGCATACGCAATTGCTTTCCTTGTTCCGTCTGGTAAATTGTGTAAAATACAGGCTTAGGATCATAATGCGAGATCAGATGTGTCTCATATTTTTTCGAATGCAATTTGGCATTCTGGTGTAAAACTTTAGGTTGTATCTTTCTTAAGTGGACTAATAAACAGAATTTGAGGGAAGTTGTGGGAGAACTTAGCGACCACGTACATTTAAATGAATAAATAAACCTTACTAAGGAATACGGCATAATCACGTTGACACACTGGTTCTTGCCAGATCACCGAAGTTAAGCAACGTCGAGCCTGCCCATTACCAGATGAGTGACCATTTGGAAAGGCGAGGTGCTGTATGTACTACGAGTTAGGAAACTGGCACAAACAATCTTTCTCTTGAGGTTAAATGGGTCTTTCTAAAACCGTGGAATGCAACCCATCTACCGGTGGCGTCACGATAAAAATCACCCTTGATAGCCCTAGCAAAGCATCAAGTATTCAGCTACGGACAAGATTTGAATTACACTACAAACCTGTGTAGTGAGTTCAATCTCGGCTACAGTCGCATATTATGTTATCTTTATTTTAATGTTTTTAAACGCTACTGATGTTGGCTTCAGCAAATAATTAAAAATAGATAAAATTAAAAATAGATTTAATAAATCAACTTAAAATAATATTCCTAAACGGAAATAAAAACAATCAAATAACTGAAACCCGTTAGTAATAGAGCTAGTTATTAAAATAGACTTTCTTTAATGCAATATGTAAATTGCGCTACGTATTTAACTAAGATTTACTTTGACTAAGTAGGATAGATACAGATGATTGCAAGTTTATAAAATCCATTTTTAATATAACACTTTACCTTTTCTATATGTTAATCAAATTGTAAACAAACAAACAGACCGAAATACGACTTTATTATAATAGATATAGAAACATATACAAGGGCCCGACAATAATTTTCGGACATTTTAGTATTCGACTTTCCGATTACCATAGAGTGACGAAATTTTTTCAATAGAATAGCATAAACATATAAAGACAATACATGTAATAAAAATGGAAGAAAATCGATAAGGTAAGGAAAAATATTTAATTTTCGTCATTTTTTCCAAAACACACGCGACATTATTTTTCGGACATCATTGAAAACTATTAATAGTCTGTAATATCACCTTTCTTCTCAATAATTTTTATCAATCTCTCTTCATAATGATCAAACATATGTGCAATAACATCTCTACGTGTTTTTATTAGTTGTTTTTTTTTTTTTTGGCATCTAGTATTCGTTCCCATAGTTGAGTCTCTTTCGTTATTTCAGGTCCATCATAGACAAGTTGCGCAAGCATTTACCAAACATTTTCCATTAAATTTAGACCTGGGTTTTTTGCAGGCCATTCCAAAGTAGTCATATACACTTCAGCCATCCATTCTTTCATGAGTTTTGATACATGGATGCTGCAATTGTCTTGCTGTAGAACGAAATTATTCCCCATCTCTCTTCTTATCCTTGGTAGGACTTTCTCGTCCAGCTACTGTTTGTAGCTTTTGCTGTTCTGTCGTCCTTTCAGCCACTCCAACCATATATTTACATTAACAAAGATCATACCCCAAACCATAACTCCTCCTTCTCCCATCTGTCGTTTGTTCAGTACAACAGGCTCACCTCTTCTCGACCAAGTACACCATCCATCGGGCCCATCAAACTTCTCATCAGTAAATATAACCTTCTTAAAGTCAACATGCTTTATTAACGACCTTTTAGCATTCTCCAGTCTTGCTCCTTTGTGGGTTTTTTGTTTTTGTCAGTGTAATTTTTTCTTAGCCTTTGCATACTTCAAACCATGAAGCGTTATTTGTACTGTTCGGACGTTTACATCTAATTCACATTTCTCCTTCATTTTTCTTGCTGATGTCAAAAGCCGTGTCAGAGTCCTTTTCATTCTCCTTTCAGTCCTCTTGCCAATTGATCTTATTTTTCCGCTCAGAGTTTGTCTTCAGCATGTATTCGACCGTTGATTTCGACAGTTTCAAATCCATGCCGATTCTTCTTATGTTGAGGCCATCTTTCCGCTGCTTCTGTGCCAAACAAACGACTTCTTTTGAATGCATTTTACCTCATTAAACTTAATTGTTTTTGCGAGTAGAATAGAACATATAATTAATTCTAATAATGACAGCTAAGTGTACAAGCAGAAAATTAGCATACAGCAACATACACATGAACGTAGCTCTTAATAAAATAGGATTGTTTGTCATGTCCGACAAAATAGTGTCGCGTAAGTTTTTGCAAAAATCGCAAAAAACAAAAATTATTAAAGCCAAACCAAAGAAATTATTACACTAGTAGTGGATTTTCACGCTTCAACTTATAATCTCAAAAGTTTTGGGCACTAGTAACCACCTTAAAGTACTTTTTTCAAAGTGTCCGAATAAATACTGTTGAGCCCCTGTAGATAATGTTTATAATATTGGTTATATAACTTCGATATTATGTTACAAGTTTGATCTTTTTTTAAGGTTGAATTGTTCTTCTGTTGTCTTTTGTTGATAACCAAGTAGCTGGTATGTCCGGTGTGTGTAAAGTCCGTAGGTGGTATGAACTTTACATACAGCGGACATACCAGCAACTTGGTTATAAATAATCATACATTGAGGTGAGGAAAGATAGACGAATAAAGGCTAGACACTCCTCTACTCAAGCACACCCATCTACATTTGTTTGTTTTTCTTTCTTTACTTTCATAATTCCGGTCTTTCCCCGCATTGTCTTTGGCTTTTAAAAAAAAATTCTATATATTTCTTTGCCAACAATGCTTCAAGCAAACTACTACCTACTCTTATATATATATATATATATATATATATATATATATATATATATATATATATATATATATATATATATATATATATATATATATACCGTACTTTGGGGTAATTGCGCCAAATCCGGGGGTAATTGCAAGTGCTCTTTATATGCGTAGTTGCCATGAGACTACTTTTAGCTAGTTGGCGGAATTACCCCGGACTTGGCGCAATTATTCCAAAGTACGATATATATATTAATGCCGTAGTACCTTTAACGTACATATGTACGTATGTACGTGTCACGGTTTCCAGATTATTAAAAGGAGAATATGGGAGAGATAACATACTAGGAAATATTAATTAGTATACAGATATGCTCATTTAAGGCTCGTAGTATGTTATCACCTTCTAGCCTTCTTTTTAATAAATAGGATCTCCCGATCACCGAAGACGTAATGTAAAAAATAAAATAAATAAAATGATGTTGCTTTTGGGTCGTATGTGAAACTAAAATATACATTCTTGGTCTTCTGGCTAGGATCTAAGGGTAGTATATGTTTTGTTTAAAGATGGTATAATGATATCGTGGGATTTCCGTTTACGCCGGACGTACATACAATAGAAATATGTCACAGACTCCTATAAGGATATTGGAGATAAACTGTAATAACCAGATATATTCTGATACTACATTAACCAGATTACTTTGATAACTACTTTTGCAGTTTTAACAAAAAGGCTACAATAATATTGCGAGGTCTCCATTCACGCTGAGCGTCCACAAAATGTCCAGCAGCGATATATTACATATGAAAAAATGTCGCTGTGGAATTCCCACAGGTCCTGCTAGTTTTTAAGAATCAACTAGTTTCATTATGAAATTGTCTAGTATTTCGAGTTTGTTTTTTTTTGTTTTTTTTGAAAAAGCTATTTTTATGGTTTATGACACCACAAACTATTCAATCATCAATGCCAAAATCGATATGGACAAGTTCAAGAGGTTTTATTGATCTCTTTTCAATGGTGGAATGACAGTTAGGGTTACACAGATAACAGGATATTGGTTTAACTGACCCTTTTTCCAATAGTTTTATCTCTTCCATTCAAAAGGGACTACACCCATAGGGACATAGAGCGACGAAACAAATGAACTCATTTTGCTCTCGGCTAAAAAGGTGACACAGGAAGATCAACATCATTTCAGCTTACCTCTGTTCCGCGCACTTTAGTAAATAGGAATTGGAGTCTAAATTTATTCATTCATTTTTAGGTTAATAATTTTATGGCTAGACGAATCGATGGATGTGCAGAAAATAATTACATGAAGGACGAATGGTATACAAAGTTTCTTCCTGGCTAAACAACACTTTTAGTTTTAGTATATATATATATATATATATATATATATATATATATATATATATATATATATATATATATATATATATATGAATGTATCTGAATATATATATATATGTGAATGTATCTGAATATATATATATATATAATATAAAGCTGAATGCCTGTGTGTGTGTGTGTGTGTGTGTGTGTGTGTGTGTGTGTGTGTGTGTGTGTGTGTGTGTGTGTGTGTGTGTGTGTGTGTGTGTGTGTGTGTGTGTGTGTGTGGTTACGAATAGGCTCCTATATGGTTAACTATTTTAAAAAAACTGATTACATATAATGATAGAAGATGTATTGAGACACAGGAATGGGTATGTTTGATCTGGCAGAACAGTGGTTCATTAAAATTGTGAGATCTACTTTCTCGCCTGATTCACAAAATATGGAAATAAAAAATTTAAAAATTAAAAAAAACAAAAACGTTTACAAGTGTTTTCGATATAGATGTACATAAGAATACTTTGATAAGTATGTTTTAACTTAAATAGGGATGGTATAATAACATTGTGCGGTCTGCGTTCGCGCCTGACCTCCATAGAATGGACATAGGCACAGACTTTAATAAAGACTTTTCATATCTATCTGCGTAAGTACACTTTGATAATTATGTTTCAGTTTGCAGAAATATGGTATAATAAAATTATGAGGTGTTCGTTCGCACCTGACCTCCATAGAATGGAAATATGTCACAAAGTTTAACAAGGATTTTTAATATAGATCCACAGAATATTGTGATAAGTGTTTCAGTGTGAACCGGTATAGTATAATAAATTATGGGGTTTATCTATTTTATGTTTGCTTTCATCATATTTTGCTTTGGTTTTGATATCCCCGAATTCGAAGCTATCTCTTTACAACTCTTCCTTTTTATAACCTATCATACTTTAATAAATCAGAGTCCATTTTCTTTAGACTTGAGTTTCGTCCTCATTTAGGCTCATTAGTTAGACACATCCGAATCTGAGAGGCAAGCACTCTGCCAACTGAGCAAACGCCCTGCACATACATTTACATTTTTTTTTAATTAATTTTCTTCCATTGAAGATTGTAATGCTGGGTATGGGGTAGCCAAATCAGCTGCCAACATTGCCCTGATTTTTATTGAAACCAACCGAGAGCTCTTTTTAGTATCCTCGCTGTTCCCTTAAGTGCAATTGTCTGGATCTCTTTTGCACTTGGTTCACCAGGAATATTAGTTAATTAAGACTTCAGGTTCTTCTTTCATAAGCCCTGTGGCACCTATGATAACTGATATGATTGATATCTCCTTAAGATTCCAGTTTCTTTTTATATCGTACATGAGACCCTGGTATTTGGTCTGTTTTTCTCTTTCATCTCTGTTCAGATCGCCATCATTAGGAACACTCACTTCAATCAAGACTTCTGACTTATTCCATATAACTATGTTAGGTCTCACATATATATATATATATATATATGTGTGTGTGTGTGTGTGTCTGTGTGTAAGTTATTTTGTATGAGTGAATTGTGAGTGTATGTAAGTTTTAAAAGTGAATCGTAGAAGCTTTAAAGTGAGAAGACTAAACTATATATATGTTTTGTTAGAAATCGATTCCAACTCATATTTTAAAATGACAATTAACTTGGCGCGAACTTTTTGAATATTCTTTATAGAAAAGAATTACCAAACAAAGCTAAATTACTCCACATCAATTCCAACAATATATATATATATATATATATATATATATATATATATATATATATATATATATATATATATATATATATATACTAGCAGAAGTACCCGTCGTTGACTGGGTCAAAAAAGAGCCTTAAAAATAGACATGTATGGTGTATGACAGATTATGAAAAGGGGTGTGCGTGTAAAGAAATAACTTGAAATTTTGGTTTGGTTTGGTTGTTTTTGATTTACGGCATATCAACCCTTTTAAGGTTATTTAATACCAAATCCAGTGTTTTGAAAAAAAAAATTTTAATAGAATATTTTTTTTTTTCAAGTCGGTTTCTATTTAACCCATAGTTGGGACCCTAACAGGTACTACTACTCTGAGTCAGAGTGGATCTGGGAGCAATGACAATTAAAGGGCGGCTCCACACTCCCCAAAGCCTGCAAGCTGGGGTCTCACCATCGGATATAGTTGAAGGTCATATCCAGGACCTGAAATTTTGAGGTATCAAACCCAAGGCAAAATATGATGAAATGAAAAGTAAAATTTTGCAGAAATATTGCTTTTTTATATCAACTTTGTAGCTAAGAGTGACCCACAAAATACAGGTTTTTAGACAAGCAGTAAAAACAGACATTTTACTATCCGCACCCATTAACCCATTTCAATTTCTCAATTGCAAAGAGAGTGTAAAACCATATAAAACAATATAATATTTGCCAACAGTTTGTCCATCAATAGTTCTTAAAAATGAAAATGAAGTTGTTCCTCTGATTTCAAGATGAAGGAGTCTCAAACGCGGATGCACAAAGTAAACTGTTCCAATTTCAGTGTCAAATTTTACAGCTGGATGATCTTCAACATTAGCTGCTTATTTTCTCCTTTGCATCTGTTGTTACTCTATATTTATAAGATAAAACCTGATTATAAATAACAGGGTTTTTGCAAAATTATTTTGTTCAAACAATTTTTTTTTTTTTTAATTAAGTTGTATCTTTTGGGTTTAGGACAACTTGGCAAGCATTTTTGTTTGTTAAATAAACTCTCTAACACTTTTCAAGATTAACTGCAAGCTGTTGGATTGGAAGATGCCTTTCATGAATGGGAAACCTCAAAATATGCCAAAATTCTTCATTAGTGCCGGTATATCTACCAAGTTCATAACAAGTAACTTCATCACTAACATTTACTTTTGTAAAGAAAACATGGCTGCATCAGATCCGTTATTTATGCATTTACAAACATATTTGATAGAGTTCATAGAATTGCAAAATTCAACACTTATGTGGGTATTGCATTTCTCTGAAAGTAATGGAAATGCAAGGTAGAATCCACCTATTGTCAATTTCATGTCTGCCAACCATAGTTTTAAAGCCACCAACTTCTGGCGATCTTCTTCTATAAGACGGATAACCGTTCTCACTAAACCAAGTTTCAAGTGGATAGTTTTAGGATATCTTTTTGTACATTGACAATCAACCATGCAAGGTGAATTTCTATAGATATTATTACAAGGCCCATCCACCCTGTGACTCTTTACTATTTCAAATAACATTGGATTAGTTTGTATATCAGGTAACTCAGCTGATATAATGGAATCAATTTGATTGGAGTTGATTTTTCTGGTAAGCCATAATAATATATGCGTATGAGGCAAGCTTCTTTTTTTTGCCACTCAATTGTGTACATGTAGCATCATAGTGGGCCAAAGATTTCGGATTTGTTTATCAGATTCATCCTTTTGATTATCTTCAGGCGAAACACTCTGCCCAATAAATCTTGTCGATTGATGGATGTTTGATCAGGGAGAAGTTCATCTTCAATTTCCTTCCACTTTGGATTTGACATGAATGTGATAAAGAAATATGGTTTTCCATAATTTCTTACACAAGCCATTGTATCTTGGGTCCTATCATGCATATATCATAAACTGCCTGTCAAGCTAGAAAGTGATATGCATATTCGACCTATATAGTTATTTATATGATCTTTGAAATGTATGTAGGAATCTACTCTTAGCTTGTTTTAATGAGTTTTGATATATAAAATCTTTCTGCTTCAACTTTTGCAAACTTATCTCTATCTATATAAAAGCCAAGTACTCCAAGGATGGAATACTGTTGCCATATCTGGGCAGGAGCTGCCAAAAACAGCCTATCCTGCCTTGACAGAGTACAAAATAGACTTCGTGGTTTAGTGGGGGATGCCCTTTTCTCTACCCTGCATGCAACCCCTCTCCCACAGAAGAGACGTTGCGAGCCTATCCTTGTTTTATCGTTATTTTCATGGCAGGTGCTCGTCTGAACTCCAATCCCTGGTCCCCCCTCGCCAATCTTTCACGAAAAACACCCGTCTAGCTGAATCCACTGTGCAAAAATTTCCCCCACTCTATATCTGTGCCTAAATCAAAACGCGGATTTCATGAACAAAGCTTCTTTCTTAGAACTGCACGCCTGTGGAATTCTGTTCCGTCTGCCTGCTTCCCTCCGGACTACAACTTGGATGTCTTCAAGTCTAATGTTAATGTTAATGAACCGCCCCCCTAATTAAACACTTCATCAAATCTTCTCACTAACGTAATGTACTTGCAATAACCCTTATCCCTGAGTGGCTTCCGGGCCTTGATAAGTGGTGATCACTGTGTAAAAAAAAAGAAACCAACTGCAAACTGATGGGTGAGATTTTGATTTCTGTGAAAATGATTGAAGGAATTATCACTGATCGTAAAATGGTACGCATAAAAATCCATATATGAAACATGTTTTCTTGTATTTCTCAACTGATTTTAGGTCGTAAGATGTGATGAAAGCTATAACGATTTTTTTTCTATTTTGAAGTCATTTTTAAATACTAATTCGATCAATCAAAAAAAATATATGCGAAAAGTAAAGAAATACCATTTCTTTATGTTTGAAATTTTGAAGAAATCAAAAATATTTGTAAATAAAATGTGTTTTATTTCTTAATAACTAATTCTAAATGTATTATCTATCATGGTAAAAAAAAAAGTATTTTATTTTCGAATGAATAATTAAAAATTCAGTATCTGTTCTTTTCTCCTCAGTTAGAGAAGAATAAATCCTTTTCGACAGAGGCAATTCTTGCCTCTTGAAATCTTCATTTATACTGAATAAAATCGACTGTGTTTTACTTTAATCTACCTCATTATTTAAGTCTTTCATTTATTTAACGATAAAGAATAAATCTAATAATAAAATAGAAATGTTTTCTTTCCTAAAATATAGTTTAAGTAAAATAATTTGTTTGAAAATATTGTCGAAACCAATTTAGGAGACTGAAATAGGATTTGACAGATATTTTAATAATTTATAATAAAAAGAATGGCAAAATATAACTAAACGCCTTTAAGTAACTTTGATATTTAAAAAAAAATCAGTTACTTAAAAGGGACAAGAACACACAGGCAGAAAATAATATCAAATAGTTTAACTCTTCCATTTTTATCAATGAATTATTTAAATATTGGTCAAATCCTATTTCGGTCACCTAAATTGGTTTCGACATTACTCATAACCAACTTATTTTTTTAAAACTATATTCCAGTAAAAAAATTAAAAACCATTCTACGAAAGCCAGATAGACTCTATAGTTTCATTAAAAAAACTGACACACGCTTATTACAATACAGTAGAACCCCAGGATGCGGCATTAAGAATTAGTAACAAAATACAGTACAGTATATAATACACATGTATATAATAATACAGTATAATAAATAACACTGTAAGGCGGGGGAAATGCCGTAACCAGGGGCCGAAAAAACATTGTATTCCACATCGTAACCTGAAAAAAAAAAACGTATCCTAGGGCCACCATATCCTGTATTCTTATGTGGATCTATATAAAAAAAAACTTGTTAAACTTTGTGACATATTTCCATTCTATGGACGGCAGGTGCGAACGCAGATCCCATTGATTTTTATGATTTTATTATTCCATATTTCGTCAAACTGAAACATAATTATCAAAGTATACTTACGTGGATACATATCAAAAGTCTTTGTTAAAATTTGTTGCATATTTCCATTCTATGGAGGCCAGGCGCGATCGCAGACCACACAATTTTATTATACCATCCCTGTTAACATACTTATAAAAAGACTTATGTGCATCTGCATCAAACATCCTTGTGAAACTTTTGGTTTTTAGTTTTTTATTTCGATTTTTGGGGGGGAACGGTGGCGTACGCAGATCGCACAATTTTAATAAGGAGAGATCCAAGCAAATGCATACTAAATTTACTTAGCTGGTGTTCTGTTCTTGTAGTTGACTTTGAAGATATTCGCTCCTTTTTGGAAACGTTGGTCAAAACCAACGTTTAAACGTTACCTTTCTCTTGGAAGTGTTTTCTTGACTAATAAACATAATACGTCTACTTAATCTGTAATATAAATCTCACCTGTCTGTTTAAATGTATGTATGTATGTATGTATGTATGTATGTATGTATGTATGTATGTATGTATGTATGTATGTATTGGGGTGGAGAGGGCTCCCGTAAGCCGTGGTGAAGGCAACCTTTCTAGGAGAAGCAAATCTCTGATTTAAAAAAACCATAAAGCGGAAGACCATTACACGCATTAAGCTGGTCTGCAGTTTAATTTGTTGCTGGCTATCTTGCTCTTGCTTGTTGCTGGATCTCAACATTTTGAACCGAGAGAGATACTTAGCTGTCGTACAAAGCTAAGACTCTGTAACATCATATTTGTATTGATACTCCCTCAGGCATTTGGGCTCATGGATTTTAAATGTCTGAGGGAGTGGCACTCGTCTGACAAGACGTTGTAATCATCATCATCATGTATGTATGTATGTATGTATGTATGTATGTATGTATGCCTAAAACTTTCGACAGAGGCGATGGATTCTCACGAGATCGGTATCAGTTTGAAGCTCAACCCTTCGGACGACAAATAGCGAAAAATTGGCTCACAACATTAATTCGCTCACCCTCAACTGGGCACTTTTCTGCAGGGAGGAGGTCGCCTTTTTCGTCGATATTTTCGAAAGTTCCCAATTGAGGATGAATAAATTAATGTTTTTGGCCAACTTTTCGTCATTTGTCGACCGAAGGGTCGAGCTTCAAAGCGATATCGAATTTGTGAAAATACGTCGCCTCTGTCAAAAGTTTTAGGCATACATACATACATACATTCATACGTACGTACATACACACATACAAACATACACACACATACATACATACATACATTTAAACAGACAAGTGAGATTTATATTGTAGACTAGTCTGGGTGCCCGGCGTTGCTCGGATGTTTGGAGGAATGCGTTGAGCAAAAAAAAAAAGTGGTAGTAGGCAGGCAGGCTCGAACCCATAACACGAAGGAGAAAAAGAATGCGAAAAAAAAAAACGTGACGTCTTTGCCATTGCGTCCATCGCCAAACCCGAAGTGCCGAAGGCTTAAATTAAGGCTAGTCAATCGAAAATATCGGCGAAAAAAGCGACCACTCCCTATAGAAGTTGAGGGTGAAGGAAATGATATTTTTAGCCATTTTTCCGATGTTAAAAATTAATGAATACAAAACTAACCGTGCTGATGAGAAGCATTAGGCTTCGAAATGATTTAGTATAAAGAGTTTCTATAAAGCCTTTTGCTATGTGATGTTTATCCTTATTGAAATGGCAAATAGATTAATATATTTATCTTATTTTTTAAATTCATATATATGTGTGTGTGTGTGTGTGTGTGTGTGTGTGTGTGTGTGTGTGTGTGTGTGTGTGTGTGTGTGTGTACGTCGACACATATTTTTCGTCTTACAAAAATGGATGAAATAAAAGCGCCGCTCGGACGTTTTAAATTCAGGATCTCAATATCTCGAATCCCAGCATATTACCGCAAAGTGGTCGTAATGATCACACTTCAATGAGAGTAAGATGAGTCTTGATTTTTTTAACGCAAGCAATTATATTCAGACAGTGCTTCTGTAGGTGTGTCAGAAACCGACCTTACGAATGCGTGAAAAAATATTGAATAATTCGACCACCTGTCTTTCCAAGCTTATAACTACTCGAAAAATGTAATTCAAACCCTAATTTTTTCAATTAAACGAGCAAGCGTTAAGGAATAGAGAGAGGGAGGGAGAGAGAGAGAGAGAGAGAGAGGAGAGAGTGGAATTATAGTGTAGACACGTTGACCGGAAGTAAAAGATCAGCTGATTTGATTGCGTGTGAGTCATATGATCAGGTTAGCTGAATCGTGAAAATTTGATTTGGACTCAGAAGACAACGGACGGCTTCCCGTTGTCTCCTCCTCTTCATTGGGGGGGCGAACGCTGACGTGTGTAGAAGAAGAACCCACACAGGCCTATTTCATTTCCACCTTCTGCAGGACATCTGGAGAAAGTGAAATAAAAACTATAGAACTAATTCCTTGTCTTGGAGTGATTGAATCTTCATCCAAAAACAGGTATCAAGTCTCCCTCCAGGACGAGAAATTCCAGATGGTCCAACATCGAAGAAGCAGAGGTAGGTTCTGAAAATACATGTCCTCCACGCACGATTCCCTTTATGATACAACATAAATATATAATATAACACGTCATCTCTTCTAATCCATTATTAGAGATGACGCAACAAACACTCAGCCCTTTATTATAGAGCAACAACGTAACACAAGGACCAAATTTTAAATATATAACAGGTTTAATAGCAAATTGTGCAATATTTGTTTTTTTTTAATCGGTTTTCTTTAAAAGATTTGAAGAAAATAAACGAAATTTAACTTAGGTCGATTTATAAAAACCGATATAAATAACACTTACCTTTAAAAATTACACTTACCATTAAAAATCACTAATCAATGTGTAGTTGCATTCTTCATTGTTAAGAATTTATCCATATTTATATTTTAAAATCCATTTATTTTTTTTAATAAAAGAATTTTTTCAACGCCTATTTGAAAAAACCGTCATCATGCAAACATTAAAACCGGAAATAGTTTTTTTATTGTTTTGAATTACGGATGGACAGAAGGAAGTAAAAACCACACGTTCACATTATCCGTTTACCTTTGCGCGAAATTTGTGCTTCCATACCTGAAAACTAGTCACATTTTATTTATAATTTTTGCCTTAAAAAAAAAAAAAACAGTCCAAGAGATATTTTTTTCTTTTCTCAAAAATACACGAGATTTTTATTTAATATATTTAATTTCCACTTTATGGAGTGAATATCTTTTTTAATATCTAAAAAAAGAACCATTGAATGAAATAGAAATAATTTTCGTAATAAAACGAAACTTCCTGTACAATATAAGAAGATTATAAGGTTTCATTAAAAAAAAAAAAAAAACACCGTGTTTTTTAAAAATAAAAGGTTTTACACTTCGGATTTTACAGGTAAATTTCTAAAAAATATTTCTTGCTTTTTGTTTTAAATTTGAATATATTATTAATTAATCTTTTATCTTCAATTTGTGATATATAAAACTTTTGTGAGCAAATTAATTATTTACTTTTTAATAGACATTTTAAAATGGGGGGGGGGTTAAAAAAACGTTGGTCTAAAATATTATATTCGGTTTATTAGAAACAGCATAACATTTCACATTGACTCTGAAAATATCGTAAAAATTGAATCAATAGAAAAATTTTGATAGATTTTTAAAGTTTAAAAATTTAAAAATATTTAACTCGTAAAATTCAATTGATTTCATTACGTAATAAAAATGGCTGCATGGACGCTGGCCGGCACTTTGTAAACACTGTTTTTTTTTAATACAAAATAATATTTCTATTACTTTTTATACAACTTCAATAGTTCATTTTGGAAGTATAATCAATAAAGAAAATAAACACCCCACTTTAAAAAGAGAAATAGCGAGTTTGTTTTTTTTATTCGCAGTTTCGTGTTAGGGGTGTCAAAAATTCCCCCAAAATTCTGATACACCTAGTGCTTCTGTCTGCCTAAAAAAAGAGTAAGTGCATTCAAAAATTACGCTAAAACCAGGCCAAAACTCAAACAAAAACAACCTGCCTTCTCCCTTGAGGCTCGCATTTACGAACATCCATGGGCTTAGAACTAATTTAAATGATGTTGAAGCATTTCTCCTAACAGACACCCCGGATATCTTAGCACTAAGTGAGACTAACCTACACTCCTCCATCCCCGCTAACTACTTTAACATGTCTGGCTATCTCCCACTCTGCCGTAAGGACTCTGACAGACATATGCATGGGCTTGGAGTCTACAAACGAAACACCATCCCCTTGACTAGAATCGGACGATCAAGCCTTTATGTGCTTTAGACTTAACATGCAACATAACATTAGCTACTTTTATTTTCTCTACCGCTCTCCCTCGACCCAGGACTGTGCCTTAATGAACAAAGTCTCTGACAGCATAGATACAGCACTTTCCCTCGACACTAGCGCACAAGTTCATGTATTTGGTGACTTCAATGTCCACCACAGCAACTGGCTTGGATTTTCTACTTACACAGACGCAGTTGGTACCACAACATGTAACTTCTCTCTATCTCATATCCTATCACAGATGGTTACGTTTCCAACCCGTTTCCCAGACTAGCAAGAACAACATGCATCACTTCTAGACCTGTTTCTGACCACAGTTCCCGATGAGTGTGTAACGAGTGCCCACAGCTCTCTTGGGAACGCCGATCATGCAGTGGTAATGGTTGAAATAGCCATAAACTCTAGAGCCAAAACTGAAGAGCCACTGCTCAAAACAACGACATATTATAAAATGGCTGCCTGGTAAGCCATCAGGGACCTCATCAGGGACGCTCCATGGCGAAATATCTTTTCACTTCCTGCTGAACATTGTGCTCAATCAACAATTCTCCCACTATCCAACAATCATGAGGTTGTTTGCTCAGAAACTGAGAAGGATAACTTGCTTGCCAGACGGTTTGCCTCCAACTCCACACTGGACTCTGCTAACCACCCCCTCCCTGACTTTCCTTTGCAAACAGACGCAACACTAGATGATCTGAAAAGCACTCCTGCTCAGGTGCATGCTATCATAAGAAGGCTTGACACTGCAAAAGCATGTGGACCTGATCTCATCCCGGCTGTGTTATTAAAAATGTGCGCCGCCGAGGTAGTTCCAGTTCTCTCCAAACTTTACAACAGATGCCTTAATGAATCTTGATTTACTGCCTGCTGGAAAACTGCTTCTGTAGTGCCAGTTTTCAAGAATTCTGGCGAAAGAACTGACTCAGTAAATTATCGCCCCATTAGCCTTCTCCCACTTTTTGCCAAAATATTTGAGACCATAATTAACCATGCTCTAGTCTATCACCTTACAGATGCTAAACTTCTGACCGACCAACAATATGGATTTAGGCAAGAACGTTCCACAGCAGACATCCTAACTGTAATCTCAGAACGTATATACCAGTCACTGAACAAAGCGAGGGGGGGGAGTAGAGCGATAGCTCTAGATATATTTAAGGCTTTTGACAGGGTATGACATGAGGGTCTTCTCAAGAAAATCAGATCATACGGCATAACTAGTAAAATACATAACATAATTAGATTCTTCTTCGATAAGAGAAAAATCCAGGTTGTCCTTGATGGTCGTACATCTAAACAATATGATATAACTGTGGGAGTGCCTCAGGGGTCTATCCTTGGCTCTCTGCTATTCTTAATATTCATAAATGACCTCCCTGACAAAATTGTCTGTGAAATGGGTATATATGCTGATGACACCACGCTCTATATCAGACACGACAGGAAAACAAATGAACATATATCTAAGGAAATGGCAGAAACACTAGAGGATGACCTCCGATCCGTAGTGGAATGGGGACAAAAATGGATGGTCACCTTCAATGCTGCCAAGACTAAACTTGTTTCCTTCAATAATTACAAGAACCCTTCCCTACCGCCAATAGCAATGGCCAAAGACTCTTTATCTGAAAGTACATCTTTTAAACTCCTTGGCCTAACGTTCCCAGGAAACATGAGTTGGAACAATTACATTGAGAACATCGCCAGGGCCGCTGTGAAGAAGGTGGGTTCTCTATACCCTTATAGAAAGCTACTAACGCCTGAAAGTATCCTATACCTTTATAAGGCCACCATTCGCCCATGTATGGAGTATTGTTGTCATATTTGGGCCGGTGCATCTGCCACTAGTCTCTCGCTCATAGACAAGGTTCAAAAGAGAGTCGCCAATCTGATAGGTCCTAAACTGTCAGCTAAACTTCAGCCTCTGTCCCATCGACGAAATGTTGCATTCTTCTGCCTGTTCTACAAGTACTTTAACGGAGAATGCTCTGACGAACTGCAAGCACTTGTGTCCCCACGACGTAAATACCCCCGACAAACCCGACAAGCAGCTAAATCCCACCCCTTCACAGTAGAGATCCTTAGATGCAAGCGAGCCTTCTACTCCAGTAGTTTCTTCTCCAGAACAGCTAGATTTTGGAATTCCCTTCCGGGTCCCTGCTTCCCCGACTGCACTATCATGCAGAAGTTCAAGTGCAACGTGAACCGACATCTTTCTGCCCAACTTCCTACACAGTACCCCTGATGCTTATGTCCCCGATAGTAGCCACCTACAACAAAGTGGCAATGTGCCTTGTTCGGGGTGAAAATGTAATAATAAAAAAAGAGACTCTGACAATATGACTAAATTTTGATCTTCAATTTAATCTCTCTTAAAGTGTTCGATTTTACTGAACTTAATTATTTTAATAAATAAATATGTTCCTCTCAGTATCCAAAAACATATACATGTTTTGTGTTATCAAATCACATATATCAATAGTAATCATATTACTAACACACGCACACACATATAATATATATATATACATGTACATATATATATACATGTATATATATATTATATTATATTATATTATATTTGTGCGTGCGTGTGTTAGTAATATGATTATATATATATGTGTGTGTGTGTGTGTGTGTGTGTGTGTGTGTGTGTGTGTGTCTGTGTGTGTGTCTGTGTGTGTGTGTCTGTGTGTGTGCCTGTGTGTGTGATTCGCACACGCGCGTGTGTGTGTTAATAATGTCAATACTAGTGATATGTGGGATTTGATAACGCAATACACATACACATACACACACACATATATATATATGTATATGTATATATATATATATGTATATATATATGTAATCATATTACTAACACACACACACACATTCCATATATCAATAGTAATCATATTACTAACACGCACAAGCACACATATATCCCATATATCAATAGTAATCATATTACTAACACACACACACATCTCATATATCAATAGTAATCATATAACTAACACACACACACGCATATAATATATATATATTATATTATATTATATGTGTGCGTGCGTGTGTGTTAGTAATATGATTATATGTGTGTGTGTGTGCGTGTGTGTGTGCGTGTGTGTGTGTGTTAGTAATATGATTACTATTGATATATGGGATTTGGTAACGCAATACAAACACATACACACACACACACACACACATATATATATGTTTATTTTTATATTTATAAATGTATATGTATATATATTATCTCTATATTTATAAATATATATATATATATATATATAAATATGCGTGTGTGTACATATATATTACTATTTCTATTAATTATACAAACGCCGCAACACTGACATGATGACATTTCGATCTGTAATTATGAAAACCAAGATTTCCGCAAGCTCAAAATCTGTCTCCTCTTTTAGATGTTCATATTGAACAATATATATATATATATATATATATATATATATATATATATATATATATATATCGGTATGTTGTGAACGTCTAAAAGAAACGACTGACTTTAATGTTTTTAATAACTACAGATCAAAATATCGCCATGTGAGTGTTGCACTGTTTTAACTTGTCTGTATCAGTAAAAATATTAATGTACATAGTTCTATTTAATATATATATATGATATATATATATATATATATGATATATATGTATACATCTATCTATATATATATATATATATATATATATATATATATTTATATATATATATATATATATATATATAGCATAATCTCGTTGACACACCGGTTCTCATCACATCACCGGTGTTAAGCAACGTTGAGCCTGGTTAGTATGTTGGTTGGGTATCCATAGTCTGTCCAAGACTGAAGGAGCCCTTTATATATATATATATATATATATATATATATATATTACACAGGAATCACCACTTATCAAGGCCCGGTGGCAACTCGAGGATAAAGGTTTAGTCAATGTTGTTATAGCGTAGTAAACATAAGTAGTGGGAATTTTGTAAATTGGATTGGGAACGGTTCATCAGGAACTTGTTTACGTTTAGGCACAGATAAAGAGTGTGGGAAATTATTGATAGTGGTTTTGTCTAGACGAGTGTGTTTCGTGAAAGTTTGGCAAGGGATAACCATAGATTGAAGCTCAGCTGAGCACTTGCCATGAAAATAACGATAAAGGAGAGACAAGTTCGCAACGTCTCTTCTGTGGGAAAGAAGTTGCAGAGAAGAGAATGGAGCATCCCTCACTAAGCTACGAAGTCTATTTTGAACTCTGTCTTATAGCAGCTCCTACCCAGATATGACAACAGTACTCTATCATTTGCCGTACCTGGCTTTTATATAGAAAGAGAATTGTATCCGGGGTGAGATATCTACTGGAACGGTAGAATGAACCCACCATTTTTCCAGCGACCTTGGCAATAGATTTGATATCCGTGTTCCATTTCAGGTCAGGAGTAAAGGTCAAGCCCAGAAGCTTGTCAAAACATGAAGCCTCCCCAAGATGAGAGCCATTCATTCCAACTGATGTCAGATTGGCATCAGAGCATAGATGGTGTAGAGATAGAAGCTTGGTTTTAGATGCATTAAAAGTAACCAGCCACCTCTTTCCCCATTATACCACATGCTCAAGATCAGAGGAGAGAGAATCAGGGGGAACTTGGTCGTTTACAGTCTTTGATGTGCTACCAAAGATTGTAGTGTCATCAGTATAAATGTCTACGAATGATGTAAGGATGTGATTTGGAATATCATAATGTAGATCAGGAAGAGAGTTGGGCCCAGGATTGACCTCTGAGGGGCTCCAGCATTAATACAGAGCTTCCGAATTCTGCCCATCAATCACTATTCTTATGAACCTATCCGAGAGAAATGATTTTATAACTGAGAAGACGTTTGCAGATTGCATGGTTACGTACCCAGGCACTATTATTCCTGTTTTCAAAATGTGTATATGTATATACATAAACATACATATGTTTAAAATGATATTACTGTTTTCAAAATATCCATATATATATATATATATATATATATATATATATATATATATATATGTTGTAGTTTAAATTTATAGATATAAAAACAAAAGCAATGTAATGAGGCGTACATACAAAAGAAATATTCTTATACATGTTTAAAAGCTAAGTTTAAAGGTATAGGAAAACAGAGAATTTTTGTCAATACTTTGTAAAACAAGGTGAATTATTTAGTTGAGATATTGAAGAAGTCAGAGTCGATCACATAATGACAGTGGATTACAACATGGGTCTGAACATCGTAATCAAAATTTCACTCAATTATCTACCATTAAAAGTTGTTAATGAAAGTCAATGTTCATTTGTTTTACATTGTAAAAAAAAAAACGATTAATGACAAAGATTGGGAATATTTCAAAGAATAAGTTTATGCATTGACTTTTGATGAGTCTATGATAATGAAAGAGTTAATACGTTGTGTGTTAGCTCAGAGCATGCGCAGAGAGATTTGCGCAGAAATGAGTTTAAGATTTTCGTTTTTGACGTCGAAGTGTACACGTCGCCGTCACAAAAAAAACTAGCCGACTCCGGTAGAGAATTGTATTCTTATGCGTTTGATAAAAATTGTGTTGCTATTATTCAGGAATTTTACGTATTCGTAAACAATTAGCAGGAATACCACATCATTTATATTAAACGCATTAGAAAGAAATTCTCTGCCATTTCTGTCTAGTTTTTACGTGGGAAACAATCTGTTTTAGCGTTTAAAATATCTTATAGATTCTTTCCTTAAGGTTGTACGAGTTCTTGGGTGTGGAATATTTTGTATTTTTACCCTTATTAAAACAAAATTTGTTTTTATATGTTAAAGCTCACCAGGTTCCCTAGTGAATTTCATTGTAATGTTCTTGATATATATTGAGTGTTGTTGTTATTTCAATGTTTTCCGGTGTTAGATATGCTTTAATTTTTTCTCATAAAAAAACAACTGAAAATTCGTTCATACACATTAAAGCTAACCGAGTTTGCTTGAAAATCTCATTGTAATGCTTCTCATATAAATTATGTTGCCGTAGTTTGTATGTAGGATTTCTTGGGTGTTAACAATCTTGTACTTTTATTGTGTACGGCATAATCGCGTTGACACATCGGTTCTCGTCAGATCACCGAAGTTAAGCAACGTTGAACCTGGCTGGTACCAGATGGGTGACCATTTGGGAATTCTGAGGCGCTCTATGTGCTTTCCGCTTATCTGGGAATTTGTTTCCAGTCGTTCTGAACCTCCATTTTCCACTGGTATTTAATAATGTCGACTCAGGAGAGGTGTGGTTGGAGATTGCGCAACTCTTGCCACAAAAATTTCACGCGCAGGCACCCTTACTGTGGGTATCCATAGTCTGCCAAGACTGTAGGAAGCCTTAAACTTTTACTGTAAAAAAAGAATAGCATGTCTAAAACTAATATGAATCCAAAGAAGTATGTCGTAGTTTGCTTGAAGCATTGTTTAACGGATAACGGTATTTTTGAAGGCTTACAATGCAGGAATGTACAATCGTTACGACCATATAAATAAATAATCAATAATTCAATATTTTTTTAATTTATTAACCTTGATGGTTTGTTTTCCTTTCTTTGCTTTCTTTCTTTTTTGTCAACTGTGGATGGGATTTATTCCATAGGTCCTTTCAAGTGTATAACACATCATTAGTGGGGAAACATATCCATTCTCTAGGCTGTCAATTGTAAATTACCTGTTATTTTTGGGGGGGGGGGTAATTCAAAGTTTTAAAACAATTTTAAGATGAATACATTTTCACTTTATATACTATAGAAAAACCGGAATGTATTTCAAGTTTCAATAAGGGGATCGATATCGTTCAAATATTCCGTTCAATGTTATACGAGTCGTTTTTATTCCATCTATGACGTCACAAACAATTTAATCATCAGCCTTGAAATCGATACGAAACAAAGAAAATATGGTTTATTGATCTCTTTTCAATAGTTGAATGCAAATCCGAGACACATTGGAATATTGGTTGAACTTACTCTCTTTTCCATTAGCTTTATCTGTTCGATTGAAAAAGGGCCGCACCCCTTGGTAAGTACGAAGACGAATTAAATTAGCTTTCTTTGAAACGTGGTGCAAGAAGGTCGATACCATTTCGGCACGCCTTTGTTCAACATACATCAGCACATTCTCAATTGAAGACGGTTAAATCATTCGTTTTAGGGTAATCGTGGGAGACGAGTCGGCGGATTTGATCCAATAAAAAGAGCGATTGGCTTCTGATACCAATTGACAAATGAGAGCGGCATCCATTGTGCCGGGTTACAAACGGCGGATCTAGAAATATTTTAAATAGTATTTTGCTACTAGTGCACTTCAACTAACCGGAAGTATATTTTGTTGTATTCATTTTCGAAAGACTTTTATTAGAAAAAGAGGAGATAATCCAAATTTTAATGATTTAAAAAATATATATATATATATATATATATATATATATATATAACGAAGCCGTGTGCTCTCTTGGTAACAAACTGTCTATGGGCGTGTGTAAAAAAATCAGCAGCAGGTGAGTGGTAGCTGGCTAGCGAAGATAGCAGCAGCACTCATTAAAGCACGCATGCAAATTAGCAAGCGTGCACGCAGTGACGTCATGGGAAGAAGAAGAAGAAGAAGAAGAAGAAGAAGAAGAAGAAGAAGAGAAAAAGGAAAAGAACAGCACGTGTTCGAGCAAAGAAGCAAGTTGCCCATCGAATAAGATGGGCGTGTGAAAACGAGGATGAGGAAGCGCTTGCTAACGACCAACGACGATGAGGTGGCGAGAACAGAGACTTTTAAAAAGCACATATATAGAACAGCGTTATAAAACGTGTATGAAAAGGACTTTTGAAAGATAATGAAATGCGTTGTTTTGGAATAACCACGAATAAATACATTTTAATTACAATTTTAAAAAAATAATGAGTCGGATATTATGTCTTTTCTTTTTATTTGCTTATTCTTTGCGACGGTACGAGACAACGTGTGGGTCCAAGAGACTTGAAAAGTAACACCACGTTATATTATCAAATCAAAACAATTTCAATAAAATAACTAAGTAACACAACATAAAACACAGACGTAGAATGGCCGCTTTATGCCAAGCTTCTAAATGTGGTATTCTGATGTCCCTATTAATACCTAAATTTGCATCAAAGAGATACCATAATATTTAGTTCGCTGCACCGTATTTAAAAAAATACAAAATTTCAGCCAGATCAGACTAGTAGTTTCTGAGAAAAAGTGGAGGTGACAGACAACTAAATAGACAGACTAAGAGAGATATAATATAGATTCTAACAGAATTTTAGGGCTAAATTAAGAAACCTTACACTCATCAAACACTGAATTTTTGGTGGGCTAAAGATGCAATGCTTGTTTTTGTCCTCTCAATGGTTACATTTACAAAGAATGTAGGGAAGATGAAATATGTCAAACACGGGGTCAAGAGAGAAGGGGAGCTAAAACGATAAAATTAAAATATCAAATATTCTAATTTTATATCAGAATTCTTGGCTACATTAATTTTATGTGCGCGGTAATATTTTGTTTGTTTGTTTGTTTGTCTGTTTTTATACTATTTGGTTAGCGTTAAAGGCGACTTTAAATCATTTTTCTGTAATAGTGCACTTTAACTAAGACGATTCAAATTTTGATGATTTTTCAAATCAAATTTTTTGTAATTCAAAACAAGTTCACTAAATGAACGAACTAACACAACAAACAATATTACTTACCGAAGCATTTATTGATTCAAATGCTTCAAAATTTAAAATAGGATAAACAATTGTTTCACCCTTCCATAAGTTTATTGTCATCGAAATCGACTATTTTTAATTAAATCGATTGATTGCCTGCTCTAATTATGGACCCTCCTCGCAGTGTATTGAGAGGAAGCTACACATCCCTGCCCGCAGTGACTTAGTACAACTCGCCCGCCGTGATACGCCCTACGGGGCCTGGGCAACAAAGTTCAAGCAAAGACTATATGTGTGGGCAACCCCAACATATAAGACCATTGCTCTTGTTGCCATCAGTTATTGGTCAATGTAGGGGAAACCCTTCATACCAATTGTCACGATCCAGCTCCCCTACTCCCTGGGGAGCTGGTCCCCATATCCCCAATCTCTCCACATTAAAAAACGGCTTTGTGCCTAATTTGCTCAGTGGGGAAGCAAATAAATACACTGCAGTGATTTAGTACACAATACATTGTAGTCTACATTGCACTGTAGAGAACCTACTGTTGGCTTTATAAAATTATCTGTAAATAATGGCTTCGCTTAAAGTTTAAAATGGTTCAATCGTGCTCTCAACAGAAACATTCATTTCCAACGCGCCCCTGTCTTATCAAAGAACCAACTGTTGATTTTACAAAATTATTTTTTCCATAATCACTTGAATTTTAATAAAACGTACAAAAGTCAAGTGGCATGATTCAATTGTGTTCTAAAGAGAAACATTAATTTCGAACGCGCCTCTGTCTTATAAAAGAATCTACAGTTGATTTTATAGGCTGAGTCTTTTTGCTTGTGCGGTGATAAAACTTCTTATATGCACTTGTGATTTTAAGTTGTATTAAAGTGTTCACTTTTGTCAAAATCGGACTGTTTCCTTAATCGATTTTTTTCGATTATCGATTTACGATGCTTATCAGACGCATTCTGATACAAAACCTACGTAAGAAAACTCCCAGATACATTAAGTACCTTCGTATGAAATTTCAAAGAAATCGGTGCAGCCAGTTCCCAGTCCATAACGAATGAACTCACATATATGCAAACACATTCATACACATCAGCGCGCGGCCGAGATTGAACTCACTACACGAGTTTGTTGTGTAATTTAAATTTTGTCGGTAGCTGAATACTTGATGCTTCGCCAGGGCTATCAAGGGTCGTTTTTATCGTGACGCCATCACTAGACGGGTTACTACGACGGCTTAAGAGAGTCCCATCTACCCTCGAGAGAAGGATAGACAGCGTCAGTTTCTAAAACCTGATATTTTACTTCGCGGTACATACAACGCCTCACCTTTCCAAATAACCACCTATCTGGTACTGGCTAGGCTCAACGTTGCTTAACTTCGGTGATCTGGCGAGAACCGGTGTGTCAACGTTATTGTACCGTATAACATACACACATACAGAGTTTTTTTTTTTATATAATAGTAGATAAAATGGATGCAGTGTATTTTTGTATAATTTTTTAAGAAAATATAAATTACTAGTAAATATACATGCGCTTGAGCGGGACTTTACTGTACACTCGGAGATTCTTGCAATAAGTGGATATTGTAAGAGCAACTATTGCTTACAGTGTTTACATTTTTTAAACTAAATCCAGAAGTGACTGAAATAAAACTCTTAACTGTAAAGCAAACAGGTTACATCAAAGTTGACACTTAAAGCAAATAGATTACATCAAAGATGACACTTAAAGCAAATAGATTACATCGAAGTTGACACTTAAAGCAAATAGATTACATCAAAGTTGACACTTAAAGCAAATAGATTACATCAAAGTTGACACTTAAAGCAAATAGATTACATCAAAGTTGACACTTAAAGCAAATAGGTTACATCAAAGTTGACACTTAAAGCAAATAGGTTACATCAAAGTTGACACTTTTATTGTTATTCATAAAAATTGAAACAATTACAAAGAATCCCAGCGGTTAACATTTGCTAACCTAATGCCAAATTTCATCAAGATTGGTTGAGAGGATGCGAGTGGCGGAGAGTGATCTGATTCAAATTTACAAATAAGTTGGCCAGCGCCATGGTGAATGCCTCCTGGATGGTGTGGAATCCCAACTTGGTGTGCACCATCTCTAAGTGGCGGGGTTTATGAAGAGCCGCTCAAATATGATCTTAACCTTTGACCTCCAGAAATAGTTTACATCATCTCTAGGTAGGAGATCATCACCGTGTCAGGTTTGGCTATGATCGGTCCAGTGGTATGAGCTGTAGGAAAGTATATATACATACGCTATGACCTTACCTTTTTACCTTGAACTTAAAAAATCGTGTACATCATCCCTAGGTTGGAGACCATCATCATGTCAGGTCTGGTCATGATTGGTCCAGTGGTTTGGACTGTAAGAGAGTTGTATACACACACGCGTGCGCGCGCTACTACTACTTTATATATAGAGAGATTGGTTGTAAAAGGCAACAGTTAACTTAGAATATTTTGAAATGTTTGCAGCTATATATTTTTTCTGGAAAAAAAGTTTTTAATAAAATAAAAGTCATTTTAGACTATTATTAAACGTATGAATTTGTTTTTTTATTTGAAACATTACTTGAAATATGAATGTAAAAATCAATAATTTTTCTTTGATCTGAAGATAAATTTGTTAAAATGATTCTAAATTGAGTTCATTGCGTCCATTTTCGGAGAAATTATTCAATAAAAAAATCATTAAAATTTCAACTGTTTCTCATTTTCCATACCATTGTAACAGAACGCGGACGTGCGTATGCAAATGCATAACTGTATGGAAATGACCGAGCCGTTAGATAGATGACATCGCGGCAAGGAAAAGGGTAAAATATTATAAAAAAAAGGACGTGTGAACAGACCAAGGATCACGATCACGATCACATTAGACGTATGTGACGTTACAGTTGAGACGAGAAGTCACGTGTGACGTGAGAATGAGAAATAACGGTATTTTGTTTAAATCTGAAATATAGAATTGAATTCTTTTCGTCTTCGTTTCTTGTGTTCCTTGCGATGGAATTAAACATGGGTTTGGTCTCTACATATTAATACGTGTGTGACGTTACACTAGAAAACTTTCAAAAATGAAAACAAAAAAAAAGTAATTCCGATTAGTTTATGTGCATTAGTGCCCTCATTCAGTATTTTATAAATTTATAGAATCAAACGTTTATAAGTATGGATTTTTATGATAATATATGTTTCTCCATTTCTCCAGAACATGAACCCAATCTACCCCTACGACTAGTCCTACTCCTACTAGTGCTGTTGCTACTGATGATGATGATGATGATGATGATGATGATGATGATGATGATGCAATGGAAATAGTGATGCAGATGATGATGATTATGACGACGACGACGATGTTGATGATGGTGGTGCTGGTTGTGCTGGTGACCTTGCTTCAGGATTGTTTGGCTTGCACAGAGTCATATTGGTTCGTAGTTATGCATCAAGTTGCAGGGTCGAATGTTTTACCTCACAATGGTCAAGGTAGCATGCGAAGTCGGGGAAAGTTTGGCACACAACACACAAAGAAATGGCACAGAAGTAACGTTACCAATTCCACACTATTGATTTGCAGTACCGCACCTATCACGCAGAAGCAAAGACGGCCAGAAGACAATGGATCCTGATGCGTATTTCGCCTTGATTTTCACTATCACGTCTCCACCACCCTTACTATATATATATATATATATATATATATATATATATATATATATATATATATATATATATATATATATATATATATATATATATATATATGTTGTTGGTGTGTTGTAGCGATATTAACAACTTCCAAACGCTGTTATTCTTTTTCTGCTACCTTAGCAGTTTTTTAAGAGCTAAAAGCTCTTCGTGTTATTTATATGTATATATGAATGAATCGCCCTCATAATTTATTAGCCTGGGGGCCCGGCGTTGCCCGGATGTTTGGAGATGTGTGTTGAGCAAAAAAAAAAAAAAAAAAGAAAGAAAGTGGTAGTAGGCAGGTTCGAACCCGTATCGCGAAGGAGGAAAGAACGTGAAAAAAAAACGTGACGTCCTTGCCGTTGCGTCCATTGCTAAATCGGAAGTGACGAAGGTTTAAATTAAGGCTAGTCAGTCAAAAAGAGTGGCTGACTTTCGAAAATATCGGCGAAAAAAGTGACTCCTCCTTGTAAAGTGTCCAGTTGAGGGTGAAGCAATTAATGTTTTCGGCCAATTTTTCGATATTTGTTGTCCGAACGGTCGAGTTTTAAAATGATCCCAATCCTGTGAAAATCCATCGCTTCTGTTGGAAGTTGTAGGCAGACATACAAACATACATACATTTAAACAGACAGGTGAGATTTATTTTATAGACTAGCCTGCGTGCCTGGCGTGTTTTGGTGTTAGGAGGTGTGTGTTGAGCCAAAAAAATAAAGTGGTAGTAGGTAGGCAGGCCTGAACTCGTACCGCGAAGGAGGAAGAGAACTTGAAAAAAAAAGATGTGACGTGTTTGCTGTTGCGTCCATTACCAAACCAGAAGTCGCGTAGATTTTAATTAAGGCTAGACAATCGAAAAGAGGGGATGACTTTCGAAAATATCGGTGGAGAAAACGACTGCTACCTGTAGCAAAGTGCCCAGATGAGAGTGAAGCGATTCATGTTTTTGGCCAATTTTTCGATATTTGTCGTTCGAAGGGTCAAGCTTTAAAATGATACCGATCTTGTGGAAATCTATCGCCTCTATCGAAAGTTTTAGGCATACCTACATACATACATACATACATACATACATACATACATACATACATGCATTTAAACAGACAGGGAAGATTCATATTATAGATGGGACGTATTTATTTATGTATTTTTATTATTAAATATTTTTTACGTGCATAAAAATATTCCTATAGACATGGATGTTTCTAGGTATACTAAATAATAAAGCTAGAAACATGCATGTCTATAGGAAAATTTTTATACACGAAAATAATATTTAAAATATAAATGTGTGTGTGTGTGTGTGTGTGTGTGTGTGTGTGTGTGTGTGTGTGTGTGTGTGTGTGTGTGTGTGTGTGTGGTTATCAGACACTATCTCCAAAACCCTAGGAATTCGTAAAAATAAACAAATAAATAAATAGGCTGAAATTAGAATTTATATTTAAAAAAAAAAATGTCCTCCTTTGATGAATATATTTCTTCCCATTCATTTGCCGATCATTGTGGTAAATCAATTTCCTAACTACCATTAGAGATGATACACAGCTCTTCATAAAAACGAATGGATCAATCGGGTGGTCGGCAATGTTTATAAAAGACCTTTAGATTTCACTTAGCCTTGGCTTGTGTTTGGTAGTCAGTCGAATGGTTAGAACCGCCATCAATTAAATGAGCAGTCATGTTTTGATTCCATTTGAAGAATTTGCTTATATAGCCTCTACTCAGGACTATAATAGTGATGCATATGCCCTCCTTCGTGCGTTGAGCACTGTAGTCAGTGAAATTACCACCTACCATTAGTGCTTATGCAAAGCTCTTCGTAAAACGAATGGAACCCACTTCGATTGTTGACAGCGTTTATATAAAAAAATCATATTTCACTTACTCGTGGTTCGATCATGACAGTCGAAAGATTAAAATAGAAAACTCAGAGAAAAATCGCGTTCACTTACCGATTTGAACGGCTTACCGGTCTAGCCACAGAAGAAAAGCTGTGATGCCACGAAACAGCATATTTGTGAAGAGCCATATGGTCGAAAGTCGCAATATATATAACAAGCTGTAACTATACGTCGTTGCTTGAAGTGAAGTAAAGTTATTTTAGTTTGTTTTTCACATTTTTTTAAGTTAAGGTAGACAACTCCTATTATATACTTCAATTTAAAATAAGTTATACCCACGTTGATTTTTATTTCACGGTAATTATTTAAAAAAAAAAAATAAAACTTTTAAACCGTTAAAAACAAAAAACTTCGATTTAGAATGACTATTTATTTCAAATTAATGATTAAATACGGTTAAATGCTAATTCCTATTCATCACTATTGATTTCTGATACATGGAACAGGTCTATAATAGTTCCATTCACCTTATCATAATAAAAGTCCATACAAAATTTCAGCTAGATCGTCCCAGTATTATCCGAGAAAAAGTGGACCGAATAGACAGACAAAGAGACAAAGAGACAGCCAGCCAGACAGACAAAGAGAGATATGATATAGATTTCATGTTAACAGTATAACTAATTCTCTTAATAATCAAGCTAAATGCGTTATCATATTACCAAAGATGCGATACAATGACAAATGGAAATTGGATATTTAGAAGAAAAGTTTCATTGGTCAGTTTAAAGAATATTTGCTTCAGATCTTTAAAATCCGACATGATAATTTTATGTTTATATATATACTACAATGATCTAAATATGATACCTTTTTAAATGAAAAATCAAAACACGGAATAATAAAATAATGTTTAAAAAATACATATCAATTGATGGTGACCTTTCTTTTAAATATACATTTTTCTCTCGTTGGAATCTCTCAACCAATTTTATATAAATACATACACACACACAAACACACACACACACACACACACACACACATATATATATATATATATATATATATATATATATATATATATATATACAGGGTGAACAAGAAGTCCTTGGACCATTTTTAGTTTTAAAATTAAATATTGTTAAAATCACTTTTTCTCTTTTCGAATAAAGTAAGTATTTAGTCTAACTATTGATCTAATTATTTTCAACAAAAATATTAAAATAATTTTGTTTAAACTTTACGAAAAATGAACAAACGAGAGGCCATAATTAAACTTCATTGCGCGGGAAGGACAAACTCAGAGATTATTAAGCTCTTGAAAGTGGCTAAATCCACCGTGTACCATGTTGTGAACAGATTTAAGGAACTTGGTACATCTGAAGACCGTCCTAGGAGTGGAAGACCTCGCACTGCTCGAACAAAGAAGGTGATTAAAGCTGTCCGAGAGAGGGTAAGGAGGAACCCGAAGAGATCTGCAAGACAAATGGCTAAAGACATGAATGTGAGCGTGATCTCGATGAGAACAATCGTAAAAAACGATCTCCAGTTGTCCCCCTACAAGATGAGAAAGAGACAGTACCTCACACCTGCCCAAAAGCACAAGAGACTTGAAAGAGCAAAGCTTCTTCTTGGAGAACTGAAGGCTGGCACGGCAGAGCGAGAGATCGGTTTTTCTGATGATAAACTCTTCACAATTGAAGTGACTGTTAACAATCAGAACGTCAAAGTTTGCGCAAAGTCTTCAGCAGACATTGATGACTCCGTGAGAATAGTTTTCCGCCGACAAAAGCCGTCTTCCCTCATGGTGTGGGCTGCAGTCTGCTAATCTTGGAAGTCGCCTCTGATTTTCGTGGAGCAGGGGGTTAACATCAACACAGATCGCTACATTAACGATATTTTGGTTCCAGCATTTGAAGAGATGAAGAAACACTTCAAAGATCAGCCTTTCACCTTCCAACAAGATGGAGCACCATCCCACACCTCCAGAAAAACTCAGGACTGGTGCCAACGTCATTTTCCAAGATTCTGGAGTAAGGAGATGTGGCCTCCTGCATCGCCTGATTTGAATCCCATGGATTTTTCTGTGTGGTCTTTGTTGGAGGCAAAGGTCTGTTCTGTTGCTCATCCAAGTGTTGATGCTTTGAAAGAAATCTCTTCTGAGTGAATGGGCTAAAATACCTCATGAAACGCTGCGTGCCTCGGTTGATAACTTCAGACAGAGAATTGCACGTCTAATCGAAAGAAAGGGACATCACATTGAAAATAAATAATTTGAATTTATTCTTGGTTTCCTAACTTATAATTTTCATTCATGTTTAATTTATATTTTTGTAATTTTCTATTAATAAACCACTTTTGAATTGGTCCAAGGACTTTCTGTTCACCCTGTATATATATATATATATATATATATATATATATATATATATATATATATATATATATATATATATATATAGTGGTAGTTTGATTTCGTTTCCTAAAAGTACACCCACTGAAAAAACAAGTGTCTACCAAAAAAGTGCTCAATGAGTTAACAGGGAATATTATACAAACAAACGGCTGCATATGTGCATACATATTTCTGTAATTTACCATTACATAAAAATCATGTCATTAGGCCAAGGATATTGCTTGAAAAATACGCTCAAGATACAAAACTTTATACCAAATATTCATTTCAGGATGACTATCAGAATCTAGAGAGGGGAGGGTTAAATAAGTTTGGGAAATTAGATTTAACGAAGAAATACGGGGTAATAATGGCCACTTTATATATATATATATATATATATATATATATATATATATATATATATATATTGATGATGATGATGATGATGATTGCAACGTCTTGTCAGGCGAGTGCCACTCCCTCAGACACTTAAAGTTCATGATCGCCACAGGATCATTTTAATAGACAAATGCCTGAGGGAGAATCTATACACAGATGATGCTACAGAGTCTTAGCTTTGTACGACAGCTAAGTCTCTCTCTCGGTTCAAAATGTTGAGATCCATCAACAAACAAGAGCAAGATAGCCAACAACAAGTTAATCTGCAGACCAGCTTAATGCGGGTACTGGTCTCCCGCTTTATGATTTTTTAAATCAGAGATTTGCTTCTCCTAGAAAGGTTGCCTTAACCACAGCTTATGGGAGCCCTCTCCACCCAACACACACATAGATACACACCAACACACACACACACACATATATATATATATATATATATATATATATATATATATATATATATATATACATGAGAGTAATAATCTTCTAAAGTTAAGACATACGTTATTAAAAATATAATTAGTACATATTATAATATCGCGTGGAAATTTATATAAAGTATTTTACAAAAAATAGAACCCACACATACACATACATATATTCATACATATATATATATATATATATATATATATATATATATTATGTACACACAACGAGCCTTCCATCCATTTATACATAAACATACGTAGAAACATCCACACATCTATACACGTTTAAAACATGCATCTAACTATACAGATCTATACTTATATAAAATAAATAAAAAAATGTCTACTTTATTACAGATTAAGTATATGCGTACATTAAAAATTTTAACCGTATTTACCTATTATTAATGATTATGAATAAAAATTCATATGCTTTATTCAACGCAATTACAAATCTTTCAAATTAAAGGTTTACTTGAAAACTACAATTTACTTGTAGTTTTCTAGGTATTTAGCAGGACTAGTAATTCTATAAGTTCAGAAGATATACAACAGTATTTACTAATATATTTAACTATACAATTGAAAGAGCCAAACAATCTTGATTATTCCTCGTTTTATATGGGGTGAGCCGGGTAATAGGACAGAGTTTTTTTTGGAGGGGGGTACAGTCAAGAAATTATTTATAATCGTAAATTTATAATTTCTTAAGTGCATGTACTTTAAAATGTTTACAGGAGATAGCAGTCTCTTGTTTAATATTCAATAGTTTGTCCCGGTCCTTAAATCTCGTTATTTCAAGTTTTTCCTACAGGCATAAAACACACGGTGAGTGTAGTGAGTGGCATGTATTTGCCTTTTTTAATAATTTCCCACTCTAAACTTGGTGTCATATTCCCAGAAAAAATCCAATAGAAGAAAAATTTTGTATAGGAAGTACCCAAATGAAATTTAAGAATAGATTTTATGGGCATACACCTTCGATGAACAATCAAACGTATGAAAAGGATACTTCGTTATAAATATATTATTGGAAATTAGTTACGGAAAACAAGACACACTTATATTGTATTTGTAAGTTATTTTAAGTGTGCTATTCAAAAGAAAAAATATAGTTCAATTCGACGTTGGATAGATAAAATGTTGATTTATGTTTGATATTTGGTTTGCGTAATGATGTATAAGTGGTCAAGAAATAAAAGGTAAAATACCCTAATATGAGTGTATTAGTGCCTTTAATTTGAAAGATTTGTGATTGCGTTGGATATAGCATATGAATTTTTATTCATAATCATTAATAATATGTAAACCCGGTTTAAATTTTTAATGTACGCATATATCTATGCGTTAAAAAGTAGACATTGTTTCTATTTTATATTATTTTTAATTATAGATGTGTATAGTAAGATGCATGTTTTAAACGTGTACATATGTGTGGATGTTTCTGCGTATGTTTATGTATAAATAGATGGAAGGTTCGTTGTGCGTACACACACACACACACACACACATATATATATATAATATAAATCTGAATGTGTGTGTGTGTGTGTGTGTGTGTGTGTGTGTGTGGTCACGAATAGGCTCCTATATGGTTGACTATTTTAAAAAAACTGATTACATATAATGATAGAAGATGTATCGAGGATCAGGAAGGGGTATGTTTGATCTGGCAGAACAGTGGTTAATAAAAATTGTTGGGTCTGCGTTCGCACCTGGCCCCCAAAGTATGGAAATAAAAAATGAAAAAAATCGCTTACAAGGGATTTTGATATAGATGTACTTAAGAAAACTTTGATAAGTATGTTTCTACTTAAATAGGGATGGTATAATACAATTGTGGGATCTGCGTTCGCGCCTGTACTCCATGGAAATATGGCACAAACTTTAACAAAGACTTTTCATGTCTATTTGCGTAAATATACTTTGATAATTATGTTTCAGTTTAAAGAAATATGGTATGATAAAATTATGGGGTGTTCGTTCGCGTCTGACCTCCATGGAATGGGAATATGTCACAAAGTTTAACAAGGTTTTTTAAAAGGGGTGAGGGTTCACAATAACACCTTAAATTTAATCTTAATTCACATTAGCTTTTATTTATTTTTTTTTAGTTTAATCATATTGTGTCGAACAAGTTCACCTCATAAATGCACGTTTTTATTAAAGTGAAAGCCAAAAAAAATGTCGGAACTTTAGACAATTCTCGACACAAATTTTGCATAACTCTGCGTTTTCCTTCTCCACTTACACGTGGAACTCTTTTGAAAATAGATAAATAGATAAATAATAAAAAATAAGAACGTTACTTGTTATCGTATCAAAATAATGGAAAAATTCTGCTCACGTGATTAAGTGTCTTTTTAAAAACATTTATATAACCTTTTTATTTTTATTTTTATATCTGTTTAAGCGGTTTTTTTTTTTTGTCAGTGTACTAGAAGGAATGCAGTTGATTACAATCCTTTCTGCGTGTTCTTGACATTACAATAGTACAACCCTGAACCCCACGGCGCAATATTACACCGTTCAATACTGTAAAACTGAAACGAAGCTGTTCTGCTTGAACAGGGCGCCATTTTCTTCTTATTCATATTTATATCGATTCTTTGCTTTAAAAAACTAAAGTAATTACGTGTTTACTTTTTTAATATCCCATTTTGCTGTTTTGGATTATTTTACTAAAGTAAGTAAAGCTTCATTATTTTTCAAAACTGTTTTTGTTTCTTTTTTTTTCGATATTTCGTCGATATTATTTAGTGAGAGTGTTTAGCAGAAAAGTCAACAAACGACTACCCGAAAAAAATAAATATACAAGAAAATAAATATTACCATGGTCAATAAAAGTTCAGTTCATGTTTTTTTTTTGTTTTGAAATAGTTTTTAATGCTCTTTACTTGAAATGATTTCAGCGAACCGAAATTAAAACGAAATTTTAGGCGATAACTACTTGAATGGATTTTTATATAAACTACACATGCCATAATCGAATATTTCTCAAGCACAAAATAACGGAAACCATTAAAATATG
>NC_136505.1:46348315-46358315 GCF_053919585.1 Euprymna scolopes
ACGGGCAATCAAGATGGCCGACGAAAGCATGATTCTTCAGAGCGTCGATAAGTGTTCAAAAGTGGAAAAATGAACAAAATACTCATAGAAATCTGCCATCCGAAGTGTTACAATAAAACTTATATGGTGGATTTCTGTCAATATTTTCTGGAATTTGGAAACTTTTACTATTTGTTTCTATTTGTTCTTAAACAAATCTTGGTAAATAAATTTTCATTACTATTTGCGTAAATTGTCTTCGTCTTCATGTATATTGCCTTTCTCTGCTGCGAATTTTGTTGACCCCTACTACAAAGGTCTCTACAATTCTTTTTTGTGATCCTTGACTACAACGAGCTTGTAAAAACTTCAACTTCACCTATCATGCTTTGGAACAAAAGAAAAAACGAGCGAAAATAAGTGATTGTAAGAAGATGAGACTCAGCAAACACCAACACTCTCCAGCAATGGTGTTTCCGCTGATCGCAGTTGGGAAAGTTGGAATTAATTTAGAATAAGCAAAAGCATAAATTCTTTCAGAAATATACATCTTTTAATCTGTATTTACTAAGCAAGAATGTAAAATAAATAATTTGCGTAAATGATCAAGGGTAGTACAAGGGAGTGTTGTTTGTTTAGGTTGGATCTATTAAGTATTTATTATGCAGTAGAATATCGAAATATAAAATAATAACATTGCTGCCTCTTTCTCACAGATGAGACGTTATTAGTCTTTCTCTATTCCATCATAATTTCTTGACAGGTGATCTCTCCCTGTAAGATATTCACAATAAAACTCTTCTGGCTAGAACCAATGCCGATAGTATCCCCCCCTCTCCCCCCTCTTCCCCCCCTCTCTCTCTCTCTCTCTCTCTCTCTCTCTCTCTCTCTCTCTCGACAAGTATAATATTAATAAATTATTTTTGGGTCGCCTTCTTACATAATCAAACTCTGCCCAATCATCACACTTATCTCATCATCCACCTGGCACTCATGTCCTCAAGTGGCCTTTGCGCCTTGATAAGTAGTGACGCATTAGTAAAAATACATGGTTGATTTTTGGAAATAAAATGATTATTTATTCAGTTAACAGCACGTGCAAAGATTACTTACTGACGGGAATACTCCGTCGCAAATTAAATGTTTCAAAGGCATGGCGAAATTGAACGTGAAGGCGAAATCCCAAAATGGGCGTTTATAAAATATTAACATAAAACTGAGATCGTCAAATAAATTATGACCCAACCACCTATAATGGTCGAAATTGCTTCAGTAGGTACCAGCAGGCGGCCTTGTTGGTCAAAACGGTTTGATTGGTGATGCAAAATACAGGAATTTCAGGAACATTAATAATAATATTGTTTTGTGAATGGAAGTGTTAAATGGTATTGAATAGTAATGTTTTGTCTGAGATTTGACCTTGAGGCCAAGGTTGTCAGATTTCGCCATGTGAAAAACTTGTGTTGGGGAAATCACATAATTAATATGCACAAGTGATTTGGTCAATTAGCTAATCAGGGCGAATCAGAGTAAGACAATACATAGGGATTAGTGGGATGAAAACCCCAGACTCACCAAACTGCATCCGCTACCTACCTATAAAAGGAGGCGCAGAAGCGATTTTCACAATCGAAAAACAGGAATCGCCAATTAAGAGTCGGGACCCACTCCACCACTTGCCACGACCCCCGTTCACTGGCCGCCCGATAAAGAGAGAAAAGAAAATCGGTTGTTGAAAAAAATGGCCCGTTTGACTCACTGTTTAAGCAGACTGCTGGTGAAGAAAAAAGACACTGCATACATTTTTTTTCTTTTTCTTCTGTTCATAATTGTAAAAATAATATTTTTTCTGTAATCAAAATTATTTAATAATTAATCCATTCAAACGAAACCCCAAGATTAAGTTATTTGTCGCTTACAGAACTTGTGGTTAATTTGCAAGTGAATGATAGCAAATTGAAGTAATTTCTTTCAGCAGACAGCAAGCAAAAGGAAAGGGTAGCAAACCTAGCGCAGTGAATCCGGCCTACAGTGTGTCTTCCCTGGATACTTTGAGTTGCTTACTGTGGACTTTTGATTTTTTTTTCCTCTTTTTTTTTTTTTTTTTTCTTTACCTGCGAGTCGATGTTAAGGAAAGAAATACATGAATCTCACATCAACCCCATCATCGTAGAATCGACCGAGACCCTGCTATTAGGTCTCCGTCGGTGTTCGAATCAGAACCACCTAGAACTACATTTATGTACCGATGAACACTGCGGTACTCACCGTGTTATAGAATAACTCATGATTGCGTTCTTCTTTCCACTAACTTCACCTCAATCGGTGTACATCAGTGTTTGTCGTTATTCTTTTAAGCACAGCTTGTAAACTTGTGATCGTTTTCTAAGGAGAGTGATTTGGTTTATACTTGCGGTAGAGCCGTCACTTTGAGAGCTGTTACGCTCTGGTTGCAACACACTAGCACCCCGAGTGTTAAACATGATAAAACGATAGACATATCCCTTACAGATCAACAGTTTGATGTGGTATGTTATGTTTGCTTTACAGGTCTTGTGTCAGATTCTCAGCGTGATTGTGTAATGTGGCCGTTACTCTTTAACTGTGTCGCTACACTCCAAACCTCTCGGACCCACACGCCGTCCGACACTCTCGCAAAGGAACACACAAATAAAAAAGAAACGAATAAAAATCTGACTCAACATTTTTTCAAGTGCAAATGAAGTGCATTTATTCGTGGTTCTTACAAAACAACGCATTTCATTATTTTTCCAAAATCTTTTCGCACACACATGTGCTTTTAAAAAGTCTCTGTCTCCTCGCCACCTCACGCGGCCCCAGCCAACGCCTTATTGCCCTCAACTCACACGTCCATCTTGCTCGACCACGTGCTGTCCTTTTTTTTCTTTTTCTTTTCCTGTGACGCAAGCGAGCGCACACTTGCTAATTTGAATGCGTGCTTTAACGGCTGCTGCTGTTAATATTTTTTTCGCGCGCGCCCATGCGCGTTCCGTTACAATTAGTAGCAGGGTTTTCATCGTCATGAATTCTCTCCTGAAAATGACTTTTTTCGATTGGGACCTTTAGTGCTGGAAGTGAACACTGCATTAAAAAATGTTTACAACGCATATCTATATATTAACACGATGACGTGTGTGTTCTGTTGTGGGTCACGCTTACATCCGGGTCGTTCAATTGTTATGTACTTCTATTTCTTTTAATGAATAATTTTACCAAGAATTTTTTTATAAGTTTCGGTTTCGATTTCGATTATAGCTCATGGCACTCAAGTTATTTAATTATTTTATGAATAATTTTACTAAGAAGTCTTCATAATTTTTGTTTCAGTTTTGGTTATAGCTGATAGCACTTAAGTCATCTATTCTTTTTTATATAAATAATTTTACGAAGAATTCCTCATAAGTTTTGGTTTCGGTTTCGATTATAGCTAATAGCACTCCAATAATCTTTTTTTTTTAATAATTTTATCAAGAATTCTTCATAAATCTTGGTTTCGGTTTTAGCTGATGGCATCTTAGTAACCTATTTTATTTTATTTTATAAATAATTTTACTAAGAATTCTTCATAAGTTTGAGTTTCAGTTTCGATTATAGCTGAATGAACTAAAGTTATATATATATATATATATATATATATATATATATATATATATATATATAACTTGATAGTTGGAGGAAACGCAGAATATTCAGTGTAGCTTAATCGCCATATATATTTTATAAATTACTAACTAGCTCTACCTACATATTGAGCACTTTTGAAGTAAATACTTAAAGTTTACGCATAAATCTATACTTTCGTATAGTAAATTTATGTGAATAAATGAAATAGTTATATATATATATATATATATTTATATATATATATATATATATATATATATATATATATATATATATATATATATATATATATATATATATAGTAATTTATAAAATATATATGGCGATTAAGCTACACTGAATATTCGGGAGTGGATGAAACGCCGAATATTCAGTGTAACTTAATCGCCATATATATTTTATAAATTACTAACTAGCTCTACCTACGTATTGAGCACTTTTAAAGTAAATACTTAAAGTTTACGCATAAATCTATACTTTCGTATATTAATTTTATGTGAGTAAATTAAGTATATATATATATATATATATATATATATATATATATATATATAACTTTAGTTTCTTGACTATAAAAATTGATAGAACATTGACTCTATAATAATATATACGAAATCTGCAAGAATTAAAATATCATATTTAAGCATATTTTACGACCTGGCTACGCCGAGCGTCCCTGCTAATTTAAATAAATACTTTTGCTGTTTTCACAAAATAGCTACAGTAATACCAGCACGTCTCAATTCACGCTGAATATTTATAGAATACCAACATCAATATATTACATATGAATAAGTCCCCTGTGGAATTTCCACAGGTCCCGCTAGGTTTTATTATTCTTTTTTAATAAAAAATATATTCTTTTTACATTTAAGAGGAGGGGTTTTTAAGAACTAGACAATTGAAGCACACGCCCGGGATCCTGAATTACGATCGTCGCCGACCGCGATCCGATACAAACTTTTGCGACTGCTGATATATAAATCATGTGTGCGTATCTAGATGCGTATATTGACGGCTTGTAACTTCAATAAGACAGTTTCATATGTTGTGGCGACGTTGTCCATTAATCATGACTAAGTTGTCGATAATATAATTATCGCCTGCGTCTCTTGGGTGCATCTGTGGCACTTGCGCACGTCGATATGTCATTTATTTTGCTTTTTAATTTAGCTGTCTGCTGTGAGTTTACTATTTTGTTCCTATTCAAGTATAGGATTTTAAATGCCTCGCTCCACTTGCCTTTCCCGTGTCTTTGTTCTTGTACTGCTAAAATGATCATAAACGTGTGTTCGTACCTGTTTGTATATGTACGTACGTCTGTGTAAGTATGAAAATGCGTGTGAATGTCTATCTATCTATCTATCTATCTATCTATCTATCTATCTCTCTCTCTCTCTCTCTCTCTCTCTCTCTCTCTATATATATATATATATATATATATATATATATATATATATATATATATATATATATTAGTGTTGCAATTGCATCGATTAATCGGAATAGGAATCGGGAATCGAAAACATCGGAAATTTTGGGGGTATCGGAATCGGAAAAATTTGTGCTTATTTTTCGATGCCTAGAATGATTCTTTTAATTGCTTTTTTTATTTGATTTTCTTTAAAGAAAAATAATATACCGGTGATAGTAATACTAAAATAGTTAATATCTGTTCATTTTAACTAAAATCATCCCTCACAAGTGTATATGCTTACGTTTTAGAAAATATCTGCACATTTAACATGTGTGTGTGTGTATGTGTGTGTTTTTTTTTTTTACGGTAATCGTGCAAAATAACAACTTTATAGTTAAATATGTAGAAATTTAGAAAGAATCGGAATCGGTAAAAATACTGGAATCGTCCCATCCCTAATATATATATATATATATATATATATATATATATATATATATATATATATATATATATATATATATATATTATTTTTCAAAACAGTAATCTACAGACAACCGTATTATGGAATCCTACTACATCAGCGTAGCTTGATCGCTGTTAGGATTCGAACCCCGGACCTTGTGTATTTCAGTTCATCGTCTTAACCCATTACGCTATAGTGCCATAGACAATTTACTGTTCAGTTTTTATCGTTTATATGTTTACCTAGTTTTTTGTTGTTGATTTTTGAAACGATATATATATATATGTATATATATATATGATATAAAGCTGAATGTGTGTGTGTGTGTGTGTGTGTGTGTGTGTGTGTGTGTGTGTGTGTGTGTGTGTGTGTGTGTGTGTGTGTGAGAGAGAGAGAGAGAGAGAGACACAGGACTGGGTATGTTTGATCTGACAGAACGGTGGTTCATTAAAATTGTGGGGTTTGCATTCGCACCTGGTCCACAAAGTATGGAAATAAAAATTTAAAAATAAAAAAAAAATGTTTACAAGTGTTTCTTATATAGATGTACATAAGAATACTTTGATAAGTATGTTTTAACTTAAATAGGGATGGTATAATAAAATTTTGGGGTATGCGTTCGCGTCTGGCCTCTATAGAATGGAAATAGGCACAAACTTTAATAAAGACTTTTCATATCTATCTGCGTAAGTATACTTTGATAATTATGTTTCAATTTGAAGAGATATGGTATAATAAAATTATAGGGTGTTCGTTCGCGTCTGACCTCCATAGAATGGAAATATGTCACAAAGTTTAAAAAGGCTTTTTAATATAGATCCACAGAATATTGTGATAAGTGTTTCAGTGTGAACAGGTATGATATAATAAACTATGGGGTTAATCTATTTTATTTTTACTTTCATCATATTTTGCTTTGGTTTTGACACCCCCAAATTCAACCCAAATTTACAACTCTTCCTTTTCATAATCTATCATACTTTCATAAATCAGAGTCTATTTTAGGCTGTTTTTGAACCCAGTCAACGACGAGTACTTTTGCTAGTATAATTAATTAATTAAATATATATATGTGTGTGTGTGTGTGTGTGTGTGTGTGTGTGTGTGTGTGTGTGTGTGTGTGTGTGTGTGTGTGTGTGTGTGTGTAAGTCACTAAAAAGAAAATGAAGGTATAAAAGTTATATAGTAATAGATATAGATTTATTCATTTATTTGATAAGGGTATACATCAATTAGGGGTGTTCGGGTATACCATGGTATAAAGAGTTCTTTTTACCCAAAACCCCCAATGGATGTATAACCTTATTAGATAAATGAATAAATCTACATCTCTCCCTATATATATATATATATATATATATATATATAGGGAGAGATATAGATTTATTCATTTATTTAATAAGGTTATATATATATATATATATATATATATATATATATAAATATATATATATATATATAGTCTTTATACCTTCATTTTCTCTCTTTATTGACTCCTATATAAACTCCAAAACAATTTATTGAGCTTTATATTATCCCGATGAGTCTCCTCTTAAAGAATTGGTTTTATTCTCTTCCTTTAACTCCTCCATATATATATATATATATATATATATATATATATATATAAATTACAATTAAATTTACCAAAATGATCCAAAATGGTAAAACTAAAGTATATTATAAATATTAAAGAATTAATATTTATAAAATTATCTCAGCCAGATGTAAAAGCTCGATAAAACCAAATAGGAGATAGAGCTTATAATACGAGCAAACAGTTAATAAAACATGTTAAAAAGCACTTTGAAAATCTGAAAAGGAAATACTTGATAAATGTATAGTCCTTAATCCGCAGAGTTTCGAAGAAATACTTTCCTTCTCATCAGAGGGTAGGAATTAGCAAAATGCGAGATCGGATTTTGCATACAAAAGTATTTGATGAAACAACAAGTAAGTCAAAGATCATACTTGATAACAAAAAATGAAGCAGTCTTCATATATAATCCAAAACAAAATACTAATCGCAATAACTCTAACCCATCCAGTCGTAGCAGGAGAAAGAAAAATATTTTGTTTAATCCTCCATTTAGCCTAAATGTCAAAACTAATATAGCTAAGGAATTCTTCAACATTGTACAAAACTCTTTCAAATACGCACACAGATATAGTTCTATTTTCAATAGAAATTCAATCAGGATTTATTATTCAACAATGCCTAATTAAGCACAAAGAATTTTAACAGCTAATAACAAAAAAATTAAATCAGCCTAAAAACTCCCTTTCCCAATTAAACCCAAAACTAACTGTAAGTGTAATAACAAACGTCCTTGCCCACTCAATAATGATTGCATCCATAAAGATATTATATATTTTTGCACAATTTCTGAGCTCCAACGCAATCCTCCCATAACAGACACTAATATTTCATCTTCAAGTTATCCTTCTTCTCATCCTCCATCTGATATAGTTACTAATCCAATACACTACTCGAGCAGCACCTCCATCTACAATCATATAACTAGCAATAATAATAATAATAATAATAATAATGAGAATAATAATATTTCTCCTAACAGCCATCCTAACACTAACAACACTCATTATCCCCTCCAAAATAGTCCTCATACAGACATTGTCCCACCATTTGTTGAACACTATGAACAAAATTCAAACCATTTAACTAATACAAATCAGCAAATTAATATTAATACCAGACCTCGAGCTTTTAATACAGTACATATATATATCGGCGCTACTTTAACGTTAGTTAAGAAAAGAATATCAAACCACATTTCTTCTTTTAACAACCATAATTCTAATAATAACCAAGGAACTTCTCTAACCACTTTAATTAAAAAACTTAACTTTAATAATACCCCCTTCTCAATCAAATGGACCATCATAAAAAGGTTAAGTCTTATACTCAAAGCTCTAAGTCATGTCGCCTCTGCACAACCGAAGCTATAACTATAATTACTTCCCCTCAAAGTACCAATATAATAAATTCTAAAAATGAACTGATCTCTTTCTGTAAACATAAGTCCAAATTTAATTATGGCATTTTGAAATTACATAGTTATTACTTTTACCTTTTAGATAGATATATAATTTTTCCTTTAACTTTATCTTTTTTTTCTACATACTTTCTTAATACTTTATAATTTAATAATCCTTTATTTTAATTCTTTATTTCTTCTTTGCTTGGCCAGTTTTTTATCTGCAATTTCTGTTTTAGTCTTTAAATATTCCTATCTATCTAATATATCAATCTACCCACACTTTCATATCTTGTATGTATATTTACTTATATTTTACTACATGCATTTACTTACTTACTTTCTTGCTTTTTCCTGAATTTGCAGATACCGGCCATCCTCTCCCCTTCAATAATTTTATTTTTTATTTTATATTTTATTTTTTTTATTTATTTATTCATTGTTTATTTATTATTTATTTTCTATTTATTAATTAATGTATTTATTTAGTTATTTATTTTCCATTTAGTGCCTTTTAACAACTCTTGATGACATTTTCTTAAGTAATAACCTGCACATTTCAGTTGACCTATATTAGTTTGCCCTATATATTTTTTCGCGCCTTTTAACATTTCCTGTCTTGGTCATTTTGACATTTTTTTTTCTATTTTATATTTAATTCTATCACCATTTAATTTTTTTTCCTCTTCTTCTTTCCTGATCTTTCTTATTTATATTTATGTATTGGCAGCAGTTTGAAAAGCATATCTTATTTTTCTTTTATTAATATTATTGGAATTTTTCCCCTTTTCCCTTGTACATATTTGTGAATTATTCCATGGATTTCGGCCTTTGGATTATTTTGGACCATCTTCCAATTATGGGATTTCCTTGGATTTTACTTGTTGTTTCATCAAATACTTTTGTATGCAAAATCTGATCTCGCATTTTGCTAATTCCTACCCTCTGATGAGAAGGAAAGTATTTCTTCGAAACTCCGCGGATTAAGGACTATCCACTTATCAAGTGTTTCCTTTTCAGATTAAATATGTTTTTAACTCTTTTTCAAAGTGCTTTTTAACATGTTTTATTAACTGTTTGCTCGTATATATATATATATATATATATAAAATAACATAAAATGGTATTTATGTTATTGCTCTGTTTACCACATGGAGCTCTCATACCCGGATTTCCTCTGGAATTATTCCATTATAACACTATATATATATATATATATATATATATATATATATATATATATATATATATATATATATATATATATATATATATATATATACAGTAAAACTCCTTTAAGTTGAACTTCCTTTAAAGTTGGACTTCCTCTCATTTGGACTTCTACTAAACCTGGACGTTCTCTGAACTTGAACTGTCTCGTCATTGAAATTGTATTAGCATATTTGATGCGGAGTTGCAGTAAAACTGTTTACATGGTTTAGTCAGATATTGCGCAGAAATGTTAATATTGGTACTATGTAATTAATGTAGATA
>NC_136505.1:46363315-46388315 GCF_053919585.1 Euprymna scolopes
TTGCAGTGACTCAATTTGGTGCAATGGAAAAATCTAATAAAAAGAGAAAATGCATGTTTCTTATATTCTTAGTACAGCAATCCACTCCAAAGTGAAAAAGAAGGCAAAATGAAAAAAATGGTACTCTTGCAGAATTTGATCTGGATCCTCAAGAGTTTCTGACAATCATGGTTTGGGCTGGACCAACAATCAGTGGATGACGCCGAACGTAGCAAAAATGTTGAAACGCTAAATGTTTTTTTGTTTTCTTTTCTTTATACAAAAATGTGAGTTAGTAATTAATATTTGGGTGATGGGGGGGGGGGGTACTATACACAGATTCGAAAAAGTTGTTCAAAAACAAATAAATGAAAGCAAAGGTAAGGTAAGTTATGTTTCTACCTAACTGGATAATTGTTTAGTGTTTTTATGTAATGTAAAATGTTTAATCGGCTCGAAAAACAGAAATGGTCGCAGACTCTGTTAAATACGTTAAGTTTGGGAAAACTAAAAACTATACAAAACAGTGTCAGAAACCCACCGAATATGTGATACCATGACATAGGCTGGCATAATCGGTGAGTTTCTGACAGTATTTTGTATAGTTTTTTAGTTTTAACTCACTTTCTCTAACTTAACGTAATCAACAGTGTCCGCCACCATTTGTAGCTTTCAAATACCGATAAACACTGTTTTTCAGGCCGACTAAACGTTACATTAAATGAAAAGGGTTTATATTACTAAACACAGATACAAAGAAGTTGTCAAAAAATAAATATATAACAAATAAATGTTATCAAAGGCAAGAAAAGTAAATGTTCTACCTAACTGGATAAGATTTTAGTGTTTTTATGTTTAATATGTTTAATATGTTATGTTTTTATATTTAATCGGTTCAAAAACATGTTTATCAGTATATTTGAAAAATACAAATGGCGGCAGACTGTATCAAACATGTTAAGTTTAGAGAAATTTGGAGAAAATGAGTTTGAACTAAAAAACTATAAAAAATACTCTTAGGAACTCACTCAATATATGTTACCGTGATGTAGGCTGGCATATAATCGGTGATTTTAAACTTTTGCTCGATACAGGTGACGACTTTTAAGAGTCCCTTTTAGTGATTACCTGGTTTGAGGATATTTGTTCAACTAAACGGCAAATCTGACCCAAAAAATCCGGTATTATTTTACTTTAAGGCCTGTTTCACGTTCGTATATAACGAAATATTTTATTGTAGATTTCGGTGTGCTAAAAACGAATCTGCAAATCGTTTCCATAGTAAAAAGAAAGTTTTCATGATATTCATGAAATTACTTTTTCGAAAAGTGGGTGATCACTTTTCAATGTAAATTTAACTTAGAATGCGCATCCACTTTCTGGCCAACTGAAAGAGGGGCATTTTTCTGTGTGTTTCTTGGCTAAATAGTTTTTTGTTTGATTTCTTTTGCATGGTAATAACCCCTGAACTCTGGGACTATTTTCCATTTCACAGCCATAGCCTTTGTTTACGCTATGCGTGAGCATAAACGAAAGCTGTTTAGCCAATAAACATGGGAAAAAATCCCCCCTCTCTCAAGTGGCTAGAAAGTGGGTGCTCATTTTAAGATAAATTTATATGGAAAAGTGATCGCTCACCTTTCGAAAAAGTAATTTCTTCATACCATAAAAACAATTTTTTTTGCGGAGGGAACGGTTTGCAGATTCGTTTTTAGCACACTGAAATCTACAAAAAAATTTTTGTTATATACGAACGTGAGATGCACGGCCCTTAATGGAAAATTATATCAAAAATCCGGGGGAAAATAGTTTTCAATAAAAAGCAGCAAATGAATTCGATAGAAAAAAATGGATGCTATTTTTTTTTTATTTTTCTGTGTTTCTTAGCTAAAAAGTTTTTGTTTGATTTCTTTTGCATGGTAATAACCCCTGAACACTGGGACTATTTTCCATTTCAGACGTAGCCTTTGTTTATGCTATGCGTGAGTATAAACGAAGGCCATTAAATATGCACTCACGTACTAAACTGCCTTGTCAAAAAAACCTTTAAGCCAATAAACACGAAAATAAATGCCCCTTCATCAGGTGGCCAGAAATGGGTGCTCATTTTAAATCAAATTTACATGGAAAAGTGATCACCCACTTTTCGAAAAAAATTTCTTCATGTCATGAAAACTATTTGGGTACTCCTTGGGCGTTGAGTTCCATGGCGACCCGCAGAATTATTTAGTGGTCGTTCACTTAGCCCCCCCCTTAGTCAAGGCTAATGCATGCGCGCGTAACATTTTTTATTTAATTACTTACGTGGGGGAGTTATACAACCATCACCCCCATGCGAATTTTTATACCGATAGGTTTTTTGAATTTTTTCACTGGATTATTATTGATTGAACAATAACCAGATTATGAAAAAAAATTGAAAAAAAAAAAATCATTTCAACATTTGAAAGGGGTGCTCACTTTTTAGTTACCACGTTCTAGTAAATCGGTCCCCATTTTTTTTTTTTTTCTAAATACGGAAGTGTCTTCGGGAGATATAAAATGGTCTCATGTTGACGAAGCAATGTATCGGGAGGCGTACAGGATGGAAAATTATTGGCAAATTTTTAGATTAGATCCATCTCCACAATTTTCTTTTAAATGACAATTTGTAATGGTTTTCGACTATGCTGAATACGAAAATCGCATTGAAATTTTGCAGAAATAAGTAGTTATTAAGATATAAAAAGTTGTATTATGCATTGTATTCTTTGGCGGTCATCTTTTTTACGCGCATGCGTTTGTTTATGGCACGCGCACACGCGTAAAAAGATGGCCGCCAAAGAATACAATGCATAATACAACTTTTTATGTCTTGATAACTACTTATTTCTGCAAATTTCAATGCGATTTTCGTATTCAGAATAGTCGAAAACCTACAAAAGTCGTCATTTAAAAGAAAATTGTGGAGGTGGATCTAATCTAAAAAATACCAAATTATTAAACATTTCTCCAGCATGTTAGTGAAATTTATAATACTTAAAAAAATTTTTTTAAAAAACAAAAGTTTTAAAAAAACAAAACAACAAAACTAACCTTTCATAAAACAGATAAATTGTAAAGAAACACCCACAAACTCACCTTTCATAAAAACAAATTATTAAAAAAAAAAAACACCCACAAACTGATTTTTAACTAAATAAGTAAAAAAAAAAAATTTTTAACTCGAAACTTTATTTTCATAAAAACAATAAAAAGAAAGTCATGTTCATTCTATTTTTTTTCTTTGAGAAACAAATATATTTCTGACTTACAAATGCGGTAGAGGCTCATATTATTTTTACTTTCTATGGTTTTGATATACCCGCGTTTTTATTGGTTACAAAATGGGTGACTGATTTATCAGAATGTTGTAACTAAAAAGTTAGCACCTCTTTCAAATGTCAAAATAATGATTTCTTTTTTCAATTTTTTTTCATAATCTGGTTAATTAGTGTCCAATCAATAATAATCCAATGAAAAAATTTCAAAAAACCTATAAGTATAGAAATTACGCATGAGGGTGACGGTTGTACAACTCCGCCACTTACGTTGCCTTTCACACTTTAACAAGCATTACATTGGCTTAACTCTTTTCATAAATAATTTTAAAAAAAGTAACTAAACCAGTTATTGATAATTTGTCACGTGTACAAACATTTATTTATTTATTTATTTACGTTGGCTTAACTCTTTTCATGAATAAAAAAAGTTTTACTCTTTAAGAATTATAAAAGGAAAAAGTTACTAAACATTTATTAATAATTTCTCACATACTTACGTTGGCTTAATTCTTTTCATGGAGGCCAGAGAAATAGTTGGCCGAAACGTCGTGAAACAACAACTAATAAAGATGAGAATAATAGTCCGCAATAAATAAAAATGGTGCTAATGCAGAGAGTGATCTGCGCTATTTTTTTAAATCGTATTTCCACGTTTAATTAAAGTTTTATGATATGTTATTTTTTATTCAATTGTAAGGTTAAAGTACAGAATAGGTACAAAACACCCTCCCCTCCCCATGTTAAGAATGGCTTTTTAAATAATAACGTTATTATTTCAGCACGGATAGTGCATGAATATCATAACAAAATTAATATAGATAATACTCATCTCAATAAGTGAAAGGCTCATTTCTACCAGAAATGAAATGGCGGACAGTCTCGCAGTTACGAAAAATATTTTTATTTTATTTAATATTTTTATAATTCACAATGTTAAATTATTGTAATAACATGCAAACATTCCTTGACTCTAAAGATGGGTTGTCTGAAAATTTCAAATAAATTGGTAATGTAGAAATATGGTTTTATTGACTTTGAACGAACCAAGAATTACATTTATATATATATATATATATATATATATATATATATATATATATATATATATACTTCATTTAATCACATAAATTAATATACGAAAGTATTATTTTATGTGTAAACTTTAAGTATTTACTTCAACAGTGCTCAATACATAGGTAGAGCTAGGTAGTAAGTTATAAAAATATATATGAAATGCGGAATATTCTGTGTAGCTTAATTGCCATATATATTTTTATAACTTACTATATATATATATATATATATATATATATATATATATATATATATATATATTAGCAAAGAAACTCGACCTTGCCCGGGATTTAATAAGAATCAACAAAAGAATCATATTTTATTGTCACCGAAATCAATGAAATCGGCTGTTTTTTAATCAGGTCGATTTATTGCCTGCATTATTTGGGAACCCATCGTGGTGCACTAGGAAGAAGCTTCACATTCCTCACCACCCTGACTTAGTCTATAATACAGTGCACTGTAGAGAACTTACTGTTGATTTTATAAAATTATTTTTATATGCAATGGCTTGCATTAAAGTTAAAATGCAAAAGTCAAGTATCATGATCCAGTTGTGCTCTAAGCAGAAACATTCATTTCGAACGCTCCCCTGTTATATCAAAGAACCTACTATATATTTTATATGCCTGGCCTTTCTACTTGTGTGGTGATAATGGCCAGAATCAAAGTTTAAAATGCAAAAGTCAAGTACCATGCTTCAATTGTGCTCTAAACAGAAACATTCATTTCAAACGCACCCTTATCATATCAAAGAATTTACTGTTGGTTTTATATGTTGAGCCTTTTGGCGTGTGTGGTAATAAAACTTGTCAAATGCACTAATGATGTTAGGCTGTGTAAGGTGTTAACTTCAATCAAAATTGACTATTTTGTATTTCTTTGGGGTTTTTTCGATTATGGATTATTGATACTTATCAAAAACATTCCAATACGAAACCTATCTAAGAACACATAAGGTACCTTCGTGTAGAAATTTAATAAACATCAAGCCAGCCGTTTTCGATTCTATAGGGAATGAACTCACATACACACGGACACACACAGATAATTTTTTTAAATATTATTGTAGATAGATAGATAGATAGATAGATAGATAGATAGATAGATAGATAGATAGCCACAGAGAGAGAAAGTGAGAGATATTACAATAATATTTTAAAAATAAATATTAACAATAATTTTTATACCTGCAGACACTGGTATTTCATACTTACGCAAACATCAGTGTAGGAACTGATAATTACTAATTGTTGGAAGATTCGAACTAAGTTATAAAGTAACCTTTGACTTTGTAAGCTGGTATTCTACATCCAGTCGACTAGGAATTAACACAGGAATTGGAGAAAATTCAGAACATATTATTATTTTTTTTAATTATATTTTCACCCCAAACAAGGCACAGTGTCACTTTGATGTAGGGAGCTACTATCAGGGACATAAGTTTCAGGGATACTATGTAGGGAGTAGAGCAACAAGATGTCTGTTCTCGTTACACTTGAACTTCTGCATGTCAGTACAGTTGTGAAAGCAGGAACCCGGAAGGGAATTCCAAAGTCTAGCAGTTCTGGGGAATAAACTATTAGAGTAGAAGGTTTTCTTACATCTAGGGATCTCTACTGTAGGGGTGGGACGTTGCTGCTTGTCTGGTTTGTTGGGGGAAATTATGTCGAGGAGGTATGAGGGCTTGTAGTTCGTTGGACCATCCACCATTAAAATACTTGTAAAACAGGCAGAGGGATACAATATTTCGTCGGTGGAACAGAGGTTAAAGCTTGGATGACAGTTCAGGACTTGTCAGGTTGGCGACTCTCTTTTGAACCATGTCCAAGAATGAGAGACCGGCAGCAGGTACACCAGCCCAAATGTGACAACAATACTCCATACATGGGCGTAAAGATACTTTCAGGCGTAGGTAACTTTCTAGTATGGTAGAGAGATCCCACCTTCTTCACAATGCTCACAATGTATCCGTTGTAACTCATTTTCTCTGTGAACATTGAGCTGAAGAGTTTGAAAGAAATACTTCCAGGTAATGTATCTTTAGCAATAGCTATTTGTGGTTGAGAAGGTTTCTTATAATTATTAAAGGAAACGAGCTTAGTCTTGGCAGCATTAAATGTTACCATCCATTTTTCACCCCATTTCACTACAGACTGAAGGTCTTCCTTTAGGTTTTCCACATTTGCCTTGGATATGAGTTCATTCGTTTTCTCCTCATACCTGTTATAGAGCATGGTGTCGTTAGCAAATATACCGATCTCAAAGTCTATTTTATCAGGGTTATTATTATAGTCATTTATGAATATCAGGAATAATAAAGGTCAAAGGATCGACCCCTAAGATACACCTGCATATATATCTAAATAATTAGATGTACGACCATCGAGGGCAATCTAGATTCTTCTCTTATTTGAGTTTTCGTCCACTAATGCCATAGCATCTGATTTTCATGAGAAGACCATTGTGCCATATCCTGTCAAAAGCCTTAGCTATATCTAGGACTACTGCCCTCCGCTTCCTTACCTTATCTAGTGCATGGTAAATATGTCCAAAGATTACAGTTAGAATATCTGCAGTAGAACGGGCTTGCCTAAATCCATAATGATGGTCGGACAGAAGTTTAGCAACTGTAAAGTGCTGGACTACAGCTTGATTAATTATGGACTCAAATATTTTGGTGATAGGAGAGAGGAAGCTTATGAGGTAATAATTTAATAGGTCAGTTCTTTCGCAAGAATTTTTGTAAAATGGTACCAAAGAAGCAGTTTTCCAGCAATCAGGACAGCATGATTCGTTAAGGCATTTGTTGAAGTGTTTAAAGAGAACTGGAACAACCTCAGCAGAGCATTATTTTAATAGTACAGCTGAGATTAGATCAGGTCCACATACTTTGGAGTTGTCTAGGTTTTTTATGATATCGTATACTTCAGAAGAGTTGGTTTTCAGATCATCTAGTGTGATTTCTGTCCGCAAAGGAAAATCAGTGAGGGAGTGGTTTGTTGAATCCAAAGTAGAGTTTGATGGGCCAGCATGTTAACTTTCTAGTAAACAACCTCATGATTGTTGATGATTATGGAATTGTTGGTTTCCCATTATTTACTACACTGTTGTAGATTTTCCAAAAATCATGAGTTCCTAATTTCTGCGCTCCAATGAGCCTACCTACTTTTTAGATGGTATAGCTTTACAAATTGGGAAATTCATTAATGTCATTATATCTTGGAAGGTTAACGACTATGAACAAGTAGGCCCCCTGCCCCAGTGTTTTGGCCCTATGTCATAGAATAGAAAACGTAGGTTTATATCAGAGCCTTCACGCTCCCAGATGAGTAACCTGACAATATCTATAGATTAATCACACAAGAAGAGTTAGCCATACGTCGGGCTTAAATACCAGGTTTATTAGCACCCTTGCTTAGTTGGAGAGATAATAGGTATCATACTTAAATAAAGTTCAGGTTGTATTGCATCCAGAAAGATATAGAATTCAGATATTAAGTATAATACTTAAATAAACTTCAGGTTGTGTTGCATCCAGAAAGATATAGAATTCAGATATTAAGTATAATACTTAAATAAAGTTCTTATCGGTTCTAAAGCTTAAAAAAGGGAAGACTCCCTTCCATTAAAAAACAATAATGTAATTTTGTATCAAGAGGAGCTGACGCTGTATTTTGTATACATATAAGAATCTTTGTGTGTCTATGTGTGTGGGTTCATTCCCTATGCGCTCGAAAACAACTGGGTCGATTTTTATGAAATTTCACATGACGGTACTTTATGTGCCTGGCAGTGTTCTTAGACAGATTTCTTTTGTGTAAGAATGTCTTTAGTACAGCACAATCACATTGACACACAGGTGATCTCCAGATCACCGAAGTTAAGCAACGTTGAGCCTAGCCAGTACTAGATGGGTGACCATTTGGGAAGGTTAGGTGCTGTATGTACCTTCTGGGAAGGTTGGGCATGGGGCCAGCACCCTCATTCTGTAAAAAGAACTCCTCGCTGCAAAAGCATCTACAAAGTTGTAGATGGCCTATGCCCCTCCAGGGGCTCAAGGGCTATGGATAGATGAAAGAATGTCTTTGTGTAATCAAAATAATCTGATGAAAAAAAAAAAGCAATTTTGACTGAAGTTAACACCTTACACAGCCTAACATCACAAGTGCATTTCAGAAGTTTTATTATTACATAAGCCAAAAAGCTTGACATATAAATCAACAGTAGGTTCTTTGATATGACAGTGGCGTGTTTGAAATGAATGTTTCTGTTTAAAGCACAATGTCACAATGACATTTGACTTCTTCATTATAAACTTAAATTCAAGCCATTATCAATGCCACACATATAAACTCAACAGTAGGTTTTTGATATGACAAGGGTGCGTTCGAATTAATGTTTTTATTTAGAGCACAACTGAAGCTTGATACTTGACTTCTGCATTTTAAACTTTAATTCAATTCATTACATATAAAAATCATTTTATAAAATCAATAGTAGATTCTCAACAGTGCAATCTAGATTACAATATATATTGTGAACTTAGTCACTACAACAAGCATGTGAAGCTTCCTCCAGATGCATCACGATGGGCGCCACAATTAAAGCAGGCAATCAATCGACTTGATTGAAAAATGGGCTATTTCATCGATTTTGATGGCAATAAAAATATAGAAGCATGAAACATTCGTTGATCATCATTCAATCCCAGGGGCAACGTCAGGTCATCCTGCTAGTATATATTTATATGCCAAACAGCAGGTATAAATTACAGTAAACGGCGAGAGAATATTAAAGAGAAAGAAGCCAAAACATTGCATTTGCACTTAAGTTGACCATTTTTTTTTTATTGCATAAAGAGGGTTCAATATTATTTACTCACATGGGGCTTTCTAATTATATTTTCTTAATATATATATATATATATATATATATATATATATATATATATAATACATTCTTGTTTCAGAGTTAACTATATACACACTTACAGTGCACACACATATATACATACATACGTAAATATACACATATAAACTGTCAGTAATGATCATAGAAAATATTCAATCAGATAACTCTAAAGATCAGCAAATCGTAAATATTAGCAGCTCAATATTTGATGGAAAGGAGCTCAGTATATACAGAGAGATGGATTTCAGGGAGTCAAAGAATTTTTAAAATCAAATTCCGAATCAAGACCATCCACCAAATTATTATAATTTTTTACAGCTATTTAAAACAATATTTATTTACAGACATGTAAATTTATTTGTTTTTTTCAGTTATAACGGATGAACACATATCTAAAGCAATGGCTGAAACCCTAGAGAAAGACATCCAGGAATGGGGACAAAAATAAATGGTAACATTGAATGCTGCCAAAACTAAGTTTCTTTCTTTTAATAATTACAAAATACTTTCTCAAACACTAATTACATGAAAGTACTTTGTTCAAACTCCCAGCTTAATGTTTACAGGGAACATGAGTTGGGGCAGATAAATTGAAGGTATTGCTAAGGCTGCTGCAAAAAAGGTGAGCTCTCTCTACCATGCTAGAAAGTTGCTTACGCCTCAGAGTATCCTGCACCTCTACAAGGCCACTATTCACCCATGTATGGAGTATTGTTGCCACATTTGGGCTTGTGCATCTGTTACTAGTCTCTCACTTTTAGACAGGGTTCAAAAGAAAGTTGTCAATCTAATAGATCCCGCACTGTCCCATCAACGAAATGTCGCATCCCTCTGCCTGTTTTACAGGTATTTTAATGGTAGATGCTCCAACGAACTACAAGCCCTTGTACCCCCCCCCCGAAAAACCCGACAAGCAGCAAAATCCCACCCCTACACAGTAGAGACCCCCAGATGCCTGAAAGCCTTTTACTCTGATAGTTTCTTCCCTCAAACTGCTAAACTTTGGAATTCCTTTCCGGGTCTCTGCTTCTCTTAATGTACTGACATGCAAAAGTTCAAGTGTAATTAAACAAAAATCTCGCTGCTCAACTCCCCCACATAGTATCTCTGCAAATTATGTTCCAGATAGTGTCCTCATGTATCAAAGTAACTCTCTGCTTTTTTTTGGCTGCAAATGTAACAAAAATGTTAGGAGTCAGGAGAAACCCGTATTTGGGCGTCATTCTCTATGCAAGATTATATATATAATAGTGGAGGGTTCAATCTCTCAAAATTGCATACAATACACAATGGACCTAGAGAAGGGCGCAAAGACAAAGAACAAAAAATTAATCATATAAGCAGTGATTAAGTCAAAACAAAGAGAATACTTAACCATGAATGCCATTGCAAAGTCTGCTTAGCTGTCCAGTGGGGATGAGTAGTTAGATGTTAGGATTGTGTAAAAGAAAACATGAAGTACTTAGCTGGGTGACGTAATCAGCTGAGCGAGAATAAAATATCAAAAAAGTATATGACGTTTCTGAATTTTTGAGATGAGGATTGGTTATTTGTATTGTTATTCATCGGACTACTCTTCTCATCTTGAGTGAGATTTTCACAACGTTTCGGTCGATATAACCACCGACATTCTTCAGGAGTATCTTGTCGAAAATTTGGGAATGTTTCTGTCAAACTCGAGAATTTGGACGGAATTTCGAAAGTATATTTTGGTCGCCCACACTGAGGATTGAACCTTCAACCTTCAAATATACAGATATACAGATATACAGATATGCCGATATACAGATATACAGATATACAGATATGCAGATATACAGATATGCAGATATACAGATATATAGATATGCCGATATACAGATATACAGATATGCAGATATACAGATATGCCGATATACAGATATACAGATATACAGATATACAGATATACAGATATGCCGATATACACATATACAGATATTGGCATATGCAGATATACAGATGTAGAGATATACAGATATGCAAATATACAGATATGCAAATATACAGATATGCAGATATACAGATATGCAGATATACAGATATGCAGATATACAGATATACAGATATACAGATATGCCGATATACAGATATGCAGATATACAGATATGCAAATATACAGATATACAAATATACAGATATACAGATATACAGATATACAGATATGCAAATATACAGATATACAGATATCGGAATATGCAGATATACAGATATACGGATATGCAAATATGCAGATATACAAATATACAGATATGCAGATATACAGATATGCAGATATGCAGATATACAGATATGCAGATATACAGATATACATATATACAGATATGCAGATATACAGATATGCAAATATACAGATATACAAATATACAGATATACAGATATACAGATATACAGATATGCAAATATGCAAATATACAGATATACAGATATGCAGATATACAAATATACAGATATACAGATATGCAAATATACAGATATGCAAATATACAGATATGCAGATATACAGATATGCAAATATACAGATATGCAGATATACAGATATGCAAATATACAGATATACAGATATACAGATATGCAAATATACAGATATACAGATATACAGATATGCAAATATACAGATATACAGATATGCAGATATACAGATATACAGATATGCAGATATACAGATATGCAAATATACAGATATGCAGATATACAGATATACAGATATGCAGATATACAGATATGCAGATATACAGATATGCAAATATACAGATATACAGATATACAGATATGCAAATATGCAAATATACAGATACAGATATACAGATATGCAAATATACAGATATGCAAATATACAGATATACAGATATGCAAATATACAGATATGCAAATATACAGATATGCAAATATACAGATATACAGATATACAGATATGCAAATATACAGATATACAGATATACAGATATGCAAATATACACATATGCAAAAATACACAAATGCAAACATACAGATATGCAAATATACAGATATACAGATATACAGATATGCAAATATAGAGATATACAGATATACAGATATGCAAATATACAGATATGCAAATATAGAGATATACAAATATACAGATATGCAGATATACAGATATGCAGATATACAGATATGCAAATATACAGATATACAGATATGCAAATATACAGATATGCAAATATACAGATATGCAAATATACAGATATACAGATATGCAAATATACAAATATACAGATATGCAAATATACAGATATGCAGATATACAGATATGCAGATATACAGATATGCAAATATACAGATATACAGATATGTGAATATACAGATATGCAAATATACAGATATGCAAATATACAGATATACAGATATACAGATATGCAGATATACAGATATGCAGATATACAGATATGCAAATATACAGATATACAAATATACAGATATGCAGATATACAGATATGCAAATATACAGATATACAGATATGCAGATATACAGATATGCAGATATACAAATATACAGATATACAGAAATGCAGATATGCAAATATACAGATATGCAGATATACAGATATGCAAATATACAGATATACAGATATACAGATATGCAGATATACAGATATACAGATATGCAGATATACAGATATGCAAATATACAGATATGCAGATATACAGATATGCAAATATACAGATATACAGATATACAGATATGCAAATATACAGATATGCAGATATACAGATATGCAAATATACAGATATACAGATATACAGATATGCAAATATACAGATATACAGATATGTAGATATACAGATATACAGATATGCAGATATACAGATATGCAAATATACAGATATGCAGATATACAGATATGCAAATATACAGATATACAGATATACAGATATGCAAATATACAGATATACAGATATACAGATATGCAAATATACAGATATACAGATATGCAGATATACAGATATACAGATATGCAGATATACAGATATGCAAATATACAGATATGCAGATATACAGATATACAGATATGCAGATATACAGATATGCAGATATACAGATATGCAAATATACAGATATACAGATATACAGATATGCAAATATACAGATATGCAGATATACAGATATGCAAATATACAGATATACAGATATACAGATATGCAAATATACAGATATACAGATATGTAGATATACCGATATACAGATATGCAGATATACAGATATGCAAATATACAGATATGCAGATATACAGATATGCAAATATACAGATATACAGATATACAGATATGCAAATATACAGATATACAGATATACAGATATTCAAATATACAGATATACAGATATGCAGATATACAGATATACAGATATGCAGATATACAGATATGCAAATATACAGATATGCAGATATACAGATATACAGATATGCAGATATACAGATATGCAGATATACAGATATGCAAATATACAGATATACAGAAATACAGATATGCAGATATACAGATATACAAATATACAGATATACAGATATGCAAATATACAGATATGCAGATATACAGATATGCAGATATACAGATATGCAAATATACAGATATACAGATATGCAAATATACAGATATACAGATATGCAAATATACACATATGCAAATATACAGATATGCAAATATACAGATATGCATATATACAGATATACAGATATGCAAATATACAGATATACAGATATACAGATATTCAGATATACAGATATGCAAATATACAGATATGCAAATATACAGATAAGCAAATATACAGATATGCAAATATACAGATATGCAGATATACAGATACGTAGATATACAGATATGCAGATATACAGATAAACAGATATGCAAATATACAGATATGCAAATATACAGATATACAAATATACAAATATACAGATATACAGATATGCAGATATACAGATATGCAGATATACAGATATGCAAATATACAGATATGCAAATATACAGATAAACAGATATGCAAATATACAGATATGCAAATATACAGATATACAGATATGCAAATATACAGATATACAGATATACAGATATGCAAATATACAAATATGCAAATATACAGATATACAGATATACAGATATGCAAATATACAGATATGCAAATATACAGATATACAAATATACAGATATACAGATATACAGATATGCAAATATACAAATATGCAAATATACAGATAGGCAGATATACAGATATGCAAATATACAGATATGCAGATATACAGATATACAGATATACAGATATGCAAATATACAGATATGCAAATATACAGATATGCAAATATACAGATATACAGATATACAGATATGCAAATATACAGATATGCAAATATACAGATATGCAGATATACAGATATGCAAATATACAGACATGTAGATATACAGATATACAGATATACAGATATGCAAATATACAGATATGCAAATATACAGATATACAGATATACAGATATGCATATATACAGATATGTAGATATACAGATATGCAAATATACAGATACAGATATGTAGATATACAGATATGCAAATATACAGATATGCAAATATACAGATATACAGATATACAAATATACAGATATACAGATATGCAAATATACAGATATGCAGATATACAGATATGCAGATATACAGATATGCAAATATACAGATATGCAAATATACAGATATACAGATATACAGATATCTGTATATCTGCATATCTGTATATCTGTATATCTGCATATCTGCATATCTGCTATCAACGCCCTGTTTGAAGTCTTCATTTTGCTTCCACAGTATGTATGTATACATATATATATATTTGCTTACCTTTGGTGATCTGACGAGAACCGGTGTGTCAACGCAATTATGCCATTAAGAAGCGTTGAGCCTGGTTGTTCCTCTGAGCTGTTTTTCCTAAACGAATAATATTCCTTCATGGTTTGACAGCAAATCAATTCTTCATCATAGTTTAGTTTTTCTCTTGGTGTAAGTTCTGAATTGATTGTTGCTGGTCTTTATAATGCGAGCTGATGCATCATGGCGATTTCTGACTTCTTCGCCACACACATGAATACATACTCATATATATTTCCTTAACTTCGGTGGAGAATCACTGTGTCAACACAATTATGCCATTAAGCAACGTTGAGCCTGTTTAGTACCGGATGGGTTACCATTTGGAAATTCTAGGCATTGTACGTGTTCTCCGCTTAGTTTGGCATTTGTTTCCAGTCATCTTCTACGTACACTTCACTTGCCACTGGTATTTAACAATGTCGATTCAGGAGAGGTGTGGTTGAAGATTGCACACTTCCTGCCACAAAAATTTCATGTGCATGCACCCTTTTCGTCATCTGTTAAAGACAGAAGGGGTTTGTTTATATATATATATATATATATATATATATATATAAACAAACTCCTATATATATATATATATATACAAGCCATGCTCCCCAAAGTCTCTTTTCGTTTCTCCCACTATTCAGGAAAAACTGAAATCAGCTTTCTCCCTTTTCAGTCATCTTCATGTGTTTAGTTGGGCCAATGGCATGCAGGTTGATATGCTGCAAATTCATATCATAGCTCAGTTAACAAAACACTGTGCTTTGGGTGTTTGCAGTTAGTACTGGCTAATGTATAGAATGAGTGTAAAAAAATTATTTTGTTGCACATGACTCGCATTTTCTGATAATGATGTTGCAGTCCACCTTCTTTGAATCACCCACTTTCATTATTTTTCTTCCTTTTTACTTTTGGGAAGGGAGAGGGAGAGCCCAAGAAAGGAAAACGGAGAAAACAAGAAAATTATATGGGTGGGTGTTTCTCTGTCTGAACTGTTCCTGTTGCCGCTTTTAGTTTGTGTTTGGATACAGGAAGGGATGTTGACTGTCTAGTACCTCTAAATGGGGCATTGTCTGGCCCTTTCTGTGTTATAGCCCCTACAGGATTATTATGTCACAATATATACTTGAAGAAAATATTAGGAGAGATTTTCTTATTAATCTTTGCTAAAGCAAGCATTTAAGAGAAGGAAAAGTCCAGTATAGCACCCTCGGATGAAGTAATTACTGGTCTTCAGACTTTTTGTCTGTTACAGAATTCATGGAAATTGATACTCAGAGAGTGATCATCATGTTATTATAATCTTGTTGCTATACTGATACCTTTGAAGTATGAGACATTTATGTAGATATGAATTATACATGTAGCTTGCTGAATAAGCGTCTTGAGCCCGACGGTAATGGGGGTGTGGTAACTACAGCTAATATGCTAAGCTTGTAATTTGGTAACCATATAAAGTGCTAGCTTAATGAATCAATAACGAGTGCAAGTCCAGCAGGATCAAACACAAGCAAGAAAGCACACGCTCACACTTAAGCAATATACGTGCCATGGGTGATTTAGATAGACACAAGTATGAAGTGTGGGCAAGGGACCAGAAAAGGTTCTTTTTTAATCGCATGGTCGTCTGAGCAAGAGAAATGCTTATCTGCTCTGTTGACTACAACATTAAACATACAAAATCAAGTATCATCGTTCAAGTGTGCTCTAAAAAGAAACATTCACCCCTGTCTTATAAATGAATCTACAGTTGATTTAATAAGTTGAGCCTTTCTGCTTGTGCTAAAACGGTGATAAAACTTCTCAAATGCACTTGTGATGTTAGGTTATATAAAAGTGTGATCTTTGGTCAAAATCGGAATTACTTCTTTAATCAGTTTTTATTTTTTTCGATTATAGATTTTCAATACTTATCAGACTCATTCTAATACAAAACCTACGTAAGAACACTTCCAAACACATCAAGTACCTTCATGTGAAATTTTCAATAAATTGGACCAGCTGTGTCCGAATCCACACACACACACACACACACACACACACACACACACACACACACACACACAGAGTCAAAATCCATAAGTTGGCGAGAAAGTTTTGCAGGATTTTTAATTTCGATTTCAAAAAATGTATTTTCAAATGGGTTTTCTGCTATAATATCTTTACTTTATATATCATTTTAAAGAGTGTTTTTCACAATCTGTTCATTTAAATTACACGTGTTTTAAAACAATGTGAAATACAAGATAAAAAAAAAAGCAAATTCGCACAATTTTCTTATTTCACCTTAAGCTAGGCCCGAAAAGCTGCGAAATCAGCTGGCAATATAAATGAAGCGTTTGGCCCAGGAACAACTTCTGAACGCACAGCATAATTTTTCACTCTGTTTAATCATTTTATAACAATTATGTCTTCTTTTCAGAAAGTTTAACACAAGATGGTAAAAAAAACAAATTCACACAATTTTCTATTTCAATTCAAGCTAGGCCGAAAAGCTGCTGAAACAGCTTGCAATATCAATGAAACGTTTGGCCCAGAAACCACTACTCAATGCACAGCACAATGGTGGTTTAAGAAATTTTGTGGCGGCGGCAGGAGTCTTGAAGATGAAGAGAGTAGTGGTCGGCCATCAGATGTTGACAACGATCAATTAAGAACTTTAATCAAAGCTAATACATGCACAAGTGTTCAAGAACTTGCTTCTGAATTAGATGAAAGGTATACAACGATTTCCAACCACTTGAGAGAGATTGGTAAGATAAAAAAGCTTAATAAACTGAACGACAACCAAAAGAAACGCTGTTATGAAGTATCATCTTCCCTTCTTTTGCGCAACATGAACAACTTGTTCCTCAACCGTGTTGTGATTTGTGATGAAAAGTGGGTTCTTTACAACATACAGTGATGCTCAGCTCAGTGGTTTGACGCCGACAAAGCTCCAGGATACTTTGCGAAGCCGGGGTTGCACCAAAAGAAGATCATGCTGACTGCTTGGTGGTCTGCGTCTGGTCTCAACCATCACAATTCTTTGAATACAGGCGAAATCATTACAGTGGTGAAGTACTGTCAACAAATGGATGAAATGCATCAGAAACTTTGGCAACAATACCCAGTATTAGTCAACAGAAAAGGCTCAATTTTCTTCCTTGACTGCACGTTGCTAAACCGATTCTGCAGAAGTTTAGCAAATTGGGCAACGAAACTCTGCCTCATCTGCCATACTATACAGACCTCTCACTCACTGACAAACACTTTTTTCAGGCATCTTGACAACTTTCTGCATGAGAAATGCTTAAAAAACCTAATTCTAATTAATAACTGTGACTCAATTTTCTTTTCATTCAAAAAAAAAAAAAGGAGGGGGGAAGAGACAATACGTACCCATGAACAAACTTTATTATCGCCCCCCCCCTTATCTCGACCCGTAATGGTGTCTGCACCCCCATTTGCATTATTGTTGTTTTATTTATTTATTTATTTTTTTGCATTCACTTGTATTACACTCATGTAAATAAATTAATGTATTTTTAGTATGTTCATACTTGATTGTGTCATCGTCGTTCTTATTGCCTTATTCTAATTATTAACCGTGAATGTCATTAAGATATTTCATGACGATAATGCTGGTTCGAACCTTTGCAAGTGCCATTTGGTTGTGATATTATTATAACTGGAACACTGCATATTTTTTTTTTTTTTTTACAACGTGCGTTTGGAAGGAGAATTTCACTTTGTAATTCTTAACCCTGGGCTATCGACACACCGGATTTCCATCTGGGATCCCAATACACGTCAAACCCCTGGGCTAGACCCAAAACTGTTGCATTACTAAAAACACGATAGTAGCTGTTCTACTCCACGAATTTTCGTAATTTTTTAGTATACTTCTATTTTCGACATGGCAAGTAAGTACTATTGCTGTGGCTTAAAAGCACATATTTAAACAATCGACCTGCATACTCTATCTTTACAAGCACCGCCATTTAGATTAATGGTTTCACGGTTTATTGAGAAAAGAAACCCGGGCGTTTAACGTGGCATTCAAACGCATGGATGTGATTTTCCAATAAACTTCTGAAACCATTGGGATAAATGACCAATATAAATAAATGATCAGTATAATATTATACATCAAGCCATATATACTGTGCTCTTACTACATGCTAGCTAAAACAGCCGTAATGTCCTGCTCAGAAAGTATAATTAGCTGTTATTTAAAATTAGATTTGCTAAAATAAAATTTAAGAAAATTAAAACACGAATATCAATTATAAAATCAACGATGGAAGTTAAATATTATAAGTTGTCTCCCTTTCACTAGTCAGTTATAAGTCGTCTCCCTTTTATATTTGGTTCCCATAAACATTATTTAAGTATGAAAAGCTTACTTTCTCTCGTAGTAGCTAGATCCTTAGTGTTCCTATTTGCTTGCCTCCCAACGAGAGTAGAGTTAGACACAGTGTGGGGAAAATCCAGCTCCCCTAAGAGGGATTCTCTGGATAGGAACAAGGACAGAAAAGGTGAAGTGTAGCGTAGCACTGTAGCAGCACTGTAGAGCATTAGCAATACTACACCGTGATAACACCGCCAAAACTGTCACGGTAACATATATTGATTGGATTTCTAACAGTATTTTGTCTTATTTTATTTTAAAGTCATTTTCAAGACTTTAAATATTTAGCTATCAATTCACTAGGTGTGTCAGAAATTTCGTGAAAATAGTGAATAATTCCACCCCATCTTTCCAAGCTTATAACTCCTCGAAAAATGTAATTCAAGCCCTAATTTTTTTTCAATTAAAGGAGCAAGGACCAAAGTTTCCTTAAAAAAAAAAAAAAAAAAAAAAACAGCGTGTTTTTTTTTTTTTTTTTTTAAAAAAGGTTTTAAACTTCGGACTTTACAGGTAAATTTCTAAAAAAAAAAGTTCTTTTTTTTTGTTTGTTTTAAATTTGAATATATTATATTGAATTTGAATATATTATTTATTGACCTTTTCTCTTCAATTTGTGATACATAAGACTTTGGTACATAAATTAATTATTTACTTTTTAATAGACATTTCAAAATGGGAGGCGTGAATTATTCGACCCCCTGTCTTTCCAAGCTTATAACTCCTTGAAAAATGTAATTCAAGCCCTAATTTCTTTTTTCAATTAAAGGAGCAAGGACCCAGGTTCCATTAAAAAAAAAGAAAAAAAAACAAATAACGTGGTTTAAAAAAAAAAGGTTTTAAACTTCAAACTTTACAGGTAAAATTCTAAAAAACACTACTTTTTTTTTTGTTTTAAATTTGAATATATTATTTATTGACCTTTTCTCTTCAATTTATGAGTAAATTAATTATTTACTTTTCGGTGAGTAAATTAATTATTTACTTTTTAATAGAAACTTGAAAATGGGGGGGCGTGAATTAAAAAAAAAACGTTTATCTAAAATATTATATTCGGTTTATTGGAAAGAACATAAAATTTCACGTTGACCCTGAAAATATCGTAAAAATAGAATCAATAGAAAAATTTTGATAGATTTTTAAAGTTTAAAAATTGAAAAATATTGAGTTCGGAAAATTCATTACTGGTTAAAAAAAAAATGTTATTACTTTTACAACAACTTCAATAGTTTGTTTTGGAAGTATAATCCATAAAGAAAATAAATAAACCACTTTTAACAGAGAAAATACGAGATTTTTATATTTTATTCGCAGTTTCGTGTCAAAAATTCCTACAAAAATTCTGATACACCTGTGCCAGTTGGCACAGTTTAATATTCAAATTTAAAATCGTTAAATACAATTTAGGCGCGCAGTGCAATTGATTGTTTCGGCGCGTTAAAAAAATGAAAAATGACACCCACGCAAATTCCGGCGTGACCTTTATATACCAAAGGTGCGGACCTAGTTGAAAGCACCCCATGTGATGTCTTCCATCCAATGGAATTCCTCCTAGGACACATTTTTAAACTGATTTTCTAGAGCTCGTTTGGAGCCGATCAAATCGAATATAAACATGCACAAACACAAAATCTATCTCTTTAGTCTCTTAGCCTTTCGAGCATTCTTTCGTCTCTTTAAACTCTTCCAACTCATTCAACGCTTTCTCATTAGGACTTACCACGCGTGCAAACATCAATTATTTCATTTCCACTGCTCAGTGCTCCGCGCATTAATACTCTCTTTTAACAGACGAACATTAATATTGTCTCTGTTACAAATTTGAACATTCAAAGAACACAAAAAAAGAGACTCTCCATCTTTCATATGAACTCAAAAAAAAGAACTCTGAAATATTGAGAACTATGTTTTAACTTGTTATTGTTTGTTATTTCTATTCCGGAAATAAACCTCCGTTTGTGTTGCACATCAGATTTCTTATTTTCATTTTTATTATTTGTGGAGGAAGTCAGTTGCAAAAAAAGGCCAGGCGACCCCCACACACCTATCAATTCACGACCATTTTTCTTGTTCTCGCCTAACGCTCAACACTATAATTTTTTGAAGCGAATAAACGTTTTAAGGTGATTAAAACCATTAAAAACTTATTCAGTAGATAGAAAAGCAACGTGTCTTGCCTTTGATAACATTTATTTGCTATATATTTAATTGTTGATCAATTTTTCGAATCTCTGTGGATTGCAAAACATACTATGTTTTAATAAATATCTGTTGCCCGATACAATTTTACGTAGACTTAATACACACTTTTCTTTTAAGAAAAAATATGTCTAACTCATCACTATTAGCAATGTTATTCGCTAATTCGATGCAGGGGACATAATTCAGACATCAAAATGTTATAAATATAGTCTAATTATTCCCCTTGTTTATTCCGATTATTTTTTTTTTTCCTTAATAATATTTTATGGATTTAACTTGTAAAAATTAAAGGTGATATTTTGAACTAATCATGTTCTTATATTATGTCTGGATTCCTTATCTATGTTCATCTCAATTAATTGTTTAATTCTTCCATCTTTTTAGAAATCAAATAAAATTCATTATATCTATTTTTAATTTACATAAAAACTAACCAAGTTACATACTATCTATAATCCTATAATTTTTTATTTTTTTTTGTAGATTGATATTCACATTAAAACCCTCTTTTTTCTATTTATTTAAAAAGAAAATACAACTTTGTTATATATGGGTCGTGGAATTGCCATAGGTTAACATCAGCTAAACGTATGAACATATCTGGTTTCAGTGAACACATTCACCTTCCCTTTCTTTCCATCCCCGATTCCTCTATGCATGTCGGAATTCAAATATATCAAGCTTAACATCAATAATTCAAACAATTGACTTTTTACTTTTAGACAAAATTAATTTAAATGGAATCGACAAACTCCCAAGCTACTTTTGATTGCATAAATTTCGTTCTAAAATTAATTAGAGTCGTTTGTTGTCTTGCGGGGAGTGGCACCATTAATATCACTTCTCACCAATGAATACAGCCCATTTCGGCCCAGTTAGGCAGCTTGGCGGCCGACTTGGCCTGGGCGTAGGAGGAGGCTCCTGAAGTGAAGACTGACGCTACCAGTCATGTCAACTGAATCCACCAGCCGATGGATTCCCAGCTGTAACCATCTCAGCAGCAGTTCAAACAGTCCTTATCAGGACTAAACAACCAAGGCTAATAAGTTTTTCTACTAATGCTATTCACTACTGCTTACCTCCTGAGACCCACCAGCAGCAAACTTCACTTCCAGACTCCAGTGCCTTCCTGCTTACTCCGGCAGCCTTTCCAGCCCTTGGTGCCTCCAGTTCACTCCTGCGCTGTCCAGCTCCTCCTGCAGCTTTCCAGCAACCTCGTTTGCACCTTGCTCCTCCAGCCTGCAACCTTGCTCGTACCTCACTCCTCTGGCCTGCAACCTCATCTGCACCTGGCTCCCTACCGACCATACATTTCTTAACACTGACCTCTATGATCTCAGTGTCGTCCATTCCTTAACACTGTCTCCTACGCTCTCAGTGTCGTCTGTTCCTTAATACTGACCCCCACATTCTTAGTGTCCACCAACCGCTCCAGATAATCCCGACGTCCAGCCGATCGTTCCAGACCCAGCGAGCAGCCCTAAACCACACTACATCTAGAGTACCTATTCCAGACCTCCAGACCTAACCCTCCAGTAACGTGCAACCTTACAGACAGCCAACATCCAGATCATACGATTTTTCACTTCCTTTGCAAATAAAAGGCGAACCTTCGTCTTTAACAAAACAACCTGTGTCTGTCATTCTTCTTTGCCTTTTTGCTGTTTACTTTTTACCTGTATCTTCCTCGTTAGTTGTTGGGTTGATTGTCCCCGGATGACTTGCCCCACAACTCAGAAAAAATCAGTGCAAAAGTGTAAAAATTAAAGAAATGGAATTTGCCAGATGAAGGTCCAACATTATGGATATGCATGTGTAACCTAATAGCTATTGGTTCATGCTTCAATTTTTAGCCTTGCAGCAAACATGTTTTCATAGCTCAGGCTTTAACGTCAAAGTAAAAAGTAAATCATAAACTAAATATTTTAGTTTCAATTCTCAGTGGTGGCGCACAAGTCATTTGTTTTTTCAACTTTTAAAATCATTACTATATATTGGGTTCAATATAATCCCCTATATAATATTTTGAGTGCAGAAATTTCCATCTGGACCAAAATACCTTAGGTTTACAACGATATATGCCACATACAAATTTATTATGTCTAAATCTAAGCTACTATCTTATGTAACTTTAAAACATTTTACATACATTTAATCATTATAATAAAATCCTACATTTCATCCTAGAAGCAACATCATCACAATCAGAACATCTTCAGAGGAAGTAGTTCCTATTGTTCCCTCTAAATCTAAAGTTCTCCCACCACTCCCAGGCAAAACCGGGAAGAAATATACGCATTATAACTATATCTTCCTGGCATCCTTTGTAACTGAATAATACATTCATAAACATACAATTACTTTCAACTTCCCAATTCAAAAATAATAATTTCTCTCTTCTGAAATTCCAGCAATTCTGATTGGCTGGGAGTGTACAAATTTATTATTCCAGATTAAGCACTTTCTTACAAGAAACGAACATGTCAGACCTTTACAAATATGGCCTATCTCTCTACATGAAACATCAGTTTTACGAATATTAAACCAATTTTTTTTGTTTTTTTCCTTTTGCTTTATAATGGGCGTTTCCTTCTATATACTCTTTTTTTAATTATTTACATTTTTTTCGATACGTATACACACATTTACATTGTGCAAATATCCCCCCCACAACAAAACAAACACACAAAATAACCCTGAAACAGAACTTTATTACTAAGTTACCATTGTTTATTTGTCGTTTTCTGTATTAACTGTTTAGAATAAAGTTTACACCAAAATGTTAAATGCAGGTGTTTTATTATAGACATATTATATTTTCTTTCAAATGACAACTTATTTTTCTTTTGAGTAATAGTCTTTGTGCATTGGGATCCTGACAGCGATTTTCAAGATTAAATATGGAGCAAATATTCTGGCAAACCCCATCCCCACTCACAGGATGGGGTGTCTTTTTCGGGAGACTTCTTACTATGGGAATGTTGCGGGTGACCATTCTGAAAGCTGTTCTTACCATGAGAAGGTTGGACAACAACAACAACGACAACAATAATCATACTTTACTTTTTTTTACAAGGTGGGGGGTATGTTTGATAATAGAACGAGTGGTTTTTTTGAAAATAACTTTTATCTTAGATCTACATGCACACTTTCCTTTAAAATGACAATTATAATAAGTTTTCACTATACTGATTAAGAAAATCTCATTTATATTTCACGGATACAAGTAGTTTTGTGATATAAAGCGCTGTATTAT
>NC_136505.1:46393315-46485815 GCF_053919585.1 Euprymna scolopes
AGTAGTGGATAGAGAGAGAAAGAGTGAGAATGTGTACGTACGGTCTGTTAGCTTTTTGCCCCACATAGTAGCAAAGTGGACGTGACAGACGCGGTCGGTCCGTAGACCGACCAGCTCGAAAGCTGGGCCGAAAAGAAGGAGTCGCTTATTGGTCTTGCTTTTATACTCGTTTCCGGAGTGTCTTTTGCGCATGTGCGGATTTCCTTTGAAAGAGGAAGTGACGTCGTCCGTGTGTGCGTTCGTGTGCGCGTGTGTGAGTACATGTGTGTACGTTAGCGTGAGTGTATATACACGTGAATGTGAGTGTATGTACGCGAACGTAAATATATGTACGTGTGTGGCGTGGGTGCGTATGTTTGTGTGCGCGTATGTATGCGACAAGTAATATAGCTTGAAATGTGAACGCGTGTTTTTGTGTGAGACTTGAAAAGGCTCGCGCCCCCTTTAAAATAGCAGGCGATTAATTAACGCCACAGTCGTCTGCTATTATGGATGTATGGCCTAGTTTTTTATAAAAAGGATTAGGGGTAGGAAGGACGCCATAGAGGTCACAACAAAGAATACATGAAATGGACAACGTTGGAAGTATGTAGATTCTGACTCCATATAATTAAAGACAGACAAATATTGAAGGTTGAGAACCGATTTTATTTACTGTTTGTATTAGAAGAGGCAAAGTGTTCGTAGGATGGAATGTGATTTAACAAGCAATGAATGTTCGTAAAACGTTTGTAGGTATGTATGAATTGACAAGGAATGAATGTTCGTAAACTGTTTGTAGGTATGTATAAATTAACAAGGAATGAATGTTCATAAAATGTAACTTATCTTTTGGACGATGGAGATGGTTAGGGTAGGCCGGTCATCCTGCTGTCAGTGATGCGTGTCCTGGCTTGTAACTGGAAAGCGAGTGACTTTTTTATCAGCAGCTAGCAGCCCGGCGTCTTTGTCTTCTTTTTCCTCCTCTCTTCTTTGGTTTGTGTGAATTAGGCAGTGTTTAGAATTGAAGGCGTTTGGCCCATAACATGAGAGCGTATTTAGTTCACTGGTGCCTTATTTCTTTTTCTTCTTCATTATGTCTCTTCAGGTTTGGTGACAGAATCCGTCCATACGTTCACTGATGCAGCGGGGCGAGTTCTCTTCTCTTCATCACTTTAGGTCGGGTGGGAGAATCTGTCCGTGCGTTCACTGACGCAGCCGGGCGAATCTCTTCTTCCCTCCTTTTATAGTGGCAAACTGGCTCCCAGTGATTGTGATATTTAAGGTGTTTATTTTAGGCGCGGAGCTCTGCCATTAGTCGATAACTATTTTGTGGTTATCTTATTTTTTTCTTCCCAAGCGGAAGCGATGCGTGGAGCCATGTGCAAAAGACGATTTTTCATTTTGTCTCTCGTGATGGATGCGTTAACATCAGGTTCGCTGCTAATTCTCATCATGTTCCCACAGATGAAAAATAACAAAATAATTAAAAAATGTAACCTTATGTTTACCCGGCCCCAAAATTCATTCTTGTAATGACTTTTCTCAGCACTCATACAGTTTAATCAAGGCATTAAAAAATGAAAATATCGAAAAAAAAAAAAAGGTTATATTTTACGTATCCGTTTTGGACTGAAGATATCTGAAAAAAAATAATTTAATTGGATTTGGTAGTTTTTTACTTTTTTTTTATAGCGGAAAAACATGTTTTTATGACAGCGCATTGAAGACAGAAATCTTTGAATTTTGAACACGCCACGGGGAGATAACTCAGTTTAAAGCGCCGACACTCCCTCCCCATCTTTAATGCTAGCTTTTATTCCTAAAAATCGAACCTTTTCTTCGGTATCATAACAAATTGTATAAAAAAAAAAACAAAGAATTACTTGATCAAATTTTTTTGCGGAGAACTTCATTCCATAACTGATACGTACAATTTAAACTTTTTTTTCGGTATTTTCATTTTTTAATGTGTTGATTAAACTGTACAAGTATCCTTTTCCCTGCTAATTGCGGCATGAGGCTCGTTCTGAGTTGTTCTAGGTGGTCTCCAGTGGTCGTCCACTCTCCCAGGCTTTGCATTCTTTGAGAAGGAGTTGTTTTTTTGGTAAATATCCAGATACGCTACAACAAAACACCGACCACTCTAATTTGTTTTTGTATAGGTAATTGAGGTCGTTGACAACGAATCTGATAGTCAAACTTGGGACAAATTTACCGTTTGCATGGTATTAACCCCTGAACCCACGAACTAGTTTCCACCATTTTGCAGCTTCCGTTTACGCTACGCGCGTGCGCTGCAGCATAAACGACGGCTTGCTTCACCTAGCAAACTGCCTTCTCACATGGCGTATCAATCAAAAACTTACGGACTGACACTTTTTTAATGACTTACAATTAAAGAAAAGTACAACAAATTGGGAGACGTTTTTTTTTGTCTCGCGTAGTTTTTAATGCAGTTTACAAAAACATAAGCACAAACATTTTTATGTTTTTCGTTCTTTTTTTGCGGGAAGGGGATTCAATTATAAAACTTATGTGGCTTAATAGGTGCTTTCTTCTGTAGTTTAGTTAAACGTTTTTTTCGTAAATAACGCACCGACATTTACCAATTAGAACACCCATTTAACATTTTTCGAAGATTTTACTGTTTACATTGGGGGCGCCCCAATGTAAACAGTGCAGTGCGTTACTTTTAGAAAAGTTGAAAATTCTATGTTCCAGGAAAAAAAAACAAAAAAAAAACAATTAAATTACCCCCCCCCCTCTCCCAAACTTGGAGTGCTTCCCTTTTCTTGTTTTATTTCTTTTTCAGCTAATTTTAAATTTTCCACCCAAAAAGTGCTATAATGTATTTTTGAAAATTAGAAAATTCTATGTTCTGGAAAAAAAAAAAAAAATTAAATTACCCCCCCCCCTTACAACTTGGTGTGCTTTTCTTTTTCATCTAATTTCAAATTTTCCGCGCGTGTGTAGCGTAGTTTGCTTGTTGAAGCCGTCGTTTATGCTGCAGCGCGCGTGCGTAGCGTAAACGGAAGCTGCAAAATGGTGGAAAGTAGTTCGTGGGTTCAGGTAATACCATGCAAACGGTAAATTTGCCCCAAGTTTGACTATCAGATTCGTTGTCAGCGACCTCAATTACCTTTAATAAAAACAAATTAGAGTGGTCGGTGTTCTCTTGTAGCGTATCTGGATATTTACCGTTTTTTTTTTTTATTTTATTGCTAATCGCCTGAGGCGCTTCCACCGGAGAATGTAGACCGAGCTACCCAGGTTCCAGGCCTCTTTTGTAAGATTGTTGTGTCAATAGTGGGAGAGACATAAATACTCATGTCTGTAGCCCAGCCACGTGATTCGGAAGTAGCGATCCCAGAATGCAGTGCGTATAGAAAATGGCGATTTCCATAACACGTGCGTTGTCGTAAACAGCGAAGTAGCTGGATTTTTATGTTTATATTTTTTACTTTTTGAAACCGGACAACAAATATTTTTACTTCATAATTTAAGTATCATTATGGGAAAGACAAAACCCCGGCGAAAATATGGCAGGGAACGTGTTGAGCCGACAGTCCTCTTATCGGCCACTGCCGCTGCCGCTATGGACGAAGGAGATGACAGCGAATCTCTTTTACCTAATGGAACGTCTGTTGTTAGCTTAATCGAGCAAGTAAGTACAAGAAAGAAAATATTCGTGTATTCAATTGCATAATTTCTAGTTTAGTGCCTCATTGAATAGTTTTGGAGCATAAATAACGAAATACGGACCGTGTTGTTTTTAGATAGGATTTTCAACTTCAAATTCGATTTTTATGGTATACATGTCGCTTGTTAAATTGCGATTTGTATTACTGTACACAAAGATTCGAAAAAGTTGTCAAAAACCAAATATATAACAAATAAATGTTATCAAAGCCAAGAGAAGTTACTTTTCTACCTAACTGGATATGTTTTTAGTGTTTTTATTTAATGTAACATGTTTATTCAGCTCAAAAAACAGTGTTTACCGATGTATTGGAAAATTTAAAATGGCGCCCAACTCTCACTTTGACACGGTAAGTTTGAGGAAAATGAGTTAAAAATAAAAAATATGCAAAATACTGTTAAAAACCCACCGAATATATGCCAGCCTATGTCACGGTAACCTATATTAAGCGAGTTTCTAACTGTATTTTGTCTAGTTTTTTATTTATAACTCCTTTTCCCAAATTTACCGCGTCAGAGTTGGGCGGCATTTTGAATTTCCACATACATCGGTAAACACTGTTTTTCGAGCTGAATAAACATGTTACATTAAATAAAAACACTAAAAACATACCCAGTTAGGTAGAAAAGTAATTTATCTTGGCTTTGATAACATTTATTGGTGAATGTTACCTTACGCTACAACAGAACACTGATCACTCTAATTTGGTTTTCTAGAGGTATTCAAGGTCGCTGACAACGAATTTGATAATCAAACCCGCCGCAAATTTACCATTTGCATGGTATGAACCCCTAGACTTTGGGGTTATTTTGTGCCATTTCACTTATTCGGTATTGTTTTCCTTACATGATAGGTTCCTGTGCGAACGGGCCTAATGAAGTGTTTCACATCGCGTAGGAATCTTTAAAATAAAGTTAAAAATAAAAAAAAATTTTTTAAAAAAGTGGTTCATTTTTTTCGGCTTACGTAGTTTTTAATGCTATTTTAATTGATCAAAAAAAAAATTTTTTTTTCACGAGTGGTTTGCAAAAACATAAGCACCAAACAGAAAAAAGAACGAAAAACAAAAATGTGTTTGGTCCAAACACATGTTTGTTTTTCGTTCTTTTTTTTTTGGGGGGGGGTATTCCATTAACAGGTGCTTCTGCAGTTTAATTAACCGTTTTTCCGTAAGTAACACGCCGACATTTACCATTTCGCAAAAATTCTGTTTGCATTGGGGAGGGGGTGCGCGCTCCAGCATCACCACCGCCCGCCCCTCCCATGCAAACAGAATTCTTGTGAAATAGTAAAACGGTTAATTAAACTTCAGAAGCACTTGTTAAACTGCACAAGTCCTATAATTGAAATTGAATACCCCCCCCCAAGAAAATGAACGAAAAACATAAAAAATATGTTTGGTTATGTTTTTGTAAACCGCTTGTGAAAACTTTTAGATCAATTAAAAAACACTAAAAACTACGTAAGACAAAATAATAAACGACTTAAAAAAAACAAAACTTTCTTTGAAATGATCGCTTAAAGATTCTGACATGCCAAGATTCATATGCGATGTATGTGATGAGACCTCCCACTACTCCCGTTCGCAAAGAAAAACACTACCGAAGGCGGTGAAATGGCACAAAATAGTCTCAAGGTGTAGGGGTTCATACCATGCAAACGGTAAATTTGCGGCGGATTTGATTATCAGATTCGTTGTCAGCGACCTCAAATACCTCTAAAAAATCAAATGAGAGCGGCCGGTGTTCTGTTGTGGCGTAAGGTAACCTTTACCCATTTTTCTATTCTGTACTTTCGCCTAACAATTTGATAAACAAAAGATACAAAAAACTCTAAAGTTTTTTAAAAATACGGTGCTTATTCAGATGGACACTTATGGTAGCATTTAAAATTCAAGAAAAATGCAAAAATGTCTATGTACGTACCATTCACGAGACGAAGATGAAAAATTCCAAAAATCACATAATTTGATCAAGTAGTTTTTTATTCATGAAAATCAAATTTTACTCTGCAATTTTTGTCTTTTTATTTTCCACCTCAACAATCACCTTTTAAAATAACAGTTACAGATTTTTGGGTATGCTGAAAACGAATATCGAATTTAAATTTGCCACAAACAAGTAGTTTTCTGGGTGTTAAGCAATGTAATTCCTTAAGTTATAAGTAGTGGCCATTTTCGTACGCACAAGAAAAAAATGTCTAAAAGTAAAAAAAAAAAAAAAAAAATTGTGGAGATTGTGCAGTAAAGCCAGCAAACAAATGTCAAATTTAATTCCGACCATAGTTGGGCTGGATGGGGCCGGTATAAAGGTTGCGAAATGATCGTTATTTCGCGACCCCCCCCCAACTATGGAGTCAGTTAACACCTTGTTAAAGAAGCACGGCGCATTGACTCTTTAGTGTGATGTTCGATTAGCTCCGAAAGGAACCAACGATTTCCGCATCCCGCAGAGACCCCCGTCTACAGCATACCTCATACTATGGCCAGACTTGGAAAGGTACATGTACGTCGGCAAGCAACTGGTAACAGATAAAGTGCTTACAGAGGTATTGCTAGCAACTTACCTCGTCATGTAACACAAATAGACGCAATATAAGAAAACTACTGGGCAGACAGGGAACACCGCAGAACTATGGCCACCGAGAGTAAGAAGGCCTGTTAACTGAAAAATGTCTGCAGGCAATGTAGGTAAGATTTGTCATACTGTCAGTACTATATGAGGGCCATTTGAAAAAGAGCAATAAAACATTTTTAAAAAGAAAAAGGAACACAGTTCGACTAATACTGAAACTGAACTTTATTCAATATAAAATATAAATATTATCTATGTAAAATTAAGTTATTTTTAAGCAATATACAATTTAATAGTGATAAAACTGAATTATGAATTTAGGGAACAAACAGAAACATTAAACAAATATTTTTTGGCCTTCGGAACAAGATCAATGTATGTTTTGATGCTACACTTTACCTTTTCTGTCCTCAGTCAGTGGAGGAGAACTCTTTCATGACTTGGATTATTTTTGTTCCTATCCAGAGTGCCTCTTATTGGGAAGCTGGATTTTGCCCACAAGATTATATGTTGAAATATTTAAATAGCTATTACTCTAAATGCAGAAATTATATTTAAAGTTTTGGTTTTCTGTTCTTCTATGCCCATTCCCCCCCATGTTTTTCATCAAAATGTGTAGCGTATTAGTTGTCTCACAGGCCATCATCAGTGATTGCTCACTGGCAGTAACTTGTGGTGTTCCCTGGAGATTAAGTGACAACAAGTCTCTCCAGATTTTCAGTGTTCTCCACATCTTGACCACTTGTGCAGATGATTGCATCTTATCGCAACAGCCGTTGTCACCGATTTCTCGTTGGCATCAGCCATTGGTGTTTCCTGAGGTTTGGGTGACAAAATGCCTCCCCAAGGTACCAGATTGAACTGCACACTTCCAGTGGAGATTTAGTTAGTACTCTCCCACCTTGGTCTTTCCATCCTCCCTGACCCTTCACAACTAGTTGGTGTGGCACCAGTCGATGTCATCTACACCAGTTTTTTATTATATATATATATATATATATATATATATAATATTATTATATGATAATAATAAGGATGCTTGTGCAGTATATGCACATGTATTTTAAATATTTCCAAGTTAAATTAAATTTAAGGTTTGTATTACTGTACCCATAGATTTGAAAAAATGGTCAAAAATCAAATATATACCAAATAAATGTTATCAAAGTCAAGATAAGTTACTCTTCTACCTAACTGGAAATGTTTTTGTGGTTTTACTCACTTTAAAACATGTAACCACTTTGAAAATCATACAATGTTTATCGATATAATTTATTTGTTATATATTTGTTTTTTGACAACTTTTTCGAATCTGTGTATAATAAAACAAACCCGTCATGTAAATTATTTACAGTTAAAATGTTATAAAAAAACAAAAGCTTGAAGTTTTAAATATATTTCAAAGAAATAAATTATGCCCGGTGCTAAAATATTGAAAATTCACCAATTGTAAAAAAAAAAAACTGCCGTGAAAAATGCTAACTTTAAAATATTTGGAAATACTCTGTGAAAAGTTTTATTATTAAAAGAACGGACTGAAAAATATTTTCATATAAAAATTGTTTTGCAGTAAAAAAAATAAAATAAGATAAAATATTCAACTTTCTCTGATAGAAATTAAAGGTTCAAAAACTAGTTCACTTACTATATTTTAATTAAAATTATCTCAATGTGCAATTATAATAACTATTATCCAAATTAAAAATTGTTCTTTCTCTTTAGAACATACATGGACAATCGGTAACACATATTGGTAACCATGGATACTCGGTAGCCATATTTTTTATGCCTGTTAGCATGACCACGTGGTTGAATACCGGAAACTGTCTATACCTAAAAGTTAATCAGGAAGTGACATTATGCTGTCATGTGCATCGGCCTTTACTCTCGGTAGCCACGGCAGAACACGCACGACGTCGGTACTCCTCAGAATTCTGTCGAATGAAGTTGCGTGCATATGCACCAATGACTCACAAGGCATGTTCAATCTATCCGAGGGCCAGCTTCTCCCACCACTCCTCCCAGCAACAACGTAAAATGACAAAGACGCCTTGGGGTAGAACCATGGCTACCGAGATATAGAACCGACCTTCTCGGATCTCCACTCCCTTCTTGGCATTGGTCCTTCCCTTATTTTTTTCCACAAATAAAAGTAAAAAAGAAAATCAAGTATAAGTAAATGTTACCATAACTCTTCTATCTACCTGGTTTATTTTTATTTTATTTTTTTTAAGTAGTTTTAAATGATCTTTATTTCATCTCAAATATTGCTAGCCAACAATATGGTGGCTGCCTTGGTTCAGATGAAGAATCTACATCACAATCTTGTTGAGTAACAGCTTGTAAAAACAAAACCCTGAATATTTGAGATGACATAAAAGCATTTAAAACTATTTAAAAACACAAATGAGGCTGATAGGTAGAAAAGTAACTTTTATTACCTATAGTAAAATTTATTTGTTGTATATTTGATTTTTTTTTTTTTTTTTTTTTTTTTAAATTTTTTTACCTTATTCGTTTGTTGGCTTAATTGCACAATCCTCAATTGTGATCCTGCAAGTGATCAACAAGGGCTAGGTCTCAGTCGGGGGTGGAGGTCACCTTAAGATCAGTCAATCAGGGTATTCTCATTCTGTCCTTTAGGCTTAGCTCTGCTATTGTTTGTAATGTTCATCATACTTAGCACTATAGTACTATTGAGTACTATTAAACTATTTTTGGAGTACTATTAACTTATTGAGTACTATTAAACTAGGTCTGCACCTTCATCTTCTTCACAGTGTACAATCACAGCAATACTACTTCTGTCTTGTTAGAAATTGCAGTGTCAGATGATACAGCACCTTCCCACTAATTATACTGTGATTGGTCAGTTTACTCCATCCAACATCCTGCTTCCCACCTCTCCCAGCCCCCCAAGAGAAGGGATTTCAGTGCTGGACATTTGCCACCATTTTTGAATATCATGAGGTGAAAACTTTGCATTTGACCAGTCGACTAAAATGTGAGTTAGGTGAACCACGCGTAAACATTCCTTTGGATTTAACAACCTTTCTGACTTGCCTTTGTCATGAAAGATGCTTGTAAGATCTCGACAATGTAGAAACATAAATTCTGAAGCACAAAATGTTGCTTATTTTTATGGTACTACTACCGTCTTTGTAGATCTTCAATTTTTTTAGTTAAAAAAAAGAAAAAATGTAAGACCCTTTTGACACTTTCTGAAAATAGATTACACACTGTTTCCAGTTTGTTTAGAATCAAAAACTACTAATCGATCTCTAAATGGGAGTGGAAGTTAAGTGAGAGGAAATGAAATTAGTGTAATTTTGGGAGTGGATTGTGTCCTTTAAGAAATAATTTGCAGAAACACCTTAGCTTCAAAATGAATGTCAGAGGTACGCATCTTGGAGGAATTTTATTCCCCAAAAAATTAAAACAAAAAAAGGTCACTCAAGTAGTTAATTGCGTGGGTTTAAATCCAAGAACTGCCTGCAATGCTATGTTCATTCAATTAATGCTTAATCATACTTGACTTCCTTTCGCTCACACTTATACCTACCTTTTGTTTAATTACATCAAATGTAATCTATTGAATCTAATTTTAAGCTGATATTTAAAGAATGAAATAGGAAAATACTCAACCTCATGATTTCCTTCAACATGCCATTCACATCACCATTCTAGCTACAGCTAGGATCAAACATCATTTGTTTCTCTCTATCGTATGGAAAGTCAATGTTGTCAATCACATACAGAACATCCATCGATAAATACTGGCATATTGCACTAGGTTTTTTGTCTCTTTTTCATGGAAATCTCTTGTTGTAAACTAAAAAAATAATACTATTTTGTGGTCAAAAACTAGCCAATGATGTGTTAAATCAGTAGATTCTGACCCAAGAAACAGCAATTCTTCCCCCTTTGTCAGACAGAAAGACGACTCATGGAATGTGAGGACCAAAGGAAAAAAATATGAGAAGCAAAAGTTACAAAGCTGCTAAAAATAAATTCAGGATCTACTTTTTACTCTCTGTTCAAGGAGGTGAACAAGACAAACTATCTCAGCCTTTAAGTTGACGCCTCCTTCAAACAATGTAAACGTTGCATTCAGGCTGCAAACAAAGCAAGAGTTTCCTTATTACTCATTCAATGTTCTTTCTGCAAACTCCCTCCTAATATAATTCTCCTACTTTGCGTTTCTTATATCACTGTCATATAATGTCCGGGCCTCTGCTCCAAATTTAATACTTGATATCCAGCATTTGGAAGGGGTTCAATGACTGGCGAATCAATTGATGCAGAGAGTATGGGATCTGTCCTATGACTACAATTTTTTTCGATGGTCATTATGGTATATATATATTATTCCTTAATTGGAATTCATTTTTTGAGATGAGCATTATATGTTAATTTTTATTTCGGACTATTAGTCTCATCTTTATTAGATGTTGTTTTTGGATCTTTTTTTTTTTTTTTTTTTTTTTTTATCCAAAAACAACAACTAATAAAGATGAGACTAATAGTCCGAAATAAAAATTAACGGTCATTATGATCTCCCTCAGAACCTACTATTCACCCTTGCACCAGAAAAACATTTGCACTAAAATTTTCACTGCTGATTTCAATTGAATTTGAGGAGATTAGACATTAAAATGGACTTCCAGAAGCTCTAGTATAAGTGATGAATTAGACTATGACAACAGAATATTATCATTTTTGTGACTCTCGAGTATATATCCGACACAGTTAATCAACTGAGAACCACATTACTTTATATAAAAGCATATAAGATATCAAAGGATACACACTTAAGAGTAAAAACAATGAAAAGAATATGCTGTTGTCCTAGCTCTAGTGATGACTATGCAACAATTCATGGTTAATTTGCTGTATTGCTTTCTGTGACTTGACCACCAGCGAAATGAAGAGGAAAAAAAAAGCCCCATGAAACCGGCAATCTTCTTTTGAAAAAGCTGTCTTACACTGAAAGTCTCAGAAAAAAATGATTTTATTCATTTTAATAAAATATTGTTTTTTTACATTTGGTTTTCTAAAAAAATGAACCTTACAAAATGTTTTCAAAGATGTGACCAAACTCCTTAATATTTGTTATATTCTTAAAATAACAAAGTATGTATTTGAAAAGTTTGTTTATTTAATAACACTTGACTGATCATAACATTTTTCTTTGTTCAAAGTCTAAATAATCATAAATAATTATCAACAAAATATCCCAACATAATGACGCCATCTTTACTTGAACAAATGAGATGAGTGGGGAGGGTGGTGTTTGCAAAGTTGGGATTTTAAATATTGTGACTAAAAAGATCTGACAAAACTAAACAGTTGTCAACCATTTTTCGTGTTTGTCTCTACTTTTCACATCTCCAAGTAACAAATGGGTGCCATTGTCTTAAAAACTACCTTGACATCCTACTTGAGTGGGGTGGTTAGTAGTGTTGGGACGAACCCTAAATATTTTCCGATTCCAGGAAAATATTGATTAACGATTTTGATACCAAGTACGATTCCAATGCCCGTGGAATTGTTGTTTGGAAATATACCACTATATAATCGAAAGTTTTTGTGTAGTGAAAGTTTGGTACAGCGAAAAAATGGAAATACAATTAAGGGAATTTCGAAAACAATTTTTTTTTTTTCATTGAAGATAAAAGTCAAAACAAATATTTTAACCATGAATTAAACATGCATCATGAAATTAGTAACAATCGATTTCAGGAGTTATTTTATATATTAAAAAATATAAAGAAAAAGTAAATCCTGATTAATTCAACAAAAATACAATAACATCAAATTGTAAGGAGAATAACATGTTTTATCTTTTGATATTCATTTTGTTTTTTCTCTTTATCTTCGATAACTCTTTAAAATTTAACTTTTTTTTTTTTTTTCAGTTTCAATTGCTAACTGATTTTTATTCCACTTTCTAGAATATTCTTATTTCTAAATGAAATTTAAAAATAACTAAATCTTTTGATTAAATTTTTAGCCTTTTATATTCAATCATCTCAAATTATTCCTCTTTATTTATTTGACTTTTTAAAAATATTTTTAACAATGTCATTTTTTAAATCTAAATAAATTGGTTTGGTAAATGTTACCTTATGCTACAACAGAACACTGATCACTCTAATTTGTTTTTTAAATGTATTTGAGGTCGCTGACAACGAATCTGATAATCAAGGTGTGTCAGAATTTTTTTGGAATTTTTGACACCCTTATCACAAAACTGCGAATAAAATATACAAGACTCGTAATTTCTCTTTTCTAAAGTGGTTTGTTTAATTTCTTTATGGAATATACTTTCAAAATAAACTAAAGTTTTTTTGAAAAATAATAGAAATACTATTTTTTTATTTTAAAAAAAAGTGTTTACAAAGTGCCTGCGCATGCTCATGTAGCCATTTTGTTCTATGAAATGAATTGAATTTTACGAGTTAGATTTTTAAATTGAAAAAAATTTATCAAAATTTTTCTATTGGTTCAATTTTTACAATATTTGCAGGTTTAATGTGAAATTTTATGCTCTTTCCAATAAATCGAATATAATATTCTAGACAAACGTTTTTTTGTTTATTTAAAAAAATTTTTTTTTTTTAATTCAACCCGTCCCTCCCATTTTGAAATGTCTATTAAAATGAAAATAATTAATTTTCTCACCTCAGATTTATATATCACAAATTGAAGATAAAAGATCAATAAATAAAATAATCTCATTTAAAACAACAAAAAAGTAGTTTTGTGCAAATTTACCTGTAAAGTCAAGTTTAAAACTTTTTTTTTTTTTTTTTTTTTTTTTTTACGGTGACTCATATTTTGTCACGCACAATGCATGACGGTTCATGCATATGTGTTTTTATGTTTTGTAAATAATTAATTATGGCCCTTTTAGCCATCCGTATTTGACAGCTGCAAGAAAGCAAGGAAACACCGCTTCTCTAACACCGGGTAATCGCTTAAAGAATGGCAGTCTTTTCGTATAATTGCTCAAAAAAATTCTTTTATTTATAAGTACATGGAATATAAAATATAAATATGGACAAATTTTTATAAACGAAGAATGGAAGCGCTCATTGATTAGTATTTTATATAGGTAAGTGATTTTTTGATTTTATATATATTTATTATATTTAGATTAAGTTAAAATTTGTTGAATTTCGCTAAAACATAAGCACCAAACACATTTTAATGTTTTCCATTCTTTTTCGGGGGTGATTTTTGCAAGTATTTTTTTTTTTTTTATTCTACGCAGTGGCAAAATAAAAAAAAATTGTCCTTTGACAATTTTTTTTTTCCACTGATAATATTCCAAAGCTTACCGTTGAGTGAAAAAATTTTTAACAAAGAAATTTGAATGTCTATACTTTCACTTCTAAACATAAAATTCGAATTACACTTTTAAAAAAAAAAAAATCCAGAAAAATCTTTGAATGTATTCGTCATAGAAAAAAAGGTCATATTCCAAAAATCATATGGGTTTGGCTAGTAACTTTTCTATTTGGCAGGTAAGCCAAAATATTTAGTTGTAAACTAAAGATAAATTTGTCTGTGAGCTGTGTTCATTCTTTCAATTAAAAAAAAACAAAAAAAAAACTTTTTAGTAATATATTTTGTACTATGAAAACTAATTTAGATCAAATTTATTTTTAACTAGCTAACCCATGTCCTAGTGTTGCCCAGGAAAGTAGATTAACTGTAGAAATTCTGTTAGAGGACAAGTTAGATCTAAACTGAAGTTTATTTGTGCCAAATATATGTGGATTGCTGGAAGGTGAATTTTATTAATAACTAGCAGCTGCGCCGCATCGGCACACAAAATTGAGTACACTCAACATTGTTTTACCATTAACGTTTACCTTGTGAACTCAGAGTATGGGAAATTCCCATATGCATGAAACAAAATCACTGAAAAAACGAAAATACCCTAACTAAGGGTAAGGATAATGAGTAAAAGTTGGATAAAATGATGGTTAAAATTATGAATTTGCCAGGATTCGAACCTGGAATCTTCTGATCTGTAGTCAGACGTGTTATCCATTACGCCACAAGTCCTGTCCGTATGCCAAAAGATGTTATGATAACTGTATACAGGTAGTGCCAAATTCCATTGACATGGGCAGGTAACTTTTTCGACACAAACAAAACAGCTCAAAAACCCTTATTTCGGACTTTTTGTGTGATTTGGCATTCTTAATTACAAACTATATACAGATAGGTATAATCTAGGGATTCACACCTTTCAGGAAAAAAAAGAATTTTTCAATTCGGTGCAGCCGTTTGAAAGTTTTTAGTGGTATACATACACACACGTACACAAATAAACATTTATTGATAGCATAGATTCTATTAGTGGCATTTTTAGGAATTCCTCTGAGAAAAAATTAAAAAAATAGTATGTTGATTGGATATCGCGTGAGCAACAGTTTTTATTTTACTTTTTAGCTGATTGGAATTGTGCAGCAAAAAATAAAAATTCCCCATAAATAATTTGAATAATCATAAAACTCATCCAGGTAAAATTTAATTTTTGTTTTTGCATTTTTCTTTTCAGTTACAGAGTCCCGAATGTGAGTGTCGTTTGGTTGCTTGTACAACGGTTGCCACATTAGTTTCAGATCCCAACATCATCCCTTCTCTGATGCAACATGATGTAGTCAGGATTTTGGGACCCTTGATTGTTGACCCAAATGTCTACATCCAAAACAGTGCAGTTGGAGCACTGAGGTGAGTAAACCACTATGCGAGGGCGTGTGATGTAAGAAAAACTATCTCTCCCACTATTTTAAAAAAAAATGTTTTTACTAATGACATTTTGCCTCCTTGAGGGCTTTCTTAGATAAGAAAAACTTGGGTGCTTGTCTAGAAATTTTCCTTATGTAAAGCAAAAATTAAAGAAAAATTTGTATAATCTACCCATGATGGAAAGATCACACAAAAAAATCATGTAAATTGATCCAGTAATTTTATTTTTAAGTAAGATATCAAATTTTGTCACCAAACTACGAGCGACCATCTTAAACAGTTTGAAAGAACAAGGGAGACAACTCTGAACCTCAAATATTTTTTTGTTTTTAATTTTTGATATCTTTTAATATATATGAAAGCTTTGTTCTTTATGCTGATCTTCACAATTTTTTATACTTTTGGATCATTATTATTTTTACGTATATCAGACTTTCTCATTCCTCTTTTCTTATTGGTTTCTCTTTAAATATTTTCATTTTCAATTAAAATAACTTTAACTTTTAGGAAATGTAATTTTAATTAAATGCTTAAATCACTGGTGGCCATGTACTTTGGTTTCAGTATCAACTCATGTTATTACTTGGAGCAAAATCATTTGGTGAGTTAAGTAGCTTAAACTGTTACCTCTGTACATTCCTGTTTTCAGACGAGTACCCATTTTACCGATGTAAACATTACTCATACAAAGCTCTTGGATACACAATGTTTGATGTTTTATCTGCTGGCACCAATATGTTTATTCATTGTGGGGAACCTACTCTTGAACAGCCTACATAAAACTGTCCATGGCTAAAATGTTTGGAACAAATAAGATTATTGTTAAACTATAAAATAACCATCCTTACTATTTGATAACTTTATTCAACATTCTATTTTGGCGATTGTATTTTGTTAGAAATTTTTTTTATTTCTAACGCGCCTCTCTTTTCTTGGTTCCTTGTTATCCGAACAACTTGGTTAATTTTGAGAAAGAATAACACAATAAAATTCTTGTATTTAAAATAACGTATATTTTAAGTAAAGGTTAAAGTTTCCAAAACAGTTGTTCTGGAGGAGTTTCTGTTTATTGCAGAAAAAGAGAGTAATTTCTGAGAAGTGCTCGCTGTTAATCTTTTTTTTCTTTTTTATTGTTGCAAGCAACTCCAAGTTATAGTGGGTAATTTGCATAAGTGGCTTTATGCAAATTACCTTACAAAGTTTGAGTACAAATAATTCTAACAATTTCTTTCACAATCTTCCAAAGCTCACTACTGAATGAAAAAAAAAATCTTTTCAACTTTGTTCGTTTTATATAAAAAAAAAAGTTAAAATTATTTAAACAATAACAATTTTTTTTTAACAAAAGCTGTTTAAAAAAATATCAGATTTTTATGTCACAAACCATAGCAAATATAATAATTAGGTCTAAAGAAAGAATCCATGTTGAAAATTCTCAAAGAGCAGGTGACAATCTGTCTGTTGGCTAGTATATTCCAGTCTATTCTGGAATTTGTTAAAATCTATATGGAATTGGGGAGGGGTATAACACCTGACAGAGGTTAGTATCTAAATTTGAATGAATATTGAATGCTATTTATTTCACAGTTAGAGGAAAATTAAATAAGAATATATAAATATTCGAAGAATGGTCATGCTAACTTGTTTGAATTGTTCTAATTAACCATAATTTTTAATTAACTAGACAATCACCCGTCTCTCTCCTAGCTATTTCTCTTGGCATAATTTGTTTCTCTGTACACAGCACAGACACATATGTACAAGGTGCTTCAAATAAGTTCCCAGACTTTTTCCTATGAGAACTTTTCTTGATAGTACACACATGAAACTCTAGTCTCCTTCAAAGTAATCTCCTCTGGCTGCAATGCACTAGTTGTACGGTTCCAACAACTTCTGGAAGGCTCCATGGAAGTCCTCTTGTGCGAGCATGTCAATGACCCTCATCACAGCCTCTTTCATCTCCTCAGTTGTCTTGTAATGACAGCTTCTAAGGTTATTCCCTAAGCTTAATGAATAACCAAAAGTCACAGGAAGTCAGGTTTGGACTATAGGGAGGGTGAGGAACTGCCTTGATGCCCATTTTGGTCAAATAGTCTGTTGTGGACTGGTGCATTATCGTGGTAGAAATGCCATTGACCTGATTTGAAGAGTGCTGACCTCGTCTGATAAAATCCCTTCCTGAACTCTCTTAAAACTTCAACATAATATTCCTTGTTGACCGCCTGTCCAGTGGGAACCCAGTATGTGTAGATGATGCCTGTGTTGGAAAAAGAAAGGGATCATCATAAGTTTCTGGGTGGATTTGCTCTTTCTTGTCTTCTTAGGTCTGGTAGAGCCAACATGCTTCCACTGAGAACTCTGTCTTTTGGTCTCTGGGTCATAGCACTAAATCCAGCTTTCATCGCAGGTCATCAGAGCATTAAAAACTGTGCAATCTAAATTGATCAGCTTGACCATCTCCCTGCTCTCATGATGTTTTTCTTTCTGGTCTTTGCGCATTCTTGGGACAAACTTTGCATAAATCTTTGGCATCTCACGAATAATTGGGCATACAGTTCCCACACTGGCATCACACTGTGCACTTATTGTCTCTATAGCCACAAGATAGTCCTTATCCATGAAATTCTTTCTTTGTCCTATCAATAAAAAAAAAAGTTTTGCTAGGTAAGTATGAGGATCGAACCTTTGAAGCAAAGTCGGAAATTAAAGTGTGGAAAAAAAAAAAGTGCGACGTTAACTATTGGGCCACCGCAAAATACTAACTGAAACACATTTGAATTTATTTAACTACTTAGAATTGGCAGGTGCACGTTTTAATGACTTAATGAGGTTAACTTTGACTGCGAGGTAGTATTTCATTTACTGTGGGAACGCTTTTTTTATTTTTATTTTCCCAAGATGTTGGAGCGGGGAAACCAGCTCCTCATAAAAAGGGGATTTTCCAAATTGAATAGCAATTGTCTGATATAAGGAAAATATTTCCACATTGATCAAATCTGATTGCTTTCGGACATTTCTGGTGATCGCGACCGGAAAAAAAAATACCGCCAGAATTAGTGGCGCTTTTATTATATGAGAAAGCCTAATCCACATGCGGTGAGCGAAAAATCTTTTATTTATCTTTTCAAAATCGAGCAAATTAAATAGACAGGCGACCTCTGTTAACTCGTAGATATTATGATTTATATGTGATATAAAAAGTTTTTAGAAGTTGTGAGCCGACCGACCGCTTCTCGGAAAGAGCCTTTCTTGAACATACACAAAAAGCGAACATACATATATACACACACACATTTTCGCTTTTATATATATATATATAGATAGAAACAGATACACTTGGAGGATTGTAAATGAAATAAGGTAAAATTGCATTTTTTTTATCCTACAAAAATTTCATCCCATCATTACTACATTTGATTTTAATTAACTTTTTTTATTTATTTCAGGAACCTTTCCGTTGATGGTGGGTATTCTGTCTGTGAGAAAATGGTACAGAGAGATGTGATGACCTCTCTTGTTACGCTATTTTCAAAGGTAAACAATTTTTACCGAAGACTTTTTTTGCATGCTGATTTAGTCTTCATATTTTTTTCCATATGACAACTCCAAAGAATGGGCCAAAAAAAAAAAATGCTTTATCCCATAAACGGATAGATTTCTGTAAAAGAAGTTCAGTCTGATGAGCTGAACATTTTTTTTGCTCAAATTCACAAATCTTTCTTCCTATCGAGTTTATGGTTCTAATAACATTTTAAAAAGTTGCGACATCTTCAAACTTTTTACTGTAGGAGTGGTGTATATATCGGGTTGACAAAAGTTTTCTTGCGGCTCAAACAAAAATTTATTGATCAAAATAAGCACCATCAGAATCAACACCAGTGGATTTATGCCAGTAATTCGCATTCTGGTGGCAATGAAGCCGTTGAAGGTGTTTCTGATATCAGTTAGGTTTTTGAAACATTTCTCACACAAAAAGTTGTCGATGCTTAAAAAAGTGGTAGTAGATAGATGAGGTCTAGAGAGTATGGCAAATTAGGCAATGTTTCATTGTCCAATTCATTCAACTTCTACACTGTCGATTTAGCAACATGCAGTCCGACATTGTCGTGAAGGAGAATTAGGATTTTTCTGTTGACTATTTCTGGGTGTTGAAGTTTCTAATGCATTTCATCTCTTTGTTGATGGTACTTTTCCATTATAATGGTTTTGCCTGCATTCAAAAAACTAATGGATGAGACCAGTCGCAGACCACCAAACAGTCAGCATGACCTTTTTAATGCAACTCTGGCTTCGGAAAGTATCCTCGAACTTCGTCGGTATCCAACCACTGAGCTATGTGTCGCCGGTTGTCGTAAAGAACCCACTTTTCATCACAAATCTCAACCCAGTCAAAAAACAGGCCATTCTTATTGCGAAAAAATAGGGAAGATGGCACTTCTTAACGACATTTCTTTTGGTTGTCATTCAATTTGTGAGACACCCACTTACCAATCTCTCAAGTGATTGGAAATCATTGTATACGTTACGTCTAATTCAGAAGCAACTTTTCGAACAGTTGTGCATGGATTAGCTTCAACTAAGGCTCTTAATTGATCGTGGTTAATATCCAATGACCGGCCACTATGCTCATCATCTTCAAGACTTGTTGCCACCATGAAATTTCTTAAACCACCATTGTGCTGTGCATTCAGTAGTGATAGTTCCTGGAACAAACACTTTGTTGATATCGCAAGCTGTTTCAGCAACTTTTTGGCCTAATAAATAAGAAAATTGTGTGAATTTGCTTTTCCATCTTGTATTCAACATTCTGAAAAGACCATTGTTTTAAAACGATTGTAATTTAAACAATTAGATAACGTGAAAAACACTCTTATAAATGATATATAAAGTAAAGGTATTATAATGAAAACTTATTTGAAACTACATCATTTGAAATCCAAATTGAAAATTCTGCAAGAATTTTCATCAACCTAGTATATATGTAATATATATATAATATATATAATGCTTGCGATGTCTTGTCAGATGACTATCACTCCCTCAGTCACTAAAAGTCCATGTGCTAGAAGATGACTTTTCAGCCCTGCCAGCGACTTGTACACCCTCACTCATGGAAGCACTACTCATTCGCAATAACAAACTGACGATAAATTGGGCTCAATATAAGGGGAGGGCACGTTAAGTGCTTTTAATGCTTTTAAATGATTTTGATCCACTTTGAACAAACTCCTTGTGCTATCAGATCAGACTTGAAAATACTTCTTGATCTAAAATGTACCAAATATTTGTTATTGTTTTATTTTTTTTATTCCTTTTCCTTTGCAAAACCCCCAAACAAGTTTTCCTCTACAAAATAACGGAACATCATGAATAAATATTTAGAGAAGCATAAAAACTTTTACCAAAATGACTGGATTCTGCATTAAGTAATCTGAAAAGGGTCAAAATGCCATTAAAAAAAAAAAAAAAAAAAAAAAAAAAAGCAACCAAAATTATGAAATACATACAGGCACTAGTGTTTCATCCTTTCGGGAATCATTAGTGCAGGGTGTCACAATTAACACCAGTCGAGAGATTTGCTTTTAAGTTCTTCGTGTGTGTGTGTATACACATATATATATATATATATAAATATATGTAAAGAACTTAAAGTGTAAAACAAAACCATCAATTGATGAAACGATTTTCAAAATGTTTAAAACATTGTTTTAACCCTTTATGATCTGATTGAACTAAGTTGTTTAGTCATAAATAAAAAAAATTATTATAACAGCATAAATAAAGTGGGAATTGATTCAAACACGCCTTGTATGTATTAGTTTAGTATCTGAATAGATGCCGGACATTTCCAGATTGCAACTGTTCATTGCTTACATTCAGTATGCCGCCATCTAAAATTCCCAAATATTTTTTTAATCATCTACATCATAATTCAGGTCATAAAAGGTTAATTGGATTCTGATTGATTCTGGAATCTTGAAAATTGAACCCAACATTATCAACTACTTTCCTTTTCGGAAAGTGGGGATATTAAAAACAACCTTTTCAAATACTTGTGATCTAGATTTTTCATCTAATATTGTTCTCAACTGATTTCTTCAAAGTAAATTTTGTGATGTTATTGCTTTGTATGTTTGACATTACCAGCAAATTTCTGATCTCTTAATTTTTTTCTTTCTTAGTATGATGTTGGTTGGGAACCTGATAAGCTGTCCAAAGAAAAAGCTGGTGATGTCATGGTAGACACTTATTTTCAGGCTGTAAATTTGCTCTGGAATCTCTGGTGAGTTTGATTCTTTTTCCTTGTTTGGAATGTCCATTAAAATTGAAAATCTCTAATGAATGTATACTGAACTTAATGATATTATCAGTAAATATATGTAACTAGCAGGTCTACTTAGCATTACCTGGAGCAAAAGTGTAACATATATCCCTCTCTCTTTCTACCTTTCCTGTTTTCCTTCTCTCCTCTTAACCCTTATTTCTTCTTCGCCCAGCCCATTCCACTCTCTTTGGGCATACACACAACTGGAGTCGCTGTAAGGTAACTAACTCTGTGAAACCGAGTTGCTTCCCTTTATATTAAGACGCGTGTATGTTAACATTAAATGATATGAATGGCCATTTGACCTGTAAATAATGAATTTATATTATTTTAGCTATATATCATGATTAAAAAAAATACCAACTTTGTAAATGTTTGTATTTTTCAAGTTTTAGCTAGACATACAGGTTGCCATTTGACCATTATATAATAGATTATCTCAGCCAAGGTTATGTTTTTGGTTGAATTTGTTTGTGTAGAGTCTAGCATAGTACATATTGCTTGACCAATTGTCCTTAAACTTGGTCATAATATCAACCATAGTCTAACTTAATGTTGCAGTATTTTTAACTAATGAGGGTATAGCCCCTCGCAGTTGGGAGATTCTATTTATAAATGATGCTGCTAGGAACTGACGAATGAAATTAATTCATGTTCTGCTACCAACCAATCAGAAACCAGAATTGTTCCATAAAAATTAAACTATTTCTTTAGCAACTTTGCATGTATTTTCTTCGTGTCAACACGGGAAGAATCTTTTGCTCTGTGGCTTCCAACTCATGAACTATCTGAGAACCAGTCACCTCCAGGACTTGTATAAAACAACTAACCATTGGAAACTGTTATGGAACTAAACCTTGCTTACAACTCAAGACTTAATTTGAGATAACTAGGTCAAAGGAGCTGCTAGAAAGGACTTGTCCTGCCTTGATAGAGTTCAAAATAGACTTCGTAGCCTCGTAGGAGATGTCCTTTTCTCTTCCCCGCAACCTCTATCTCACAGAAAAGATGTTGCGAGTTTGTCTCTGATGTATCGTTATTTTCATGGAAAGTGTTCGACTGAGCTTCAGTCTATGTTCCCCCCTCGCCTAACTTTCACAAGAAACACTCGTCTAGCTGTAAACACTATCAATAATTGCCCCCACTCTTTATCTGTGCCTAAACCTAAATGTAGATTCCATGAACAAAGCTTCTTTCTTAGAACTGCACGCCTGTGGAACTTTGTTCTGTCTGCCTGCCGGCTGACTACAATATGGTTGTGTTCAAGTCTAACGTAAATAAGTTCTTAATGAGCCGTTCCATATAAGTTATCAAATTTACCGAATTTTCATTACTAATGATTATTATATTGTCCAATTTCTACTGTACACTCTTTAACCCTTATCCTTGAGTGGCCTCTTGGCCTTGATAATGTGATGCCTATGTAAAAAAAAAAAAAAAAAAAGGTCAAGTTAACGTAAATGGTAAAAATGCATTTTTTATTATAAATTTGGTTCTATTCACTGTAAAGACTTGTTGCATGTATTATTAGCTTACGGTACAAATGAAGTTGCCCAAATAACTATTGATCTGCTCTCTGTGTTTTCTCCTTTTCTGATGACAAAGCCGCTCCTGGGATAAACCTGTATTTTAATAGAATTTTTCATGTTTGTTTCCAACACAGTTTTTATTATTTTAAATCCATGAAATAATAAAATTGGAGCCAACATATGTGCAAAAAAAAAAGTGAACCCTTTGTTGAGGAAATTAGAGATTTCTCAATACGTAATAATAAAAATAAAATTTGTATTTTAGCAAACCAATGAAATCCTCTTTGCTCTTTAAAAGTTTGGTCATGGTTAAATTTTGACAGAATTTCAAGTTCTGATTTTTCAAAATTTGATGTCTGGATATGATGCTCTTTGATGACAGTAATCACTAGGGCTGTGACAAGCATATTCTTTTACAAAAGAATATTCTTTGCATATATTTCGTTAGAGAATATTCTTTTAACAAAAAGCATATTCTTCTTTTTTAAAAGAATATTCCTTTAACAAAAAGCCTATTCTCTTAAAAAAAAATAGCAAAATATTTATGGAATAAGTTGTACCGAAAATATGTTGAAATAAATATTTGCATACGAGTCTTAATTTTACGAAGTTTTTCTTTTTTATATAAATTAAATTATACATGGTAAAACCTTCGTAGTTGTGAATTTACAATAACCTTTGGTTCCTAATGAGAGCCATTCTATTAGAGGATTATATTAGGGACGAAATATCCGCGTATCCTTTTTGCCCTAGGTCTCCAGGGCCGATATATCGGCCCCGTAGTGTCCAAAGGATTGTAACTACAATTTGTATCGAAAAAAATAGCCAGGTTTAAATATGGTCCAGTAATCTCCTACGATTGGAACGAGTTTTTTTTTTTTCATTATAAGACTATTTTAGCGGACAGCCAAAGAAGCTTTAATTTTGATAATTTAAAGACTAATTTAAGTATAAAATGCAATAAATAAAATATTTAAGTTACATAGAGTGTTCAATTGTTCACAGTACATAAACAGTATATACATTAATGAGTAGGGCAATGTCAAGAATATTCTTTAATAAAAAACAATTCTTTACATATATTGGGTTAGAGAATGTTCTTTTGATAAAAAGCATATTCCTTAAAAAAAGAATATGCTTTTTAAAAAAGAATATGCAAAATATTTATGGAATAAGTTTTGTTTTGCCAAAAATATGCTGAAAGAAAATATTTGAATAAGAGTTTTTAATTTATTCATTTTTTTAGATGAATTAAACGTGGTATAACCCTAACAGATGTGAATTTACATAAAAAAGGGCCTAAAATTTGGTCTGTTGAAAAAGAGTGATATTATAGGCATATATATAAATATTTACAGACATCTCGTCCTTGTAGATACTCAAAGCGTGTTAGTACCCAGGACGAATTTACAAAATCTAAAAAAAACTAAACAAAAAATGCCGAAAATAATTAGCACTCCTGCTGAACGGATGGCAAGATATGCAGATGAATTTGAAGATTACCAGTTAACTGGCAATTGCTTAACCTGCAAATACTGCAATATCCAGGTAGGAACAAACTTTAATACATAAAATTTGCAATATAGTTGACTAATAGATTGGCGTTGTTATAGTAGTTTTGTTTTTCAAATTCTATAACGGTAAGTCTAGCTGTATTAAACTTTGATTGAATGTTGAAATTTACAATTTATTTTATCTACTTTTTACGTTAATTAATAAATGTTAATCGGCTTCAAATAACTTTTTCCATCCTTCCTTTAAATGTATATATTACCATTAAATAATTGATTTTTATTTTTACAGATCAAAAGTTGTAAAAAATCTCTAATAAAGCAGCATTTAAAAACCAACGCACATCTGGCAAAAAATACCTACACGGCAACATTAGGCGAAGTTCCTACTGCAGCAACTGATTTAGGAGCCAGTACGAATAATTTGTTCAACGCTGACTTATGCAAAGCGTTAATTGCAGCGGATATTCCGTTTCATAAACTGAGCAATAATGTGTTCAAAGACTTTCTTCATAGGTACACACATAGAAATATTCCAAATCAGACTACACTAAGAAAATTATTACGTTAGTGAAGTGTACGAAGCAAAAGTGAAGTCACTCAGAGAAAAAGCTGCTGGAATGAAACTGTGGGTCTCTATTGATGAAACCACTGATGTAGAGCAGTGTTTTATTGCTTGCTTTGTGTTTGGCATTCTTGGGGTAGAAGAGGAACGCAGCAAGTGCTATTTGGGAAATATTGCATGTCCGCCAAAAGTTAATCACTCTACAATTGCTGCTTTTTTTAACGATTCATTGCAGTTTTTGTGGCCGCAGCAAGTCCTTTATAATAATGTGCTCCTTGTAACCACTGATACAGCTGCATATATGTCCAAAACTATGAATGTTCTTCAGGTTTTATACCCGAAAATGGTGCACGTTACTTGTTTGGCCCATGGCTTGCACAGGGTTGCGGAATTAGTCAGGCAGGCGCACCCAAAAGTAAATAAACTGATTTCAACTGTAAAAAGTATATTTTTAAAAGCACCCAATCGGATCAAAAAGTTCAGGGAACTAGCCCCAGGAGTGCCCCTTCCACCGAGTCCCATTGTAACAAGATGGGGTACGTGGTTAGATGCAGCGCATTATTACGCCAAACATTTGCCCGAAAGTACTCCTGTCATAATGTCTCTAGATTTAACAGAGGCCCAAAGTATATTGGAGTCCAAAAAACTGTTGGATGAGGAATCACTGCCATTTGATCTCGGCTTTATCGCCAACAGTTTTTCCATTTTAACAAAAAATATTGCAAAGTTGGAGACTAAAGGGCTGAGTCTTTCAAAATCTATTGAATTAATTAGAGAGGTTGAAATGTCACTTGAGGAGATGGATGACTCCCAATTTCGTAAAAAGCTGAAGAATGTCATTTCAAAGAACAAAGGTTTTGCTACTTTAAAACGTCTCAATGCACTTATTAGTGGGAAGGCTTTTGAAAATGAAGGAAATTTGGATGACATAGATCATTTAAAAGTTTTAAGTGCCGAAGAAATGGCCAGCTTGAAATATGCCCCAGTAGTTTCATGCGACGTGGAACGAGTTTTTTCCCAGTATAAGACCATTTTAGCAGACAACCGCAGAAGTTTCAATTTTGAGAACTTAAAAACGCATTTAATTGTAAAATGCAATGAATAAAATATTTGTTTAAGCTTGATAGTGTTTAATTGTTAGAAGTATTTATAGCATAAAAATAAACGTTTTTTTTTTTATATATTTTCTTGCGTTTTCGGCATTAACTGAAGCTTTTACAAAATCATCAATAGAATTTATAAAAAAACAAATAATTAACCCTTTCGACCCTAACATTGCAAAATTACCAACTACTCAACTATACCCGTTCTATTAAAATACTATAGTAAGGCCGAAATATCTGTAGGTCTTCTTTTACCTTAAATCCCCATTGCCGATATATCGGCCCATTGGAATCGAAAGGGTTAATAATCTAAGGTACCTAGCATAAATATATTCGCTTGAAGTACAGTGAAAATATGCGATTTATAAAAATAAATATACGGTAGCCAAAGAGAATATTCCATCTCAAATCAGCATATTCTTTTTAAAAAGAATATTCCTATGCAAAAAAGCATATTCTTTTTAAAAAAGAATATTCCCGTGTAAAAAAAGCATATTCTCGAGCATATTCTTAAAGAATATTCCCGGCATATAAAAAGAATATAGAGCATATTTGAAAGAGAATATTGTCACAGCCCTAGTAATCACCATGCCAAATTTCAGTCTTGTTTTCCTTGACCTCTGCAACAGATCTTGCTATCTCAAAGAATGGATAATAGTCCTTGGTTTAGTAAATGTAGAACAACATTTTCAAAACCAAGGACTGTTATCCATTCTTTGAATGTGGACATACCCATGTACATTGTGTGGCGGTCTCCCGTGCTCAGGTCTGCAACTAACCTCTAAACTCATCAGAAACTGCAACTCTTTTTTTTGTATTGTTGAGCTTCAAATTCTCGGCCGCTTTCCAGTTGGTGTTGGTTGAAGTCGATCTGTCCCTGGAGATTGTGCCGATGCTGCAAGATCTTGTTGTGTTTCCTTGCAATTGCTTCGGCCTCTGTTCTTGTAGGCTTCGATTTTCGTCAGCATTTCCTGCTTCTTGCGTTCGCTTTCTTCTTGTTGTTCTCCACCACTGACAAACGAAAATACGCAGGAAAAAGAAAGAAGGAAAAAAAATGTCAAGTTTTTCTTTATAGATTCAAAACCATGTGACTTTTTTTTTTTTTTTTAAAGGAAATCACCACTTATCAAGGCCTGAAAGCCACTCGAGGATAAGGGTTAAATGAGTAATGTGGTAGTGTAATAATTGTGATTGTAAATTGGGTACAATTTGATTATTTAAGGGAGAGGTTCAGCAAGAACTTGTTTGTATTAGACTTGAAGGCTATCATGCTATAGTCAGCCAGGAAGCAGGCCAATGGAACTATATTCTTTTAATGTGGACATACCCATATACACTGTCCAGATGTAATCTTCCTCTGAAATCAACAGATTTAAACTCGCATTATACATCCATCATCTTCTCACGTCATTTTTCTTCATGCAAAGCAAGTCCTAAACCTTCACTGGCTAAGTTTCACTTCCATGTACCATCTAACACTGCATGCATATCACTGGTAAGACTTTTCTTTTAGTTGACAGTGGTAATGGTTTACTGATTTGTAATGACAGAAATTCCCTGAACTTCATTCACTCTAGTACCAACACCTCTCCTTGCTTATTGTAATGCATAAAATATTTGTCTTTGAAGATATATTTCTTTGTCATCTAATGAACTGTAATTTTGTTTAAATGCCTTTTTTTTTTTGTGTGTGAAATATTTAAAAAGTGAAAACAAATACTCCCCCCCCCCCAAAAAAAATATTTGTTATTGAAGATCTTATTTTCTTATGTAATAATTTTTTTTTTGTGAAGTATTAAATTAAAAAAGTGAAAACAAATATCCTCCCCCCCACCCCCCAAAAAATTGTGAAAAAAACAAAAAAAAAAACAAAACTTCATTTTTAGATGAGTTCAAATAGTTTTAAACACACAGAAAAATAATTTCTATTTTCCTATAGTGCCACATACATTTTTAAGCAAAAATATATCATTCCAAAAGAGGTTGATTTTTAGAGGTTTTAAGTGTAATTTTTGGATCCATTTTGAAAAAAAAAATTGCCTGTATTGATTTTTTAATATTGTATATAGTCTAGAATTGATTTTATACACAGAAATTTTCCCAGTTTTTTTTTCAACATTTGAAATCTGTAAAATATGATATTTTGGAAAATGCTTGAATGTTAAATGCTCAAATTTTCAGGATTGTATAGTGTTTAATGATACCAACAGTTAGATAAAGTCAGAACAAAAAATCTGCGAGATGTGAGTGATATTTTCAAATTTGCTGGATGATTTGATATGAAATTACCCAATGGCTAGACATACTTAAAACTTATCCACCACTCCGTTTTGAAAGCTGATGTAGTTTGTTTCTGAAGTTTTTAGATGAGGATTGATAATTTGAATTATTGTTCTTATCTTGACTGCTATTTTCATGTTTTGGATGATGTAACCTTTGACCTTCTTCAAGTATATCTTTTTTTAATAGGCCATTCTCACCCAACGTATGCATTGCTTCTTTGAATGCGCTTATCTCAACTGTTCTTTATGATTTTTACTTCATCCTATTCTGATTTAGCTTTTCTTCCTAAATGCACCATCCTAACGCATCAAATCGTCATTTTTTCCTTTTGTAATTTTTAGCGAGAATTCTGATGCTGCAGTTTGCATATTCAACAAAGAAAAACTTGTGATTCCTCTTGTCCAGTGTTTGCGTCCTCTCGTCTATGGCTACCCTCTTACTTTAGCCATTGGTAAGTTGAATGACCTCCTTTTATCCTTGTGTAGCATAGCTCTAACGTTGTTCCTGATCCTTATCATTGTGTCCATTTAGCAGAATTCTAATAGCAATACACACGGACGATAAAAAATGCTTTCGATAATTACGGATTTTAAAGGGGTTCTGCTAAAATCATATTTTAAAAACCAAAGGATCTTAAGTCCTCAAACTACCACCGTTTTGCGCAAAAATGAATATACTTTTAAATAAATTAATAAATGATAATGTACATTATGTATTTTAAGTTTTAAGCAAATAAAGTGATAAAAATGTTAACATCATAAAACAGCGTTTTCGGTAAAATTTTGTAACGACCCTCCTTCCCTCCGGTTTGTAAATGGTCCTACCGTGTTTCTCTTAAGAATTTCGTCATGAAATTTGGAAATTAACTAGAAGAGATATTACTTTTAATAGATTCGGTTGTCTGAAATTCTTTTGATAGTTCATTTTTTTGTTGTGTTAAAAAGAAAACTTCAATATGACGAGTTTTGAAAATTTAAAGTTATATAAATCAATCTTTTTATTACATTTATCCGTTAAAAATAAAAATGTGACTGGCTTCATCTTGTGGTACGGAGTAATTTAAAATCATGATACCTGAAAAAAATCGCTCTATTTTTAAAAAGTATCTAAAAACGATCTGTGGAAGCAGCAGCAGCTTTAATATCGCTGATATTAATTTATTGTAAACACTTTTTTTTTTTTTTTTTTTTATTCCAGAACGAATTAAAAATTAAAAAAAATGAAAATATTAATATAAAAATAAATGTTCTTACATATTTAATTGGAGCTCATAGAACATAATTAGCTTAACTAGAGCTCGGTTATCAGAATATATAATTTTAAAGCAATCCGGCTTTATTTTTGGTCAAATTTTAAAAATATAATTGAAAAACAAATATGTAACGTGTGCACTTTTATCCATTACATTAGTTTTTAACGGTGAATTAAAGTGTTTTGTTAAAAAAAAAAAATTTTTTAAAATGTGAAATATTTTGCTTCACGTGTGCGAGCAGTATCCCCCCCCCCACACACACACACTCCCAATATATTTTTTTTGTCTTTTACTTTTTTCAGCGGATTATAATTGAATGGACACTAATCTATCCAATTATATATATAAAAAAAATACAAAATCAATATTTAAATATTTGTAGGAGGTGCTCAGTTTCTAGTTAAGTTCCTATTTACTTGCTTTCCAACGAGGACAGTTAGACACAAGGTCAGTTTTTAATGCGTGGAAAATCCAGCTTCCCAAAAAGGGTCAATCTGGAGAGAAAAACATAAAAATTGTCTCCCTCATGAAGGATTTCTCCTACACTGACAGGACAGAAAAGGGGAAGTGTAGCAATGTAGCATCAGAATACTACACTGATCTTGGCCCAAAGTCCAGGTAGAGAAATAAAAACAAAAAAGTCTTAAACTGGAAAGTTTAACGAAATAATGTGTCACTCGGACAAGAAATGTAATTGAAAATAAAAAGTAAATTCATCTAAAATTTGTGAATGATTTGTTAACTTTATCAAAAAATGTTTTTTTATATTTAAAAATACTTAATAAGTTTTCCAAACGTCACGTTTTCTGTTAGTGACATCACCTGTGTGTAATGAAATTTATTTTTGTCTATTTGTCGTAATTAAGTTTCACACCACTTAAGAATTCCGACAGACAAATAAATTTCATATTTAAAAGTAATTTGATGTCCAAAATCTAAGGCAAAAATTTTCAAAAGGCCAATAATTATGGCTCACTAACCGTAAATATGGGGGTCAAACGCCTTAACCCCCCCCCCAAAAAAAACCCCCTTAATCCTACTGCTAACCCTAGGTACATGTGGCAAGCCTCCTCCTCTTAAAACCTTCTTTAGCCCTAACAATAATGTTAAGTCTAAGTGGCAAGCTCCTCACCAAACAAAGTTCTTTTGTAAGCTACATATAAGTGCCTAAAAATAAAAATCCTTTCTTGAAGAAAAGTGCACCATTTATCACCCATAAAAAAATAAATTAGTCAACTGTCCTAAAACGTTACAATGTTCTCGAAATGGTGAATTATTTCACATCAAATTCATGTGAAACTAACCCCCACTCTAAATTCTAAAATTGTTTTTGTTTTGTTTCTATCAAGTCTTCAGGATGTTCACACATAATTTTCCTTAGCTTTATCATTAATCCAAAGTCAGTGGCAACCCCCCCCACCCTCTCATAATTGCACAAACACCCTCTTAAAACCATACATAATCGTCTTTAGAAAAAAAAAGGTGCATAGGATTTATCTCCGATAGAAAAAAATGGGTAACTGCCCTAAAATGCTAGAATGGCTCAAAATAAGGAATCATTTTACATTAAATTCTAAAATAATACTTGTTTATCTTTCATTAAAATTTTTTAAGGTATTCACACGTAATTGCCTACAAAGGTAAAATCACATATTTTGGAGAGGTGGTCAGATGGGGTGGGGGTTAATGGATGTATTAATCTACAATAATACCAAAGAAATATTGCAATATATTCATTTTTAAACAGTCCTAGATTTCGATTTCAGTTATTTGTACATATAATGCATCACATTTCAGCTTTGAGTTCATTAACTTTTCTCTTTATGAATACATGACATTTTTAAGGAATTGCAGCATATTTATTTGCATTTACTGCAGATTATTTGGAAACTTAATTTTTGGAGATTTTCAGTAGCATGTTCTAATTCCTAGCACATAACTACACTTACATGGTAAATTTCATTGCTTAATCTTCTGTTTTAACAAAAACATAGCATTTTTACTGAAAAAGTAGTGTAAAAAATGTGACAAAACACATATGGTCTTAAAGAGAGGAAAATATCCAAACGTGTGAGGCACAAAAATAGTCATAACTTCCTTAATTTTAATTGGATTTTAAAAATTAAAAAAAAAAATTCTTTCTAAGCTCATCAAGCTCTTTCTATAGATACCAATATTGAAATATTTTAAGCTATTTCAATTTTTTCATGTGTATTGCTAATTCTAACATTGTTGTTTCTGACCCCACTGGCTGGCTCTCCACACGGCACTAAACACAGCTGGTTCTCTATATAAAACATCAGACAGCTGTCCGTACACATGGACATGGTTGGCTGGTCGTACGCGGCACTAGACATGGTTGGCTGGCTGTCTGTACGCTGCACCAGACACCACAGAAGAGCCCGGTATATAAAATCAACAGTAGGTTCTTTAATAAGACAGGCGTATTCGAAATGTTTCTATTTTGCATTTTAAACTTTAATTCAAGCTATTATATAAAGATAATGAAATAAACAGTAAGTTTTCTACAATGCTATGTAGACTACTATGTATTATAGACTAAGTAACTTCAGGGAGGCATGTGTAGCTTTCTCCCAGTGCATTATGATTTGTCCCCAACTAGATCAGGGAATCAATTGATTTGACAATATAAGTATTGAAAGTGTGGAACATTCGTTGATCCTTATTCAATCCCGGGCAACGTCAGATTTCCCTGCTAGTATTTAATAGACTCTATCTTTTAAAAATGTTTGTAAATTTAGTCAACTATTTAACCAATGATTATGAATTTTGAAACACAGCTGCTAGGGATCTAACATATACAATTAGGGCTGAATTCATTGAAATACATTTTTGATTTTTGTGAAATTTTAACAATCAGTTAAAAAAATATTTCCTAAATTTAAGTTTTTTTGGAGTATTGTAAACTGTTTTCAGAAGGCATATGAGCCCAATATCCTATTTGAAAATTTGAGTATTGAATTTCTTCAATTGTATCTTGATTTTTAATCTTTGTAAGGAGACTTGCATATAAAGCAAAACTCGGGAATCAATTTTACTCATCCTGGAACAGACATTCTAGTGTGTGTGTGTGTATATATATATATATATATATATATATATATATATATATATATGAAACAGCCCTAAAAATATAGTGGATACAAAAATATTGATATCAAATATAAGCCACAAAACACCAATAACTATAATAAAATTAAAAATAGAAAAAGAAATATAATCTGGTACACGGCACCATACAATCAAATGTTAAAAACAAAACTTGGCAAGAAATTTCTAGATTTCATCGAAAAGCACTTTCTCATAACCAATCCCTTATACAAAATTTTCAATAAAAAATAACCTAAAGTTATCATACAGCTGATGCAAAAAATTTAGAGATGATAATTAAAGCACATAATAACAAAATAGTAAATAAAAGCAATGAAAACAACAAAATAGGCAAAAAAAAGTGGACACCATGACAAAAATAAAACTAATACAAAGGACACATATGTAACTAGTAGAAATAATAATAATAATAATAATAACAATAAACCAACTCTGAACAACAAAAACCATACTAAAATAAAAATACTAATAACAAAAAAGATAAATGCAACTGCAGATCACGCACACTTTGCCCACTTCAAAATAAATGTCTAACCAAAAGCATAGTTTACCAGGCCACAATATTTGCAAAAGAAAACCCAAACAACAAATATTACGTAGGTCTGACTTCCTTAAATTTCAAAACGGATACTATGACCACAAAAGTATATTCAAAAATAAAAAAAAACACTGAATGAAAACAACTCTAGCAAACAAATACTGGGAACTCCAAGAAAGCGGATGTTTGCCGGTAGTCGAATGGAAAATAGTAAGACAAGCAAACACATGTTGAGACCTAGATGATCCCTGTAGATTATGCCTTCATGAAAAATTTGCTATCCTATACTTTAAAGAAGCCCAAGATCTATTAAACTGGTGGAGAGAAATAACGAACAACTGTGTTCACAGAATAAATTTTACTCTATGATACCGATACAAAATACCTTTAAAATTAACAATAACAATAGAAAATAATTAAACAAAGTAAACATACATATACATAAATTATCATATATACTAGCATTTCGGCCCGGGTGTTTAGAGGTGTATGTTGAGCAAAAAAAACAAAAAAAAACGGTAATTTTTTAAAAAATTTGATCCCAATTATGACCCCTTAATATTTTATGTTTTGGGCTCAAATCAAGTTAAGTTAGATCCATGTCCAAGGAACCAATATCTAAAATGTCAAGTGTTTAGACCCAAAATTGTCGGAGGAGTTTGGTAGAGTTCTCAAAGGTCAAATCGTTGAACTTTGACCTCTTAACAGAAATTTTTGGCCGAAACATGATCACATCGATTTTCCCAAATCTCAGTACCCTGTATATGAAATTTTGAGTATGTAGACTAAAAATTGACAGTTATTGTGTAGGGAAATGTACACACACACAGACACATTCACTTTTATAGATATATATATATATATAACATAAAAAAAACACATTTAACCTAATTTAAAATAGGTCAGAATGCTAGATATCTACACTCCTCGCTAAAATAGTACACACAAAGGGGTGAACCAGAGGTCAACGGGACTGTTGTCCTGTAAGTGCCTGCTCACTGGCTGATTAGGAAGGTTGCTGATTAGCTAACTAAAAACTCAGTAAAATGTGTGTATATAAAAACGCGAGACTACCACAACTTGCATAAGCCTGATGAATCCTAGCGTGGATGAACTGCGGAATATTGTGTAGCTTAATTGCCATATATATTTTATAACTTATATATATATTAGCAGAACCCAGGATACGGCATTAAAAATTAGTAACAAAATATAATACAGTATATAATACACACATATATAATCAAATAACACTAAGGCGGGGCAAATACTGTAACCTAAAAAAAAACAACATATCCTGTGGTGATGGTATCCCAGGGTTCTACTGTGTGTGTGTGTGTGTGTGTGTGTGTGTATATATATATATATATATATATATATATATATATATACTTTTTTAAACTATTTTTTTCATTTAAAAAAAAATATATATATATATATCATTTTGATCTTTTTAAATTTCTAATAATTTAAATATGACACTATCTACAAAAATGTTCCAGTATATTTGTAATCTTATCACTTAAGCCGTGTGACACTTTAAAATAGACTTTCAGACTGTCTAAAACAACACCCAATGGACTACTAGTCATGAGGGATTTTATATTTTTCAAATAAAGTGAGAATAATTACTAAAGAAAAAAAATCAATTGACAAGGGTCAAAAAGTTAAAGCAGCTCTTATCTTTAGGGTCAATAAAATTTATTTTAAAGAAAAGGTAACATTTTTATTAGTGTGTGTAAAAAAAAAAGTTGATGATAAAATAAAAATTGAATAAATTTATATTTATTAATCCATTAAATATTTAAACAAATCAAAATAAAGAATTTATTATTTATATATATATATATATATATATATATATATATATATACACACTAGCAGGGAGACCTGACATTGCATGGAATTGATTAACAAATTGTTTCACACTCCCATATTTTTTATTTTCACTGAAATGAGTGAAACAACCGTTTTTCAATCAAATGATTACTTGCTCTAGTTGGGGACTCATCACAGTATACCAGATTGGAGCTGTACATTGCACTGTAGAGAACCTACTGTTGATTTCATAAAAACGGCTTGAAATTTAAAATGCAAAAGTAAAATCTCATAGTTCAATTGTCCTTTAATTTCGACCCCCCCCCCTGTCGTGTCAAAGAATCTACTGTTAATTGTATACACTGGCTTTTCGGCTTGTGCACTGATAAAACTTCTCAACTGTACTTGTGATGTTAGGCAGTGTAAGGTGTTAACTTTGGTCAAAATCGCCTGTCCCTTCTTTCATTGGATTTTTTTTTTTTTTGATTAGTTGTACTTCTCGAAGACCTTCCAATACAAAACTCCTGTAGGATCACTGCCACTGCCAGAGTACATTTGTGTGAAATTTCAGTCCATAGGGACCCCCTACAAGACGAAATACCTTTTATGTAATAGAAGAGAGATAGATATAAGTATTCTATTTTTTTATTATTGTAATATATATATATGGTTTATTCCAAGATTAATTTTACGCATTTATAGTTTTCACAAACTCTATACATTAAATTTGGCTGCTTTTTGGCAATAACACATCGAATAATGTCTTCTAAGTGATCTTTTGTGTCTGGTTTATCATCATAGATATGGAACTTTAGGTATCCCCAAAGAAAATACTCTTGTACGACACAATCATGTTGACACACCGGTTTTCGCCAGATCACCGAAGTTAAGCAATGTTGAACCTGACCAGTACTAGATGGGTGAACATTTGGGAAGGCTAGGCGCTGTATGTACCTTCTGGGAAGGTTTGGCGTGGGGCCAGCACTCTCATCCTGTAAAAAGAACTTCTTGCTACAAAAGCATCTACAAAAAGTTGTAGATGGCCTATGCCCCTCCGGGGGCTCAAGGGGTATGGATGCAAAGAAAATACTCTAATGGGGTTTAATCACATGAACAAGGTGGTCAGTCGACAGGTCCATTTTTGCGAAATTATTCGTTCATCAAATATTTCCATCAGTATATTGATCACATCATTTGCAGAAATTGCAAATGCTGCTTGAGTGTTCATCTCTTCGTGATGAATTGCCAAACCAAGCTGACTTCAAAATAAGTGTTGGTTGTCAATTTAAAGTTTCTCACCTCTAAAAAAAAAAAAAAATATTTACATACATATAATAGTATTATACCCATCGACGCATGTTTCTAGCTTTCAGCCATTATTGGCATGGGTTAGGATCGGACTCCTGACACCAGTATCCGCAGTCTGGCATACTACCAATGAGCTACAATGACTCACCACTTGACTGCCTGGTTTTCTATTGCTTTTATATTTAAGATTTGTTTTTTTTTTTTTTTTTTTTTTTTTTTTAGCAACATATATATTAAACCATTCATGAGCCTTGTATATATATTTAAAAACAAACCTTGAAAAGCACTATTTTCGGTACTTGTACAAATTAATCAAGACATTAAAAAATGAAAATATCGAAAAACGGTACATATCCGTTTTGAACTGATGATTTCCGAAAAAAAAAATTTCACTTAATTTGATCGAGTAGTTTTTTTTTTTTTTTTTTTTTTTTTTTTTTTTTTTTTTTTTTACAGCGGAAAAACATGTTTTTAGGCAAGCGTGTTGAAAGCAGACATCTTGGATTTAAAAAAAAAAATGTTGTTTGAATTTTATAAACGCCACGAGGAGATAACTCAGTTTAAAGGACCAACACTCCTTCGCCATCTTTAATACTAGCTTTTCTTCCTAAAAATCGAACCTTTTGCTCGGTATCATAAGAATTTCTTTTTTTTTTTTTTTTTTTTTTTTTTGCTGTAAAAAAAAAAATACTTGATGAAATTAAGTGATTTTTTTTCAGAGAACTTCATTCCATAATGGATACAATTCAAACCTTTTTTGATATTTTCATTTTTTAATATCTGGATTAAACTGTACAAGTACCCTATTTTCAAAGCAAGTGATATGAAACTAATTCCTCCTGTGCTTTTTCATAAAGACTTGTTATATTTTTATATGCTGAAGGAATTTAAAAAGAAAATGTCTGTTTTAAAGAATTCTGATTTCGTATTTTTGTTTTTCAGCACATTGTCTTCATGTTGTGAGCGAGAATAATCCCGAAACTTGCCTCTATCTTAAAGGTCTGGAACCTTTAGCAATAATAGAACAATTAATTTCGGCTCGAATCGAAAGGATGGATGCACTGCTATTAAGGACATTATGTGCAGGTATGGTTAGTCTTGTTCTGTTCATTTTGTTTTATGCTTCTCCAGAAGCTTCTCCCTCCTATGTAAAAAAAAAAAAAAAAATTAAAAGGAAAAAAGAATCCATGATGTACGTAACAGAAAGAAAATATTGTATACCAAAAATCATGTAAATTGATCAAGTAGTTGTATTTTTTAACTGGCCTTTAAAGGTCGTAAAATATGCCTAAATATATCTTAATACATGCAGATTACCTATTATTACAGAACCAGTTCTCTATTGATTATTATATACTATACTAGTGGGGGTGCTCGGCATTGCCCGCGTGTTTGGAGGTGTGCTGAGGAAAAAAAAAAAGTGGTGGTAGGCAGGCTTGAAACCGTGGCGCAAAGGCGGAAAAGAAAGTGAAAGAAAAGTGGACGTCTTAGCGCAATGCTATGACTGCAGAGGAAATGAAAAGCGTTCAAATTTAGTGATGTCAATCAAAAGGTTGACTTGCTAAGTGAATGAGTTCACGCAGGTACAGAAATTAATTTCTGGCTTCAGGCCGGTTAAGCTTCCCGCTTTCTGCCGCTTTAATTATTTTCTATAGCATCACTTTAGCTTAGATTAGCAAACTTTTCGTGCCCCCCCCCATCCTGTAAGAATGCCAACAAAAGAATCCAGCCAATCAAGATCATCTTTGTATTTATTTGCCTCATTACGTGAACAAAGTTAGACACAGCATCAAATTTTAATGTGGGGGGAGGAAAATCCAACTCCCTAAAAAGGGGCACTCTGGATTGGGACAAAAATAAAAATTGCCTCGATTTAAAAAGATTTCTTCACTGACAGAATAGAATACATGTAGCATCAGAACAGATACTGCACTTTGTTCATAGCCAAAAGACCAAGGGCGGTATTTTTTACTCTTTTCTTACCACAGGAAGATGTAACACAAGGTTGGTGGGTGGGATGGGAAAGAGTCAAGCCAACACCCTTGGAGGAGCACTATGGCCTATTAAAAATTGCCTGGGCATTCCTGTTAGGATTTTCGCAGTAGAAGCACCTTTTGACAGTAATCAAACTTATTCCGCTAGAAAGACAGGATGCAACAGCCTGGGAGGGTGGATCTCTTAGAACTGCATCAGCTGTTTCTCAATCAACAAGGAAAAGGCTGTTTCAAAAATGTCTTTATTCTGTTGGCTTTAGAGCCAAAGTATTTCTCAACTGTGTTAAAGCTAAAGTCAGTTGTTGTACCGTGTCGATTCAGACAAATTTACTTCACTTTAACTGTTGTACAAGAACGTTCATTGTTTCCACATGATCATACCATGTGCACACATCTCGCGATGTTGTTCAGATTTAATCTTCTTTTGAGGTCATCAGAATTAAGTATGTCTTCAAGACTTGCATTAAATGCCCATCATATCTATCTCATCATTTCTCACCATGCAACACATTCTCATTGACAAAGTTTATCATCCATGCATAAACTGTATTCTTTTTATTACTCTTTTTTTTTTTTTTTTTTTTTTTTTTCTTCACTCAAAGCAAGACCTTTTGGAACTTAAAGGACTTAAAGGATTATTATCTGGGACGTATGTAACTGGGGACTGTGGAGAGTTGAGCAGTAAGATGCGTCTTCACATTACATGTAAACATATGCAGCATAGAAAAGCAAGAAACGGGAAAGAAACTATAAAGTCTAGAAGAAACTATTAGAGTAAAAGGCTTTCAGCATCTAGAGACCTCGACTGTGAAGAGGTGGGGGGGTTGTTTATTGAATTAGTGAGGAGTATTTATTTCAGGAGTACAAGTGCTATGAGTTTATTGGAGCATATTTCATTAAAGTACTTGTAAAACAGGCACAGGGAGGCAACATTGCGGCAATTAGACAAAGATTGAAGTTTGGCTGATAGTGTAGAAGCTATTAGGTTTGAGACTATTTTTTTAGACGTTGAATTCAAGAGCTTATAAAATAAACTTTTTAACCAGATAATCAAATCGTATATGAGATCTGGTTAAAAACTGTTGAAAGTAGTTACACAATTCATAAGACTATTTTTAAATTGTCTTTTTATTTGTTTTTTTGTTGTTTTTTTTTCTTGATAGGTCTTCTTGTGAATATGTTTGGCACTGAATTGACCAAAGGATCTGCTTCTTTCTCTTCTGCTGTCCTCTCGACTGTTGTCGAAGCCTTACAGCTAGACACTCATTCTGTGCTTAACACAGCACAGGAAAAAATAAAGTCATTGCAGGTATGTCTTTATCTATTTTTTACTTATTTTAATAGGACTGTTTATGCTTATTTATAAAACATAGTATTCTACTTGTTCCTTTTTTAGTTAATCCATACGTTACATTTTAAAACGGGCCAAATTCCTTTTTAAAATGCTCAAATTCGCGAAGTTTGGCTTTAAAAAGGCCAATTTGGCAACCCTGGACAAGAATATGAGTTGCCTCTTTTTGATGTACCTATTTTTAAAATATTTTATAGTAGAACCCTGGGATAAGGTGACCTTAGGATACATTTTTTTCGATGTGGAATACAATGTTTTTCCTGTCCCTGGTTACTGTATTTGCTCCCTGCCTTATAATGTTATTTGATAATACAAATGTGTATTATATACTGTACTGTATTTTGATACTAATTTTGAATGCTGTATCCTGGGGTTCTACTGTAATATGACCAATTTTCTTAGTGCTAATGCATTGAGATGATGGGAACCAGTGTTTTGTATTCAGACACCCTCTTTAGTTGATTGTCCAAGCACTTCATTTACCCATAAATATTTATAAATTATGAAAATGTGATAATGGTTACTTAATGAAAATATCTTTCAGATTTTGATTATTGGTTCCTTAATTGAATGCTAAATTTTTTGTTGTGTAGCCATTTTTTAAAAAAGATAATTTGCAGTTAAATTCATTGCAAATATATTATTTAATCTCCATCTATAAAGACGAGTTTTAGTATCGTTTTGGCATTGATATTTAAAGCCTACTTTTTCTATTTAAAAATTATCAAAATGTGATGTACTCGGTCATGGATACGCAAGCGACTTCATGATGGTTAACTAATTTGTATATACCTTTGAAAAACGAGCATTCATTAATTATTCGTGTTTTATTGTTTCTTATTAGGTAATTGGTTTCGTTTAACTGTTACACTTAATTCTTTTTATAGTTTTTAATTGTGTAGAATATAGGATGAAAATGTTCTAGCACATAGACATGAGTTTATGTATATCTATGCTTACATAAAAGAATGATGTTATCTGTGTGTGCAAAACGTCTATAACAAACTCCACTCTTAATATTTGGTCTAAAGCTTGATATATAGGGTATTTGGACCTCAGGAACCTTTTCAATTTGGTTTTTAGTCAACAAAAATAACTAAGGGCTCAAAATTAAAAAAACAAGAAAAAACACAGTTGATCTTGGCAGTTAGTAAATCAACTAACTTCCTAACATGCGTACATATACATTTTCAGCTTGAATTCAGTTAATGTTTAGCCCTTTCTAATGAATCTGGTGAAAGCTAAGAAATTACCAATTATCTTCATGGTACCAAAGTCATTTTTCTTTTAACTTTTAAAGTAATTACTATATATGTTGGGTACAAATATAAGAATCAATAGAGAATTTTCTCTATAATAAATATGAAATCTGTATAAAGTAAAATATATTAAAGTGTATTTTTTGGCCTGGCAACACTGGGCAGCCTGCTAGTATATTATGAAACGGTCCCTACCAGACTGCTCTGTGAATGTTTGGCCTACAGACTTGACATTTGATATACGGGTGTATTTGGACCTGTTGAACAAAATCGATTAAAGTTTTAGTAAGAAAAATAGCTGCTAAGGAGGGAAAATTGGCAGGTGTAGTTTGACATAATGTGTATGCTCTATGCATGCACAAATATACATTTATGTGTGATTGTGTTGTCAAGTGTTGGTATGTGTGCTAGCTCAGATGGTAGTGAATACCGCTAGAGAGCTAAATGTTTTTTTGTTTCTAGCTGATGGTACCCAAGTCATATTTATTTTTAAAACTTTTGAAATCGCTACTATATATTGGGTACAATATAATAATCATTAGAGAATTGGCTCAATGATAATATGAAATCAACATAAATTAAAACGTTTGTTTTAAGCATATTTTAAGTGTAGGTCTTCCTAGTATATAAAGTTAGTTTTAGTCAAGGTAAGTAAAATATTTCATCCGTTAAAAAAATTTTGCTTTTTTTTTTTTTTTTTTTGCTGATGTGAAATTTTCTTCATTATTTTTAGGCGAACAAGAATGAAGAAAATGAGAATACAGACAAGGTTAGTAATGATGCTAAATATTAGTATTTCATGAAAGTTTTTTGTGTACCCCCTCTTCTCAAGGCGGTCCAGTGAGTGATGCTACCAGGCTTGTCTGCTCTGGTCTCTGGTAGCCACTGGAACTATGCTGTCTTTTTGGCTGGAAAGAGGATCCTGTCGAATAGTTTGCCACTCTCCCCACGTTGCTTTTGATAGTGTGCAATCTGTTGAGCTTTGTTCTCCAAAGTCAGCGTCTCTGGAAAGTAGAGGTCATTTCAAATCAAGAGAAGAAAGACAACTCGATAACTCTGTTGTATAGCAAAAACAAGATAATTATTCAGTGGTAATTACAAACTCTGACCGTTTCAGACTCCAGATACAAATCCTTGGGGACTGGTGGCTTTTGCTAGTGAAGTCGGGCCGATCAACCCTAAGACTGGGGGAGGGGGGACTGTCTCTTCACAGTATGGACTTAGTGGCTTGGGCCAGAGTGAGAGTCAAGTTTTTTTTTGTTTGTTTGTTTGTTTGTTTTTTTTTTTTTTTTTTTTTTTTTTTTTTTTTTTTTTTTTTTTTTTTTTTTTTTTTTACACATAGGAGTCACCACTCATCAAGGCTCAGTGGCTATTCGAGGGTAAGGGTTATAGAGTATATAGTAGTCAATGGGATAATATTGTAGTAATCGTTAGTAATGTAAATTTGGTAAATTGGATTACTTAAGGGAGTAGTTCATCAAGAATTTATTAATGTTGGACTCGAAGGCAACTAAATGGAAGAGAGTTCCACAGGCGTGCACTTTTGAAGAAGAAGCTTTGTTCATGTTATCTACGTTTTGATTTAGGTAAAGAGTGGGGAAAAATATTGACAGTGGTTTCTGCTAGACTGGTGTTTTTCATGAAAGATTGACTTGGGGGAACCATAGATTGGAGCTCAGACGGGCACTTGCTATGGAAATAACGATAAAACAAGGACAGGTTCGCAGCATCTCTTCTGTGGAAAAGAGGTTGCAGGAAAGAGAAAAGGGCATCCCCCACAAAGATACAAAGTCTATTTTGAACTCTGTCAAGGCAGGATAAGCAAGTTCTAGCAGCTCCTGCCCAGATGTGACAACAGTACTCCATTCTTGGACGTACTTGGCTTTTATATAGATAGAGAATTGCATCAGCAGTGAGATATCTACTGGGGCGGTAGAAGAATCCCACCATTATTCCAGCGACCTTGGCAACAGATTTGATATACGTGTGCCATTTCAGATCAGGAGTAAAGGTCAAGCCCAGAAGCTTGTCAAAACACGGAGCCTCTCCAAGATGAGCGCCACCCATTTCAATTGATGCCAGATGGGGATCAGAGCATTGATGATGTAAAGATAGGAGCTTGGTTTTAGATGCATTAAAAGTAACCAGCCACGTCTTCTCCCATTGTACCACATGCTCAAGATCAGAGGAGAGAGAATCAGAACTTGGTCGTTTACAGCCTTTGATGTGTTGCCATAGATGGTAGTGTCGTCAGCATAAATATCAACGAATGGTCTTATGTGTTTTGGGAGATCATTGATGTAGATCAGGAAGAGAGTTGGGCCCAGGATAGACCCCAGAATGCTGTGTGCTTCTGATTTCTGCTCATCTACCACTATTATGAGCCTATCAGAGAGAAATGATTTAATAATTGAGAATAGCGTAGTTGGAGATTTTGTGAAGTAAACTTTTATGCCATGCCTTATCAAAGGCCTTTGATATGTCAAGCAATTACCCTAGAAAGGAAGCCTTTGTCGAGAGATTCACTAATCCTATGAGATATAACCAATAGCACATCTGCTGTAGATCAAGCAGAACGGAAACCATATTGCATTTTACTAAGAAGGTTACTTTTGCTGAGGTGGTTGGCTACTACTTTATTTAATACGAATTCCAGCAACTTATGATACACAGGACCAGTTGCTTTACTGGAATTAAAGTTCTTTATTCGCTTGGTGACATCACGCACAGATATTTGTATGTCGCATAGTGTGTTGTCTGTTATAGGAGGAAATATGGGGGGGGGGGTTGATGGCCTTCGTCGCATAGGGTAGAATTAGCTGCAAAGTTCTTGGCAAATAGTTTGGCTTTGTCTGATGCTGACGAGATGACCTCAGGTCCATTGATTATCGTTTGAATAGAACACATGCTTCTGTTCAGGATTCTGTTTGCTATTTGCCAAAGCTGGTGGCAAGTCAGCTGCTGTTATATTTTTTTATTTTGGTTTTATCTGCTTAGTTACACATGTTTCGATTACCGAATCATATTAACAATCCGATGATTTCATCAGACTTTACAAAAATAATTATTGAAGTATCGAAGTTTGTTTTTCTTTTTTCTCCATGTTTATTTTACTTTTACACTTGTGAGCCAGTATGCTCCTGTCGGCAATGTGTAATGGAATAAAAAAAAATGACAACACTGGCATAATAAAGAGATGAATGAAAAATCCATGGCGCACAGCACTGGGGTCAGCAACATGTTTGTGAGGCTACATTTTTTTTTTTTTTTTTTTTTTTTTTTTTTACAAGGTGGTCACCACTTATCAAGGCCCGGAAGACACTCAAGGATAAGGGTTATTGAGATTTAATAAATTGCCTACTTAAGAGGGGGGGGGGGCGTCATCAGAAAATTGTTAAACTTGAAGACATCCAGGTTGTAGTCAGGTGTGAAACGGGCAGAAGGAACAGTTTCACAGGCGTGCAGTTCTAAGAAAGAAGCTTTGTTCATGGAATCTACATTTTGATTTAAGCACAGATAAAAAGTGGGGAAAATTTTTGACAGTGGTTTCAGGTGTTTTTCATAAAAGATTGGTGAAGGGGGACCAGAGATTGGAGCTCAGATGAGCACCTTCCATGGAAATAACGATAAAACAAAGACAGGCTCGCAATGTCTCTTCTGTGGGAGAGAGGCTGTAGGGAAGAGAAAAGAGTATCCCCCACTAAGCCACAAAGTCTATTTAGTACTCTGTCAAGGCAGGATAGGCTGTTTTTAGCAGCTCCTGTCCAGATATGGCAGCAGTATTCCACCCTTGGACGTACTTGGCTTTTATATAGATAGAGAATTGCATCAGTAGTGAGATATCTTTTGGAGCGATAGAAGGATCCCACCATCTTTCCAGCGACCTTGGCAACTGACTTAATGTACGTGTTCCATTTCAGATCAGGAGTAAAGGTCAAGCCCATAAGCTTGTAAAAACACAGGGCTTCTCCTAGAAGAGAGGCATCCATTTCAATTGATGGCAGATGGGGATCAGAGCGTTGATGATGTAAAGATAGGAGCTTGGTTTTAGATGCATTAAAAGTAACCAGCCACGTCTTCCCCCACTGAACCACACGCTCGAGATCAGAGAAGAGAGAGAATCAGAGAGAACTTTGTCATTTACGGCCTTTGATATGTTGCCATAGATGGTCGTGTCATCAGCATAGATATCAACGAATGATTTAAGTATGTGTTTTGGGAGATCATTGGTGTAGATCAGGAAGAGAGTTGGGTCCAGGATGGACCCCAGAGGGACTACAGCATTAATACTGCGGGCCTCTGATTTCTGCCCATCAACCACTACTCTTATGAACCTATCGGAGAGAAATGATTTAATTATTGAGAAAACATTTCCAGTTATACCGTAGCTGGAAATCTTGTGAAGTAGGCCTTTATGCCATACCTTGTCGAAGGCCTTTGATATGTCAAGAGCAATTGCCCTAGAAAGGAAGCCTTTGTCAAGAGATTCGCTAATCCTATGAGATATAACCGTTAGCACATCTGCGGTAGATCTTGCAGAACGGAAACCATATTGCGTGTCACTAAGGTTATTTCTGCTGAGGTGGTTGACTATTTCTCTATTTAATATGAATTCCAGCAACTTACTCATGACACACAGGAGACTTATTGGTCTGTACTGAGAGGGGACATGACTTAGTACCTGAATTCTTAAATACAGGGCATACTGATGAGGTTTTCCAGGGTGTTGGAAAGCGCTTCTCCTTAAGGCAACACTTAAACAGTTTCATAAGTATAGGAGCAAGTTCTGGTTGAAGCTTTTTTAACACTATTATTGGGATGCCGTCAGGGCCAGTTGCTTTACTGTAATCAAGATCCTTGATTAGCTTGGCGACCTTACACACAGATATTTGTATGTTACCTAGCGTGTTCTGTGTTATAGGAGGAAATATGGGGAGTTGATGGCCTTCGTCGCATAGGATAGAATTAGCTGCAAAGTTCTCGGCAAATAGTTTGGCCTTGTCTGATGCTAATGAGATGACCTCTGGTCCATTGATAATGGTTGGGATAGAATGCACACTTCTGTTCATGATCCTATTTGTTATTTGCCAAAACTGGTGAGAACCAAGCCGCTGATCAGCTACTTTGGATTTAACGAACTGAGCATATAGCTCTCTTGCATTTTTTATTACTCTTTTACAGTGGTTGCTGGCATTCCTGAAAGCAGCTTTAGTCTCAGTGCATCTATTACGTTGGTAACTATGGAAAAAGTGATTTCTGTGCGCTATGGCAGCAGCACATTCTGGGGAGAACCATGGCTGGCTGTTAGGTTTTTGTTGGAATTTTTTAGATGGTACGAATCGGTCTATGCCTACCATTAATCATTCGGTCAGGTCTGATACTATAGAGGACACATCCTTTTTAAATGTGAAATGCAGAGGTAGATCAGATATGAATGTACGGAAGCTATCCCAGTCAGCCATGGAGTATCGGTATACAGAATGGTGGAGGGGTACGTTTGGGGACTTATTACATTTCATTCTTATCTTAACTAATACAACGGAGTGGTCGGAGGATCCTAGAGGAGAAAGAACGGAACATGAACATAGCTCAGGGAAAGTGGAGAGAAAAAGGTCTAGAAGGCTTGCATACTGACCGGTAGTATCGGGCACATGGCTGGGCTCGCGAACACTTAGACACTTAGTGTCACACTTGGACGCATTCTTTAACCAAAATAATAAACTGCGCAAAATTATTCACATATTAATTTTTCATTTTTTTTTTTTTTTTTTTCACTATTGATTCTTTACTTATGAAAGCTGAAAGCCACTCAAGAATTTGGGTTTATAAGATGGATAGTGTGTCGGTTCAAATGAAGATTAAAAATGATACTTGAAATGAATAAAAGTTTGATTACTTATGACGATGGTTTATGATGAGTATTAGATTTAAAGATAACCGTGTTGTAGGCAACAGGGAAGTTCTTATACCATTTTTTTTTTTTTTTTTTTTTTTTTTCAAGTCAAATTCAGCAAAAGATATTCTTGATGAAATGGAAAACATGTTGCGGTCACAACAAATTGCTGTGGAAATTGCTGCCAATCTGTGTTGCTCGGATGGTGAGTCTCTTTCTTTCTATTATAAATTAATTTGAAGAGAAATAGCTATGTTTATTCGTTTTTACTTGACTAAAAGAATGAGTTTTAGTCCAGAGTTTCTTCTTAAAAACAAAAATAAAGAAAATTTGTATGATGTACATATCCGTGATGAAACGAAAATATACTCCAAAAATCAAATAAATTGAACAAGTAGTTTTATTTATATAAAGAAAATCATTTTTTAAGCGAATTGGAATTTGAACATTACAATATAACCTTATAAGTATGAATTGTGGTTCATTTATCTCCCTTTATGTTTTGAATAGTTTCCAAAATGTTGGGCGAGATGGTAATTTCTTGGATACTATTGAAATTTGATTTTCTTATTTAAAAATAAAACTATTTGATCAATTCATATGATTTCCAGAATATATTTTCCTTTTGTCATGTGCACATACACCATGTACTGAATCTTTATTTTTGTTTTTAATATAGGGTGAATTCTGCACAAGAACAAAAAAATGTTGATAATTCAAATATCCATTACAATAACATTGCACAGTTTTTTTATTTAAAAAAAAAAAAAAAAATCTTATGAGTTAGCATTTATTGAGAGTATTAGACGCTGCTGAATAAAGGTAAATTTTAAAGTTGAATAATAACAAATATTATTGGAAGATAAAAAGTAATTACATAAATTTGAAAATTTATGAGGACGGTTTATGCAAGTGTGTATTGATATTAGATTTGAGGATGACCATTTTGTAGGTCTCAGGGAAGCAATTTTGTGTCGATATCATCCACAAATGGAAATATTTTGAAAAACTGTTTGAAAATTTTATGACCTTTAGCACATGAAGTTTTTATTTAAGTAGTGAAAGAGATCTTGCTGTAAATGTCGTATAATGAATAACAAGATATTAGAGCTCAGTCGAGCACTTTCTATGGAAATTTCTTTGGAAGGTATTTATGTAAACAGTGGTAAGATGCTTGTTATTGTTTGAAATTAATAATTTGATTTCAATCCTTTCATTTTTCTTTCATCATTTTGCTAGTATTAACTGTAAAAGGTGACTCACTCTTGGATATGACAAAATATACATTGTTGAATAAACTCTAAATTCGATGTGTCTTGTGTAGTTTGACATTTTTTTAATAGAAGAGATCGGTTACATCATTGAAAACATTTCATAAAGTTTGAGAATTTAGAACACCAAATAATGTTATATACTTTTTTTGTTTTATTAAATGAATAAAATCATTTATTTTAATTTCATTAAGTTTAAGTTGGTCACCTGTTATTGTTAATACCAGTAAAATGGAAAAGAAAGTCTTCTTTGAAAAAGTCTGTTGTTGACAATCTCAGAAAAAGCCATGGATTACTTAATACCCCTATCCGTTAGAGATGTATTCAACAATCTATTTTTGTTTGTTGGTTCAGAAAAATCTGTCATCACACCATAGTTGGGTGACTAGTATTGGGGATAATAATCCCTTATATCAGAGCTCTCATCTAGATAGGTGTTATCTCCGCCTGGTTTGAATTGCCCTAAAAACATTCACCAAATGTTTACTTTATTAAAAAAAAGATTTTTTTTTTTTTTTTTTTTTTTTTAAGTCACTTCAATAACTTTTCTCTATCCTTTAATTTTAATGTTAAGACAGTTTTCAATAAAAAAAATTATACTAAAGGATCAGAATTTTAAATGTAAAAACAAATGTCTAAAGAGCTTTAAATATTAGGTACTTTTTAAAAGATTTTGTTAATATATATTTGCTTCAGAATGTCAAGTGTTAGGTCTTTGTGAAAGTGGTTAAACATGAACATGGCTCAGGGGAAGTTGAGAGAAAAAGGTCTAGAAGGCTTGCATACTGACCGGTAGTATTGGGCACATGGGTTGGCTATGAGTATAATGTATTTTGTTTTTGAAACGAAGTGGGAGATGAAAAAATTTTAGTAATTTTTATTCCAATTTAAAAAAAAATGTCTTTTGTGTGTAGATGATGAGTACGAAGAAATAGACAGTGAAGAATCTGTATCGTCTGCTGATGAAATGGTCTGTGATGTTGAAATGGAAACAGAAAATGGTGCCTCCTCTCTTGTAAGCAATATTTCTTGTTTTATCTTTCACTCTATAATAAACCCCAATGTGTTTGTGTGTGTTAGTGATGGGAGGATTCCAAGATTTTTTCCGATTCTTTTAAAATTTATAAATATTTAATTAAAAAAATTTTTTTATAAATTTTCAAATTAATACATAAACTCTGTGGTAATTTCCGCATATTTTTTCTCCAATGTTTTCCTTGTAATTAATTGAAAATTTTAAGACTACAAAAGATTTATTTTGATTTTAAAACAAAACCAGAATGTATCAGTTCGTTGTTAGTGTACAACATGCTACTTGAAAGTTTTTATAAGCAGTTGAAAATAGTCGATGATTAGGCAAAATGAGAAAACGATGTAAGAACAAAATATTTAACAACGCCCCATTGTTACGAACGAATTTCTAAATAATAATTTTACTATTTACAAAAAACATTTTTAACATGGGGAGGATGTGGGTTTGTTAACTCTTCTCTGCCTTCTTTCTATGAATGAAGTTAAAGTTTTATTTTAATTATAAAAAATTGGTGAGTTATGAATTGATTAGCTTTACTATAAAAAACAAAAACGAGATGCAAATAATAATAATGACAAAAGTATACATTAACACTCTTAGCTGAAACCCCTTCCAAACTGAAATATTACTTTTCTAGATGATTACATGTGAAACCCTTAAAAAACTTGACGAAAAAAAAAAAAGCAATCATCTTGGTATTTAGAGTGAAAGATAGTTTTGAATATAAATGTAACATAAAATCATAAAATTATCTTTTTTTTTGTACGCCAGGATGCCAGATTTCAATCCACCATTTTGATTTGTACAAAAAGTATGCCAGTGCACCAAATTTCATGCATCGTAAACACAAATTTCTACAGAAAATACTTATTTGTACATTTTATCAAGTGAATAGACATAAAAGAACACATGAAAAATCGCATTTATTTTTAAAATTCCAACAACTGAAGTCGATGTTTTGCTTCTAAAAACAAAACTAACATTTTTGATAAATCTGTGTGTGATACTGGGAAAATATTTTTTTATAATGAATAAAGTGAATAAAATTTATTTTTACAAGAATCTTTATACATTTATCTAGCAAATAAACATAAAAATATCTATGAAAAACGTTTATTATTTAAAAAAATCCAACTTACATTCCAATACACCTAAAAAAAGAAATACACAATTCTCCATTTTTAAGTGATTATATGTAATAGGATTCTACATTTTTAAATGATTGGGGTAAAAAGAAAAAAACTTATTTTAAAATTTTGTGTAGGAAAACCATTTTGCACATAAAATTAACTTAAAATGATACTCATTTCCGGACCTTTCTTGCTTAATCACTCAAAAATCGAAAATTAAACAAAATGCTCATATGGCATAACATTTTCGATCAATTGTTAACATTTATTTATGTGTTTGTTTAATTAAAAATTTTGAGCGGTTATCAATGGTCCTTCTGCCGGGCTTATTGGGCAGCCATTTTAAAAATTCTAACGCAAAGAGGAGACACTAAGTTTGTTTTGAACTAAAAACACACTTTAAAAGAAGAATTAAATCTACTTGGGTATATAGAAGAGTCTTTCCTTTGGCGACATTTATTTGTTGTGTATTTGTTTATCATTTCTTGAACCCTTAACCTATCCTACTGGCTACTGGGGACGACAGTCTCAGATTGACATTTCTCTGAAAAATACAATTGTTGCTGGCAGAGATAAAATGTTTTCCAAAAAGGAATTCCACAAACTTTTAACAAAAAAAACTTTATATTTCCGACTTTTCCGTTTCTGAAATGAAACAGGGTCATACATTTCATTAAAAAATACATTTTAAAGTATTTGTACTCGTGTTTTGTTTTCTTAATTTCATTCATCCAGAGGAAGTCTCAAAATAAAGACGAAATGTTGATGAACACATAACTTGGTTTGTTCCTTTTTTTATTTCTCTATTTCATCGGAATACTATTTCCATTATTCTCATCGTATATGTATATAGCAATGTTTAAACAGAAAGATTAAAGAAAAATATGTTTTTTACAGAAGTAATATAATTCTTTAAAATTGAAAGAAAAATATACTTATGATTTTTAAGCTTAGTTTGAGTTTCTATTTATTGCCAGGAGGAACTAACTGTAATTTCTTAATTGTTATAGCATTGTTCATTTTTTTCTTAATTTTTACCTTGATACTTTATAATTATCCTATGGCAATCAAAAACACTTAAAAAGGAGATTGTATTGCATTGGAACTATTTCATGACTATTCCGATTAAACTGGAGGAAGGACCACTTTCAAAATCCGGATCCCTGAACTTTGGAATAGACTTTCAAGTTAGGTAATGAATGCACTAACAATGTAGCAATTCAAGGTGAAATCTGCTAGGTGTTAGGCTACTGTATCCTCTTTTGTGTAAATGTCTACTACCATTTCTCTACATAGCAGTTGAAGCATCATTGTTTTTTTTTTTTTTTTTTTTTTTTTTTTTTGTCGAATAAATTGAATGGTTTAATGTTCCAGACACGTCTGATTCCAATGTTCTTTCTATTTGCAGTCACCTTGTCACTTATCAACCGAGATTCATGAGGCTTTTGTGAAATTCAATATTCTTCATCATGTAAGACAGCTTTTGTAAAGATGCAGTTGCCATTTGTTTTTCTATAAATCTCATATTTTTGCATTACACACACACACGTTTTTCCAGTGCTTTTGTGCTGTACAAAGTCTACCGTATTTACTAAAAATTTATTTAACTTTTAAAATGGAGCGAAATAAGTGTCACAAAATTACATGAAGTATGTGAAAGGTAAAAACAATAGCATAACACTATGTATTTATCTTGTAATTTATATACTAGCAGCGCTACCTGGTGTTGCCCAGTGTAAAAGTAACATATTTCTATTAAAACTTCCATCTCTCACCTCATTTTCTCCTTCCTCTTGCTACTCTCCTCTTCTCTGCTCAGCTTATTCATGTCTCTGACATACACACACAGCGCTTTAATAAATTTGAGGAATGAGTTGGCATAAGGGAATTAACTTCGTGGTTAAAAAAAAGTTACTTCCCTTTAGTTAATACATCAAATAGCTATAAAACTGATCATTGCAAAAGCTTTGGTTTTGGGTTTTTCTTTTCTAAATTTTAGATATTCATCTGGAGCAACACCAATCTAGAAAACACTAACTGTATAGGAGTTTGCTTTTTGTATTATTTTTGCTTTCTGCTTGACATACAAACACATCAACTGCCCTTTATATAAGATTAGCATAGGTGCCTGGCATTGCCCAGGTGTTTGGAGGTATGTTGAGCAAAAAAAAGTGGTATTAGGAAGGCATGCTCAAACCCGTACTGTGAAGGAGGAAAAGAATGGGAAAAAAACGTGACGTCTTTATTGTTCCGACCACCGCCAAACCGGAAGTGACGTAGGTTTAGATTAAGGCTAGACAATCGAAAAGAGGGGATGACTTTCGAAAATATCGGCAAAAAAAGCGACCCCCCCCTCCCTGTAGAAAAGTGCCCAGTTAAGGGTGTAGAAATTAATGTTTTTAACCAATTTTTCGGTATTTGTCGTCTGAAGGGTCAAGCTTCAAAATGATACTGATCTTGTGAAAATCTGTTGCCTCTGTTGAAAGTTTTAGGCAGACATGCAAACAGACATACATAGGTTTATATATTTGTAGCTCAAATTTTCGACTCAAACCAATTAAAATGCTTGCCCTATCTCTGAATACCCTTTATGAAAAATTTCAAATGTTTAGACCAGAAATTGTCTGAGTAATTTGGTAGAGACCGCAGAGGTCAAATTTTTAAAACTTTGACCCCTATTATGACCCCTCAACATTTGTCGCTCGCCGCATGTAGATTAGTCTTTTTCCTATAATAAAAGCGACACTAAGTCTGGCGGTATTTTCTGTCTATCGGCAGAAATGTCCGAAAGCAATCAGCTTTGATCAATGTGGAAATATTTTCCATATATCAAACAATTGCTATTCAATTTGGACAAGGGGAGCTGGTCCCCCCCTCCCACCAACATCTCGGTAAAATGAAAATAAAAACGGCGTTCCCGCAGTAAATGAAATACTATCCCGCAGTCAAAGTTGACCTCATTAAGTCATTAAAACGTGCACCTGCAAAATCTAAGTAAAGTTAAATAAATTCAAACGTGTTTCCGTTAGCATCTCGCAGTGGCCCAATGGTTAAAACCGTCGCACTCTTTTTTTTTTTTCTTTTTTTTTTCACACTTTAATTTCCAACTTTGCCTCAAGGGTTCAGGTTCGATCCTCATACTTACCTACCAAAACATTTTTTTTTTATTTTAACCCCCCCCCCCCGAAGTTTCCACACACACACACCTCCAAACACCCGGGCAACGTCGGGTACCCCTCGCTAGTGTCTAATAAAAAAAAATGTTGATGTGATATAATAATAAACATATATAAAGGTTTTTCTCAATATATAATATTTAATAAACTAAGCAAGTGTTGTGATAATAAACATTATGTAATCTAGTAGATCGTGTCTAATATTCATAAGTTTTCCTTTTTTTTTTTTTTTTTTTTTTTTCAGGTCCTAAATAAGATTGAATGTCCAGAATTGTCTGCAGATAATTTGCTGTTGACCACAGAAAATAAACTAATGAAAGAGTAAGTTGCATTGTTTGTATAATTGTACTGAATTGTTTTTTCTTTTATGCTTTAGTTTGACAAGTTATTTTTATCGTGAAATCTTCTAATGTCTACGGAGAGAACTTGAATGCCTACTAGACACCATCCTCAGGGATCTTTGGTTTCTCTGTGTATAGGGCTTTGTCATGAGGATACTTCCTATTACAAGTACCCCCTGACCAAATATTAAAAAAAAAATAAATAAATGGTTTGTTGTCTCCTGTGCTGCAGATGGGGAGACTCCCCTTTTTTAATAGACTAGCTTCTATGCTCAGTGTTGCCCGGGTGTTTAGACGTGTGTGTTGAGCAAAATAAAATGTACTGCGAAGGAGAAAAAGAACATGAAAAAAATGTCTTTGCTCTTGCGCCCATCGACAAACCAAAAGTGACGAATGTTTAAATTAAGGTTAGTCAATCGAAAACAGAGGATGACTTCTAAAAATATGGGCGAAAAAAGTAGAAAAGTGCCCAGTTGAGGGTGAAGGAATTAATGTTTTTAGCCAATTTTTCGATATTTGTCGTCCGAAGGGTTGAGCTTCAAAACTATACCGATCTCATAAAAATCTGTTGCCTCTGAAAGTTTTAGGCAGACATACATACATACATTTAAACTGACAGGTGAGATTTATATTATAGACAAGGGGGTGTTTGGAGCTGTGTATGTAGGAGAGGGTGACCCTGTTTTACTATTATTAAAAAAACACGATGTTAAAATATTGGGGAAACCAAAACAAAGCAAAACCGCAAACAAACGTAGGAAAAAAAAAATGGTGTGTAAAAGAGGGAAAAAAGTTTAGGTAGGAAGACAAGCTCTAACCTGAAGCATCGAGGCTAAGGCTGAAAAAAAAATGCCTAACACGTTACCTCTACGCCAAAGAGACACACAATTGAGAACGGATAAAATTAACCCTTTAAAAACGCTTGCAGGTGGTTAAAACTAACGTCAACTTTTTCTAGGTCAAACATGACGTCCTTGTGTAACCACGATGTGTGCCTCCCTCGTCAGATCGCCGACTCCCAATGCCGTGTACCGTGGATTTTTCGTTCATGGCTGGATCGTCATTTTCTCGCTGAATATGAACAAAGGAAAAACACAAACGCCAATGTTCATATATAAATTGACTGTTGGACTTGTGTGTGTGTGTCTTCTCCCCGTTCTATTGATGTTACATTCGTCTATCTCTGTTTCACAGTCAACTCTAGAATTGTCCACGTCTCTATTTCACAGTCAGCTATATAACTGTCCAACTTCCATCCGCCATCTAAGGTATCTGTTTTTCTCTCACCCGCATCACTCTGGCTACCAGAAGCTGCCCTTTCCTGTTTTACCAGTAGGTCTCTATTGTTATTGTTTGCTATATCCTATCTATTGTTGATTGTAGGATATTTCCGATTTCTTTGTTTATTCTAAGCTATTTTCTCTTCCCTTGTCTATCCCTCCCCCCTCTCAGCACTTAGTGGCTCAAATCCACCCTAGGACCACTTCACACACCTCCCATGCCCAACTTGTCATTTATTACATAAATTACAAAAATACAAAATCATATCAACATAAATTAAATAAAATTCATACATATTACATGAATAATGAAACACCAGAAATATTTCTTTCACTTAAAAAAAAAAAAACAGAAACAAGAAAAAACAGAAATTTGGCGTATCGTTTCCAACCCAGGACCACAGGTGATCACCTAACTCTCCCGGTATTCCAGGGGTATTTGAACACCCTTAAAAGACAACTCTTCAAAGCAATTCCTTTTTTGACTGGCTTCAGACAACTGGTACAGTTTTTCATACCAGAGAGGGAAAATCAACCTTGCCCCTCCATCGAGGTAGAAAAAAACGAGGAATTTTAACCACCTCCAAAATAAAAGGCATTCCGCCATTTTGCCCCACTCTCCCAAAAATAAACAGGAGGAAGGAATTTTAACCACCTCCAAAATAACAAGTATTCTGCCATTTCGCCCCAACCTCATAAAAATAAAAATAGAATTACGAGGAATTTTAATCACCTCAATTGTAACACGTATAGTGCCACTCTCCTCTCTCCCTTTCTCCCCCCACCTAAAAAAATAAATCGGAGGATTTTTTTTTTTTTTTTTTTTTTTTTTTTTTTTTTTTGACACCTCCTACTGGAAAAACCTTGAACCTGTCTGGTCTCTCGCCATTTTTTCAATAAGGACAATCTTATACATTTTACTTAAATAACACTTGCAACATTATTTAAAAAAAAAACAAGTAACATTTTAACAAAACAAAATTGCTTCACTACTGTTTCTGTTTTCAACAACACTAAAACAATATAATTCAACACAATAAAACCTAACCTGAAAAAAATTGCATTTGACAATTATAAGTCTTTTTTTTTTTTTTTCATTTCTTGTACTAATTGATCAAGAAGTCTCTGTGCAATTTTACAAGCATGAAACATATGTAATATTCATCGTTAGAAATACATAAAAATTCATGTAAGCAGTTCTTTTTTTTCTTTTTTTCTTGCATGACCAAAATGTTTTTCTTTAAAATCAAGATAAGTCTCTTTTTTGTCTCCTATTCTTTTTAACAACAATTAAAATATAAAGTTTGTATGCATGTGTACAGAAAAATTTGTTTAAACAGTCTCCATTTTTTTTTCTTTCTATAAACAACAATTTTAATATAAAGAAATTTTCTTTATGACCGTCTATTTTTTTCTTTTTTTTATCTTTTTTTCCTTTAAGTGAAGGGCGTTCTTCTCTCTTCCACTCTGCACAGATCATCGGCCTGCATCTACTAATTCCCCCCCCCCCCGTGAATCGTGAACAGTAGTAAAAAATAACATTAAAATTCTAAAATTCTTGACTGACCTTATTGCAATCATTCATCGCATCAACTTTGATCTTCGTCAGTAACTCAAAGATTGAACTTTCATTTATCCACGTTCTCGACGTATGTTAAATACACCACTCTCTAAATACAGTTCCTCAATGGTTCTTCATCTGCCTCCGAACTGATGTACTCCATGTGCCAGTGCCAGTGTGTCATATCCCTAACTATCTGAATTTCTGGACGCTTCTTTTCCTGCATCCCACAAAAACTCATGCTCCATTTTACACCAACAACCTGGCCAAGTCGAATCACCATGACTTAATTTCTTTCTAACAATCGCCCCTATCACCTAGCACGCGACGTAAGAAAAATCCCCGTTCCCACAAGACGAAGTTCTTAGGAAATTCCTTAAATCGAACATCTCTCTCATAAAACGTGTTATGCTGCTAGAAGTCCTCGTAAACCGTGAGTGAAAAGACGGGAGAACGCTGCATTGCCACAAATATAGAAGACCTCTACATGGACAAAAATTGAAATGTTTAGCAATTCCTATCCTAGGCTTACATTTCCACAAAGTAACAAAATGACGCACGGGCATGTTTTCCGATGCCACTTTAACACTGAGTGAACGCAATCCGTGCATCAGGAGTTGATGCATGTGGCCACATCTCGCGTTCCTAGTCGACACGTGAGGAGAAAAGCCTTCACAATGTGTGAATTGCTCCCCTCACTTTTAAAATCCTTAAATACAAATCACTATCTACTATCAAAATTTCCCGAAATAATTATCACCTCTTAGGCTCCACTTATTCATGGGAGATCTCCACACTAGCATGTCTGGCAAAAATCTGTGGCCTGTATCGAAAGTTTTTACGAGACATACAAAACACACACAAACATTTTCACTTTTATATATATATACTAGCGAGGGGTACCCGGCGTTGCCCGGGTGTTTGGATGTGTGTGTGGTTTTGGATAAATCAAAACTCCGGGGAGGGTGTTAAGTAAAAAAAAAAAAAAAAAAAAAAAAAAAAAGTGTTGGTAGGTAAGTATGAGGATCGAACCCTTGAGACAAAGTTGGAAATTAGTGAAAAAAATGAATGTAACGTTAACCATTGGGCCACCGCGAGATGCTAACTGAAAGAAGTTTGAATTTATTTAATTACTTGGATTTTGCAGGTGCATGTTTTAATGACTTAATGAGGTGAGCTTTTGACTGCGGGGTATCATTTAGTGCGGAACGCTTTCTTTTTTTTCCTCAAGATGTTGGGGGTAGGGGGAAACAGCTCCACTTGTCGAAATTGAATAGCAATTAAGGAAATAATATTTCCACATTGAGTAAAGCTCATTGCTTTCGGACATTTCCGGCGATCGCGACAAAATTAGTGTCACTTTTATTATAGAAAAAAGCTTAACCCACATGTGTCGAGCGACAAATGTTGAATATTTATCTTTCTGAAGTCGAGCAAATTAAATAGACAGGCGAGCTCCATTGTTAACTCGGAGATATTATGATTTATGTGATATAAAAAGTTTTAAGAAGTTGTGAACCGACTGACTGCTTCTCTGAAAAAAAGCCTTTTTTGGACATACACAAAAAGCGAACATACATTTTTGCTTTTATATATATATATATATATAGAAGACCCGGCGTTGCCCTGGTGTTTGGAGGTGTGTGTGTTGGGGGGGGGGGTAGATCAAAACGACCCTGTTTAAAAAAAAAAAAAAACAAAAAAAAAAAAACGTTGGCCGGGTGTTTGAAAGTGTAAAAGAAAAATAAGTTTTAGTAGAAAGGTAGGCTTGAACCCTGAACCTTTGACGTGGAAAGGAAATGGGGAAAAAACAAACCCTGCGACCTAACTATCTTGACCACGGGAATAGATGAATTAATAAGTGTGTTAAGTTGACATTTATAAAGCGAAATTAACAGGTGCGACAACGTTAAGTCGTGTGGTGTGTGACCTAATTTTGCGCTGGAAGCCAGTTTGTTTTCCCCGCTATGCGGCGATCCAAAAATATCTCGAAAATAGCTTGTTAAATTTTTTAAAAAAGTTTTGGTAGGTGAATATGAGGATTGAACTCAAAGCCTTGGGGCAAAGTTGGAAATTAAAGTGTGAAAAAAAAACGTACAACGTTAACAATTGGGCCACCATGATATACTAATGGAAACGCGTTTGAATTTATTTAGTTACTTAGATTTGGCAGGTGCACGTTTTAATGACTTAATGAGGTCAACTTTCACTGCAGGGTATTTCATTTACTGCGAGAACGCTTGTGTTTTTATTTTCCCAAGATGTTTGGGGGGGTGGCCAACTCCCCTTGTCCAAATTGAATATTAATTGTCTGATATAAGGAAAATATTTCCACATTGATCAAAGCTGATTGCTTTTGGACATTTCCGGTGATCGCCACCGGAAAAATATCACCAGAATTAGTGTCGCTTTTATTATATGAAAAGGCCTAATCCACATGAATATTTATCTTCCTGAAGTCGAGCAAATTAAATAGACAGGCGAGCTCCGTTAACTCTGAGATATTATGATTTATATGTGATATACAAAGTTTTAAGAAGTTGTGAGTCGACCGACTGCTTCTCGGAAAAAAGCCTTTCTTGGACATACACAAAAAGCGAACATACATACACAAATTTTCGCTTTTATATATAGACTAGCGGGGGGTACCCAGCGTTGCCCGGGTGTTTGAAGGTGTGTGTGTTGAGGGGGGGAGAAGGTAGATCAAAACAACCCTGTTTTTAAAAAAAAAAAAAAAAAAAAAAACAACGTTGGAGGTGTAAAAGAAAAGAAAAAAGTCTTAGTAGGAAGGTAGGCTGGAAACCTCGAAGCTGTGACGTGAAGGTGGAAACGAAATGGGGAAAAAAAACCCGCGACCTAACCATCTCTACTATGGGAATAGATTAATTGATATGTGTATTAAGTTGACGTTTATAAAGCGAAATTAACAGGTGCGACAACGTTAAGTCGCGTGATGTTTGACCTAGTTTTGCGCTGGAAGCCAGTTTCTGTTTTCCCCGCTACGCGGCGATCAAAAAATCTCGAAAATAGCTTGTAAAAGTCGGGTAAATTAAAGATAGCTGCGACCCGAGTTCCTTAGTCGTAGATATTATTATTTAGACGGCATATAAAGTTTTAAGAAGGAGCAAGCCAAACGAGAATCACGGCCAAAAAAGCCTTTTGTAGACATACAACAAAAAGCGAACACACATACATACACACATTTTCGCTTTTATATATATATATATATAGATAGATGGCAGCTTATAATAAAAACTAAAAAGCAAGTGACCATGAGGAATCGTATATAAAAATATGGAGAAAAACAAAAGTAAAAACTTGTAATCCAACTCCCATGGTAACAAACTGTTTATATACCAGGTAGGAAAAGGCAAACAGTGTAAACCTTCTAGTCTCAGGAAGTGGCACCAGGGTCAGCCATTAGACTTTGATAACAGAGGTATTGGCCCCCAATCTCTATCTTTTTTAGCAACAAAAAATTAATAAAATCTTAATAAAAAATTAATAAAAGCTCAAAATAAGCTGTTGCTGTTTTGCTACTCTTACTCAAAGTTTGGAAAGTGGAGCAAAACAACAAATCAAATCCTAGCCGAGAAAATAAGAGGCCAACATCCTTGAAGAGGAAAAAAATGTACCGACTGCCCACTAAGATTGAATACTCCTGATGAATTTCATTTCCATTGTGAATACATCTGTATGCTTTTACTGCACAGATCATCGGTATGGCCTTAAAATGCATACCGTGGTGAGACCCCATTTGTGAGCCGTAAGGAATGTGCAGTTACCCTTTTGTTTCCAAATTCACTTTGTCTGGACATCTGGTGTTACCAGATCAGGCTGTCTGACCAGAAGTACACCAAACATTGATGTTATTGTTTTTCCTTTCCTTTTGTAAAACTCGATCATGTTCTACAAAGTCAAAAACAACCAAACACAATAAAAGGAACTGAAGCACAAAAGCTTTTTCCAAAATTGCTGGATTCAGCATAAATTAACCCAGAAATGGGTGATATACTGTAAAAATATTTAATGTCTAAACTAATTTATAACCATTCTTTAAACAGTACTAGTTTATAATATTTTATGTTAATTTTCATCTTAACTTGGCTTTTATTTGCGTTTTTGTTAGCATAAAGAATTGTATTTGAAATGTTGTACACAAAAATCAGCTATTTAGTATTTTAAAGCAATGGATGATCTATTTAAGTTAAATGGAGGAATGCTATGGAAAGTAAATGTCTGAGAGTGAATGTTACCAAGACCAAAGTAATGATCAGTATTATTGGAAATCACAAAAAGGGAAAGTTCCTCTACTTAATTTGTTGAAAGGGAATTGGGTGTGTTAGGACAGTAACCTGGTCAAAGGGAAATGCCTTTTTCTGTAAAGGCAAAGTTTCCTCCCCTGCTTTAACTTTGAGATAACAGTTATCATGTCTTCACGAAAGAACAACACTAGCCCACATGCCAGTAGCCATCTTGGGAGAGCGGGACGTGTAGGCAATCGGACTAAAACTAAATTATATGAATAGGCTTAAGAATCTTTTCCCACTTACTGTATGAATTAAGTTTTATTTATAAATCATACCAGAGTGCAATTGTGTTTCGTGTTTTTTTTTTAACATGTAAGCATTGGTTAAACAAGCAGTACATTGGAATTACTTTTAGGCTAAGAGAGGATAATGAGTTGATGTGCAAGAAGTGTAAAAGACATTGGAAATGAATGAGAACTCTGATGTGGGGAAAGGATATCCACATGTTGAAGCTGTAGAGCTATTATTTTTTTTTATTTTTTTATTTTTATTTTTTTTTTTTTTTTACACTTACACCCCAAAACAAGGTACAATGCCATTTTGATGAAATTTACATGGGTACCATGTTGGGAGTTGGGCAATGAGATGTCTGTTCACATTACACTTGAACTTTTGCGTGTCAGTACAGTCACAGAAGCAGAAACCTGGCAAGGAATTACAAAGGCTAGTAATTTGAGGGAAGAAGTTCTCTGAGTTGAAGGCTTCCAGCATTTAGGGATCTCTACAGTGTAGAGCTTGTCAGGTTTGTTGTTGATAGCTACATCGTGAGGGTACGAAAGCTTTGAGTTCATTAGAGCAGATTCCATAAAAATACTATTAAAACAGAAAGGATTGGAGTGCAGGACCTATCCGGTTGGTGACTCGTGTTTGAATCCTGTCTAAGAGCGAGAGATTAGTGGCAGCTGCATCAGCCCTGATGTGGCAACAATACTCTCTACATGGGCAAATTGTCATTTTGTAGGGGTACAGGCTACTCTCCTGTGTGAGTTGCCACCTAGGAGCACAGGATGGAGCAGGTTCTAGTGTGATTGTTAGAGGCGTCAATAGAGTAGGTTCAGGGATCTTCTGTCATTATTAATAAGTTAAATGGAGGAATTCTATGGAAAGTAAATGTCTGAGAGTGAATGTTACCAAGACCAAAGTAATAGTCAGTACTCTTGGAAATCACAAAAAGGGGAAGTTCCTCTACTTAATTTCGACCAAGCGGAGATTAAGTTGAACATAGCCAGTGGCTTGCTATACTGTTGCATGTAATGTTATATTAACCCAATCCCTCCACCAAAGTCTGGATTCCTTGTACTAGTAAATAAATTTTGCTGCATCTTCATTATTCGAGTTGGCTCTGTCGGTGGGGCATTAGAATATGCCGACTGCCCCCCTGCAGAGGGTAAAAGTCCCTCAATGGGGGTTCTGGATACGACCTTAAACTATATCCAGTGGTGAGGCCCCAGCTTGTGGGCTTTGGGGAGTGTGGAGCCACCCTTTAATTACCATTGCTCCCAGGTCCACTCTGACCCGGAGTGGAAGTACCTGTTAGGGTCCCAACTATGTGTTGAATAGAAACCGACGTGAAAACAACAAATATATTCTATTAAAAAAATTTTTCTTCAAAATCTTTGGATTCGGCATTAAATAACCCGAAAAGGGTTGATATGCCGTAAAACAAAAACAACCAACCAACCAATCGTTATTCGAACAAAATTCGAAAATCGAAAAACTTAATTTCAAGTAAAACCACTGTACTTAATTGTCATGTTGCAGTAAGGAACATATCCAAAAAATATGAAAAACAATAAGGTATAAAAGTATTAATATAAACAATTTTTGAAGACAATTAGTGAAAATTGAGTTTTGATAATTTTGCTTAAGATTTTCAGTTTTCTCAAAATAATTACCTCCCTTTTTACGATTCGAGCTCTCCTGTTTATTTTATTAGCAAAATTCAATTTTTGCTAATTGTTTTCGAAAACTATTTTCACTAGTAATTAATTTTCTACCTTACTGTCTTTTTGTAATTTTTGGATATGTTCATTATTGCGACATGGCAATTAAGTAGCTGTCATTAGTTTTACTTAAAGTTCAGTATTTTGGATTTCGCTCTAATAATGAAGAAGCACCTACATTTTTAAATATGGAAAAAAGAAAAAAACACTGCACAAACAGGAAACATGAATTGTAAATTTTTCTCTTTTCTTCATTCTTTAGTGTCCATCAGTTACGAGTTCATTCGCTTTTTACTTTGGCAAACATAATATCAGCCCTGGATGTGGAAGCCATTGGAGGTTCTCAAAGGCTTTATGATATCTGGCAAGGTCTTGTGAAACTGGGATACTTGCATACTGGTATGTATGTTTTTTATTTTTTTTATTTTTATTTTTTTCTGATTACACTTAACTGTTCAGATATTAAAGATGCCGGATATTTTGCATATATACAAATTATGTAAGAATGATACGATAAGATGTTTAATGTAAGTCTTAAAAAAGTGAATAAAATTAAATCTGAACAATTATGGGGGGGGGGTATGTGAAGAGTAAATGATTGTAGGCCTCATTCTAAGTAAAGTGGGGTAATTTAATTTGAAAACTTAGTTATCAAAAAAAAAAAAAAAGCTAATTTTGTATACTGACCTTTTTCAGGTGGTGATGTTGACCTTGAATATGTTGAAGCTGCCAGTAATGCTCTACGGGCTGTTGTTCAGAAAATTGCAGAAAGCAAAACAACAAAGGTGAGTGATTACTTTGTAACACTGAAACATAGGTAGGCATTGCATAGCATGGCTCTCTGACGTTGTTTGGGCATATGGATAACAGAATAGTTAAATTTTTTTTTTTTTTCTTTTTACCATTTTTCTCTGTATAAAACATTATCTAATCTATGTGTAAGCGAAAATGTATGTATGTATATACGCTTTTCCTCGATGTCCACAAAAGGTTTCTTTCAGAGAAGCGCTTGCTCGGTTCACAACTTAAAACTTTTTATATCATCTATAAATTGTAATATCTCAGAGTTACCCATGGAGCTCGCCTGTCTATTTAATTTTATTGACTTTCAAACGTTAATTATTCGACATTTCCCGCATCGGCACGCGTTACATTCGGTTTTCAGTATAAAAAAAAGCGAAACTCGACTCTAATCACAAGCCGAACGACTTCGTCATATCAGACTGTAGCTTTCATTTCGCTCCTCCTAATAAACAGGGAGCGGGTTTTTAAAAACAAACTAACCGATTTATTGACCTCATTAAAAACTGTCCTGCACAAAATGCTAACTGCTGAATACCTATCGCCGTCACGTCAATCAAAAACGCGCACCTGTTTTTTTTTAACACTTTACTATTTTCCAACTGCGCGTCGTGAAGGCTTCGTTTTTTTTTCACGGGCACCTGTTTTTTTTTTTTTTTTTTTTTTTTTTTTCACATTTTCGGGTTTTTTTTCACATACCCCAAAAAACACCCGGGCAACGCTGGGTACCCCTCGCTAGTAATATATAAAAGGCTATATATCTGTCTCCATATTTTCAAACTCTATCTACTCCAAAACTAAAAGTTGTAGAACAGCACTAAGGGCCTCAAAGGATTGGAATTTTTACAAACTGTTCTTTGAGTCTTTTCCGGGGTCAAAATTGAAAAAATCGTTATGCATTTTGTACATTCATCTTAATTTATTTTTAATTTTTAATCAGTTTATATGCGTGTCACGGTACACTGGTAATGTCAACAGCTTTGAATGCTACAGTTTCGGTTTTGATTCTAACTGATGGCACCCAAATATTTTTTTTTTATTTTTTTTTTTATTTAATTTTTTTTTTTTATTTAATTTTTTTTTTTTATTTAATTTTTTTTTTTATTTAATTTTTTTTTTTTATTTAATTTTTTTTTTTTTTTTTTTTTTTTTAATTTTTTTTTTTCAACTTTTGAAATCATGACTACATGAAATCTGGACAAATATCATATTTAAGCGTATTTTACACCCGGGCAAAGCTGGACACCTCTCTGATAATATAGCCTTTTCTCAATTATTGTTTCTTAAAGAAACTTATTTGTACAAATGTATTTAATTAAAATAGAATCGAGTATTAACAAAATAATAACATAGAAATGTTAGTTATCTTGTTACCTAAGAAACAATTAAAAAAAACATTCTTCAAAAGAATGACCCAAATAATATCTTAAAGAACTTAAAAGAAAGCGAAAGGCGTATCAAATTCAAAAAATCAAACAAAATCACAAATATATTATGAATAATCAAATTCCGCATTTCTAAAAGTAAAAACTGTTGATTCCCGCAGGAGAGAGGACCGGCTAAGAATGAGTAAATACTCGGAAGGTTAAACATTAACAAAAATAAATTTTTTGTATCTTTTCTGCTTTATCCACTCTTATCAAGGTTTTCTTCCTTTAATCCAGAACAGAACAGGTGCTATGCTTTGATCCTGGCCCAAAGGATATGAAAGTGTATTTTAGTTAGCACCAAAGATTGATAAAAAAAAAAAAAATACACAGTGTTAACCTTCCCCATCTCCGGTTAATTTTGTTCCTAGTTACGCCCAAAAAGAATGAACATTACAAAAACAAAAATGTATTTATATTCTGTCCAAGATGATGCTGAAAAATAATATACCATCTTTGTGGATGTTTTGTATTTCTGACTTATAACTGGACACACACACACAACTGCTGCTCACATAGTAGTTTTGTTTTAATTGTTAAATTTTATGTATATGATGACTTATCCAAAACCTGCCATGCATGGAATCGTTAATAAAATTCACAATCTTTTCTGCAATCCAACCATATTTAGTATAACTCGACGCTTTTCAACCAGAGTACTGCCACTACAGTTCAGGCAGTTCCACAATTTCTAAATTAGAACAAATAAACAGAATGTTAAATTTTTTTTTTTTTTTTTTTTTTACACAGTGATCACCACTTATCAAGGCCCGGAAGCCACTCAGGGATAAGGGTTATTGCAAGTACATTACGTTAGTGTGAAGATTTGATGAAGTGTTTACTTAAGGGGGCGGTTCATTAGGAATTTGTTAACATTGGACTTGAAGACATCCAAGTTGTAGTCCGGTGGGAAGCAGGCAGACGGAACAGAGTTCCACAGGCGTGCAGTTCTAAGAAAGAAGCTTTGTTCATGGAATAAATTCAATTTTGAAAATCTATTTTATTACTATATGCATATTTAAAAACATTTATTGGTAAAATATACTAAATTTTACATAATTAAACTCGCTAGATTTGAAAAATTTGTCTTGCCACTGTTAGGTTTGTTTTTATATATTAATATACAGTCAATGCCAAAATCACACTAAACATCATAAGATTATTTTAATTTCATTTTATTATTTAAATGCTGATTTTTGCAGAAGATAACTCAATTATTGCATAGGGGTACCATGAGCCAGTGGAATGCTTTTATGGGGTTCTGCTCTAGCAAAAAGGTTAAAAAGCACTGGTATAACAAAATATCATACTTGTTATCAGTGCTATGCTAATCGTCTGATTTATTGTCATCTAATAATGCAATTCTGAATGGATTTGATGCATACTGGACTTCAACTCCCTCTGCCAGACTTTTATCTGTAAGGTTATCTGAAAGATAATGTCTATCAAAATAATCTCTAGACAATTTCTGAACTCAAGGGGGTCATCTCCGTCAGAATAAGGACATTGCAAAGAAAGAAAGGAAGGTTTCAGACGTCTTAACAATTTTGCACTGTGTTTATTAAACAAAAATAAAACTAAAAATATAACGAGCGAAAATAAGACTGTTGGAGATTCTTAAGTGGAACTTGGTGGACAAGTGAGACCTGCTACAGTGTATTTGTACCAAAATGGAATTAACCAAATTTTATCTTGAATTTATATTTTTTTTAGTTTTCAGATTTGATGTCTACAGAATCGCTTTCAATGTTTGAAACGATGCGGCATTGTCCACGCCAAGAAATCCGTGTTAATGCAGTTCGCATTCTATCGTCCATTGGAAGTGCACTTCTTTCCACGCAGGACTCCTATCAAGACCTAAAGGTTGAGTTTCCTTTTTTTTCTTACTCTCCATTCACCTTATTATGACTAGAAGTGATTAATTAAAAAAAAAAAATACTAATGAGTAACCACTTATTAAGGATACGAGTTTTCTGATGCTACTGAACGAGAATGTCTAAAGATACTGGCGTCTTGGCCTAAAACTTACCAAACATGGATGTTATAGTTTTTTTTTTTTTTCAGTTTGGAAAACTCAGCCATAATCTGCAAAACCAAAACAATTTTTCTCTAAAAAACAAAACGAAAAAAAAACGATAAATATTTATAGATATAAGAAACTTGAAGCATAAAAACTGATGAAAATGACTGAACCCGAAAGCGGTTAATATATCATAAAACAAACCAAACTCCGTAAATATAAAAAAATGCGAAGAATTTGAAGCATAAAACCTTTTTCCCAGTATTACTTGATTCAGCATTAAGTAACTTGAAAAGGGGTTGATATGCAGTAAAACAAACAATGGTATAAGTTAATGTGATGGATGGATATTCAATTGAATGACATATAATAGAAGATTAGAAATGGAAGAGAAAATGGAATGGATCTATGGGTTCATATTGCCAGCTCCTTCCTTTCCCCACCCAATTTTTTTTTTTTATCCTTTTAATCTTTTTTTATTTTTGGGTATCCTTTAAGATCAGGTTTCATAATTTGTATATTCATTTTTTTTGTGGAGTTATCCTCATCTTAGTTTTATGTATATTGTTTTGTAAATTGGATTTATAAGACCATAAAATCCATCCTTGATTGTCCTTTGGGGCCCATGGCACAGTGGTCAGGGGCATCGAGTCTACAGTTCCAAGTGAGCAGTGTCAGTAGATAGAGGTTTCGAAGCAGTCTAAAACGTGATAGAGTACAGTAATTACTGGGTTTACAATTACAAGACTCCGCATTCCTATCTTGTCGCGGTTAAGGAAGAAGGCCAGATGATGGGTAGGCTGAAACATGGTGAAACGAAAATAACTAAAGATAAAGTCTGAAAAAAAAACATTAATCTATAAACTTTTAATCTTATTGCCTCTTCTTTGCCTCAAACCTCCAATCACTTCGATTCGCGTTTTTGACTTTTGTGGGTTTTTTTTCTTCTTCTCTAGCCTATTGGTCTGGCACTGGTTGGCATGGCATCTCAAGACAAAGATCTCCATGTTGTTGCTGAAGCACTGGATGCTATTTTTGACATTTTTGCCGAGGATGATGTCAATTGTGTCATACATGAGATTGACCTTCTGAATCAACTCCGGGAAATAGTTTTGGCACTCAAACCTCAAGTAAGTATTTTCATCATGTTTGTATGTTGGTTATTCCTGTATCACTCAATGATTTGTGTGCACACGTGTGTGCGTGTGTTTTCTTTTTTTTTCTTTTCTTTTTTTTTAATCCTTCTGTGACTATGCTGGTATTTCATGGTGGTTGACCTAAGTATTACTAAAGTAATTTTTAATTATTTAAATTTATCTCCCTTGTTCCTTCAGACTGTTTTCAAAATTGCATTCCAAGACTATTGCTTGTAGTTTTGCCATTAAATTTGATGTAAGTAGCTCTTATTCCATCAGCCATGATATGGAAAAAGTCTGAATTAATTCGTTATTCCATTCTTAGAATCTCCCACACTGAGGAATGGACCTTCAATTTCCAGAAGACTAATTGTTACTCTGTAATTGTCTCCATTATTTTTGGAGTGGCACCCCTACAGATTTTGACAATGGATTATTCTTGACCTCCCTTCCGGTAACCAATTTCTGTTATCAAGCAGTCTGGACTCGAGACTCTGAGGGAGTCGGTCGTAACCTTACTTTGTCCCACTCAACCAATACATTTCTGTATTTTCTGTTTATATATATTTTGTTTCACTGTTTCCAAGTCTTCTCGTTTTTCTTTCAACAATTATGCTAGGGGTCCTTACAATCGGGATTTCTATGCAGTCATGGTTGACGGACTGAGAATAAGCTACCTCCATGGATTAACTCTTGAGTGCTGTTTAAAATTCTGTACAGATTTCAGAGTTAGATGAATTGCACCTTACTGACGGAGTTACATCGGCTGAAAGTTGTAAGAATAACATCCAAGATGAGAACAGATTATCAATCCTCATCTCCAATATTTGAAAAAAAAATGGGTTTTTTTCCTCGTATATTGAAAAGAAAATTTTTATATACTGTTCTCATTATTAGATTATTTCCTGGATCCTCAATTAAGAGAAAAAAAAAACATAGCAAAATTGTTCAGATAATTATTACATGTTAGCTTGTTAGTATCGTAATAAAATGGCACATACAGCAAGTGCTTGTCAAGAAGGCATCTTTGTTTTAGTGGAAACATAAACACCCAGCAAGGGACACAATTCTATATTGGTGCATACATAAAACAAGGGAAACAACTCTTATCAAGTGAGATAAATGAAATTTCAATATTGCTGGTGTCTTATGAAGACTATTGTTCTATTAAAATAAAAAAACTAAACTTATTAATATAACAAGTCTGTTATAATTTCAGATGAGGCTTTCATCTTTGGTGACAATCTGTAACCCGTTCTTTTCCTCTGATCAGTTCAGTTTGAATAGCATTCGTCACCATTATTTCCTCCTCATCAACAAGATTTGATGAGCTTGAAGTCCCTGTGCTTGTTAAGATAGTCGACAAATCGATTTTTTAAAAATATATTGTTTTAAACAAAAACAATGTTACGTACTTAATTGTCATGTAATACTTAATTGTCATGCTGAAAATAGTAATATATCCAAAAATTATGAAAATTCACGTAGAACTGCTACTGTGTTTTTAGTAAAAAAAAGAAAAAAAAAGTCTATTGTTATAAACAAAAAATATTACAACCATAACACAAGTAATCTTAAGATATTCTATTTGATGTTATGTCCCCTTGAATTCAGCCTCCTACCATCTACTTTATAACATCTAAGAAAAATGAGATTTTACACAATTTTCCATAAAAACTATTTTAACTATAAATAACTTTCTACTCAATGATTTTTTTTTTTCAAAATTTTTTTATTGTATTACAATGAACTATACATAACTTTCTACCGGATGAATTTTTGTTATTTTTAGATATAATACTATTTTACAATTAAGTATGTAATATTTTTTTTTTAGCTTAAAACGACATATTTAAAAAAAAAAATCTATCTGTCGATTGTATCTTAAAAACCACCAAATCTCTACCAGAGACCTGCTTGTTTTACAAAGGACTTTGCTAACTTCAGATGTCTGTAGCAGCCTATGTCTATACGTCAATGTCAAAATCAGGACAACTATAATATAAATTATAAGATGGATCATTAGTATTTCCAAATAAATACATGAATGCATTGTCTTGGTTAATGATTTGACAGAAAGATTCCAGAGTTAAACAAACATTTTTGACTTCGGCAAGATATGTCAGAATAAAATCAAAAGTTACACTGACAGAAACAGTGTGCAAATAACACTCAAGATGAGAACAGTAATCTAAATATTCCAAATAATTAAATCCGTTTCGTCACTCATAAATATGGGTTTTTGTTCAAAAACTAAAAAATTTTATTTTTCGTCTGTTTGTTTAAAATTGCAACTTCTTTTTTCTTATTTTTTTTTCTCTATCGTTAAACTACTTCATTCTTTTGCATTAAAAAATGAAGTCCTCTTATATTGGCAATGATGGTTGTAAAGTTTAAAAAAATAAAATAACTGGTTTTACTTATTATAAAATGAATTGTTCCAAAATCGAATTCTGTCATCTATTTGAGTAAAACAGTGTAATTTTAAATGCATTTAAAAACGTTTTATTAACGTGATGCATATTTAGATGGCATTGTTTCAGGAAGTATAGACAGAACATTTATTGTTTAAAATTTTTTAAAGAATATTTACCTAAGAATGACTTTTTTTCTTTTTTTTTTTTATATGGAAATAGCTCCACACAAAGTGTGTGAAGCCACTTGATTTAAAGAGCTATCAAGAAGAAAAGATGGTTATCGAAAAGAGAAAGGATGCCTATTGATTTTAGCCTTGAAAAGATCAACACTGTAGGTAGGAGGCAAACAGTCAGCATGATGACTTCCATATGCTTGCAGTTCTTGCAAAGAAGCTACTAGAATAGAAAGCTATATGAATGAGGGATCACAACAGCAAATTAATAGAAACCACTAGACCATAGACCAATAAATCAAACGAGTTGGAAAAATGGAAGCAGGGAATAGATCAGATAATTCTGAAGAACACATGCCGTAATAGTATTTATTTTAAAAAGACTGAGACTAGCAACATTACATCTATGAGAGGGGTTACAGAAAAAAAGAGTAGGGCCAATTAAATTACAGATATGTTTCTGAAACTTTTCTAGAATCTTCATTTTGAATGGAAATTCATTTACCCAAATATGAAAACAGTACTCCATAAATGGTCTGAGCTGCAAGTGTGTGAAAGTGTTGAATGATAGCCGGAACCGACTTTACAAGAAGCAGAAAGAGCAATGGATCTAATATATGAACTCCAAGAAAGATTTGATGAGAAAGAACGACCAAAAAGTTTGAGAGTTGATTTCTCCATAAGAGCAGAGCCATTTATGAGAATCCCTGGAAGAAAAGGGACACACTTATGAAAGACACAAGCTTTTTCTTATAGAAAACGAAACGTTAATGTTTTTATTAATACCATTAGCAGTAAATTATGCAGGTTGATGTAGAAAACGCCATTAAATTTCAATGGAGGTTTTTCTAGTAATAAATAATATTGTAATCTAGTGAACCAGTTTTTCTTTATAAATTCTTTCAATTTTTTATTTTTTTTTTATTTTCAGGCATCATCTTCACGAGAAGTGAGGCGTAAATTCAAAGATCCAGTAATCAGCACAGCTAAACTTAATTTGGTTCGGTTTATTCAGTACAAATCAAATGTAGCCACACAGCAACACACAGCTATGAGTTGCGACAAATAAAACCTTTATTAATTCAATTTTTGTTTAATGTTATTCAGTAGAAAGCTCTTAAATTGTTGTTTTCAATAGTTTTCCTGCATTCTTAGGGATGATCCTCTACTCTAAACCAAATTCAATTTATATATATATATATATATATATATATATATATATAAATTGGTTTATTTTTTATATATGGACTAGCGAGGGATACCCAGCGTTGCCCGGGTATTTGTAGGTGGGTGTGAAAAAAAACAGGTGCCTGTGAAAAAAAAACGAAGTCTTTACGACGCGCAGTTGGAAAATAGTAAAGTGTGAAAAAAAAAAAACAGGTGCGCGTTTTTGGTTGACGTGACGGCGATAGGTATTCAGCAGTTAGGATTTTGTGCGGGGCAGTTTTTAATGAGGTCAATAAATCGGTTTGTTTGTTTTTAACCCGCTCCCTCGTCTGATATGATGAAGTCAACATTGACCAAACATTCACTGGCTCTGGGCCTGTGATTAGAGTCGAGTTTCGCTTTTTTTTATACCGAAAACCGAATGTAACGCGTGCCGATGCGGGGGAAATGTGAAATAATTAACGTTTGAAAGTCAATAAAATTAAATAGACAGGCGAGCTCCATGGTTAAGTGTGAGATATTACAATTTATGGATGATATAAAAAGTTTTAAGAAGTTGTGAAGCGATCTAGCGCTTTTCTGAAAGGAGCCTTTTGTGGACATCGAGGAAAAGCGTACATACATACATACATTTTCGCTTTTATATATATAGATTAGTGTTGGGACAATTTCAATATTTTTTTCTTATTCCGATACAATTACCAATTCCGATTCTTTTATAAATCTCATGAAAGTTAACTATAGTTATTTTTTTTTTTCACCCACTGACTAGAAAAAATACATGTTAAATGTGCAGATATTTTCTCAAACATAAAAATACACTTGTGAGACATGATCTATAGATCTTAGTTTTACTAGTTGTTTAAAATCAATAAATATTTATTTTTTTATTATTACTACAAGCAGTGTAAGATTTGATTTAAAAAAAAAAACATCAAATGAAAAAAGATAAAAAGAATCGTTTTGGGCATCAGAATATAGGCACAAATTTTTCAGATTCTGATTCCAAATCCCTGAAAAGTTCCGATTCCAATTAATCGTCCCAACACTAATATATATATCCTCTCTTATGTCACACAATAGTCTACGAATAAAAGAAAACAAAAATGGCATGTGAAACTATTTCACGTGTTTAGAGGGAGAGAGATAGAAAATAGCAAGTCCAATAATCCTATCCCTTTCCATCTGAAATGACTTAGAAAAGAAACTCAGCTCTGTATCAATAAGACATTTTCTTTTTTCCTTTCTATACCAATGGATACGTTTGTTTAAACTTTCAAGTTTGAGACGTCTTCTGTTTCTTTTTAAATTTCACTGATTCAAATATCTTTTAATACCAATATTAGCAAAGTATATTTTCATTTTTGATGAAGGATGTATGCATGAAGTAAGACTATTTGTACCCTGACTTACATGCAGCGGCAGTGAATAGGACCTAGAAAAGTAAAAATCTGGCAGCCTTTAATTGACCTAAACTTGAATGGATAAACAAATCGGGGGCTACAACTTCTCAATATACACCATTTATACACCGTTTATCGCAGTGGGGATCAAACTTATAATGGAAACTAACTTGAACTGATTCGTAGATGAGTCATAAAGTAAAACCTTATGGTCATGGTTGTGGCATTCACATGGAGTCTGTTAAGCTGGCTCTTTCTAACAAGTTCACCACGTATCGAACACTGGCTGATGAGGCACGGCAATTGAAGGCTGCTTCCATTATGAGTGCAAGCGATTCAGTTCCAATGACAGACTTTGTAAAGGTGAGGGTCCAGAATCAGTTCAGCGTCTTGCTTCACTGTCCTAAACCAGGTTTTGAGTTAACCAATGTGACATTTCTTCCAGCCTGGTGGTGGTACTGGATCAATGATTTTACATCTTATTCAAGGGTGTGGCCAAACCAACAAAGGAGTCTGATAAGAGATTTTTGGATGGAGTGTATGCTGCAGCTAATTAAACGAACAGATAGTGCTATAGTCAAGATTGTCTGCTATTTTTGTCTTCCAGATTCTGCTGCCATTTTGGGTGGTTAATTAGACAGGATCAGTCAAACAAGAAAACCAAGGTTTTTTTTTGTTTTTTTTAAGTCATTTCAGATGAATCTAATTGATTATTGAACTTTCTATTTTCTTTCTCTTTTCCTCTAAACACTTGAAACAGTTTCACATGGAGGAATGGCTTTCAGAGTGAAAGAGATCATTAATCTGAACAAACCAAATTTATTTTTCTCATTGTTGTCATGTCTGCAGAGCAGAAATCAAAATCAGACAATCTTGACAATAAGCGATAATTTAATTGGCAGAATACTCCTGCTTATATCAAGCTCCAATATTTATTGGTCAACAAAGTAAATCCATTGCATAACAAGACTCCACTGACTTCACATGTCTGCAGCAGCCTATGTTTACACATCAATGTCAAAATCCAAATGCGTAAACTTGTTTGGGTGCACATTGTTATCCCGAATAAAAATAAATAATTATACTTTGGACCAGTCAAAACTTTTTGAATTTATTTTAAACTAGTCTAGGTGTTTGGATGTGTGTGTGTGTGTGTGTGTGTGTGTGTGTGTGTGTGTGTGTGTGTGTGTGTTGGACAAAAAAAAAAGTGGTAGTAGGCAGGCAGGCTCGAACCCGTGACGCGAAGGCGGAAAAGAAAGTGAGAGAAAATCTGACATCTTTCCCCTACTCCATGATGCAACCGGAAGTTCGGAACATTAAAATTAAGCAAAGTCAATCCAACCGATAGGATGGCTTGCAAAAGATTGCCCCCTTGTAGAAAACTGCCCATTTGAGGGTGAAGGACGAAATATCGAAAAATTGGGCAAAAACATTAATTCCAAGACATTGAGCTTCAAAATGATACTGATCTTGTGAAAATCTATCGAAAGTTTTAGGCAGACATACATACATATATACATTTAAACAGAGGTGAGATTTATATTATAGATGATCTTTTCTGGGAGCCACCTAAATCAATTGATAAGCCAGATTTTCTTCAATAAACTAGTGGAATCCAGGTGACCCGAGTCTATGGATAGGTGTCACTGGGCACCCCTCTATGGATGCTTCCCTCTTCAACATCTCTCCACTCACACACACAAACATCAACGAACACACACACAACTCCCTGACTCCTTGTTGTCTGTCAATATGTAAAAATTTTATTTTTTCTCACTGAACTATCTTACTAATCTGAAATCAAAGAACGATTACTTTTATAAACAATTTTTAACGAATTATAATTTATAAAAATGAACAGTTTTGATAATTTTTCCTCACCCCTGAAACTACGACTCTTAATTGATTCAGGCTTATTCAATCTCTCAACTGATGAATTCTTGTTTTTACAATAAATCTAAAAATATTCATAAACATTCTATGTTTTTCCTATTGCTGTAAACTTCCATTTTAAAGATATATAAAATGTCACTCCCAGATCAAAACACTAAAATAAAACCCTCTCCAAAATTTCGGAAACCCTGCAAATACTTGTGAGGAGAGTTACTGTTCCTTTTTCACCACAGAGCACTTTGACTGGCAGGGTTGATTGTTATCACAGAGGGCGGTGAGGTGGGTGGGTGGACGTGAGCATTGTTTGTATTCACTCTCTTTTGTGACATGCTACTTATTAATTGGATTAGTAAGATATCAGTCGCATTAGATCTTTGAAAATTTCATCCCCCACTCAATTTGATAGTTAGTTTTTTTTTTTTTTTTTTTAATTATTGCATACATAAACACATACACTATCTGTTCGTTTTTCAATTTTTCGACCTAACATTCACATGTAATATGAATTGGAATAAATACGAAGATACTACAAAGTCAGCTGCAAAGAAAGTGAACTCCCTCTACTGTGGTCAGCAATTTCTCGCATCTGAGAGTATCTTATATTAGGAGGCCATCATCTCCCCCCTCCCAATGTATGTTTATTGTTGTCGCATCTGGGACGATGCACCAATCACTAGTCTCTTTCTCTGGGACAGGACGCAAAAAGAGTATATAACCTAATAGCTCCCCATACTGTCTACCAAGCTTCAGTTTCGGTCCCGTCACCATAATCTTGCATCTCTGTGGTTTTGCAAATACTTACACGGAATGTGCTCCGATGAACTTACTACACTTGTATCATCTCAATGTAAATATCTCTACCAATTCAACTACACCAAAATCCCACCCTTTCAGTGTAGAGCTCCTCGAATCTGGGAAAACTTTCTATTGTATAGCTTTTCTTTTTTTCATACTGCTTGTCTTTGGAATTTCTTCCTTGCTCCTTATTTGTCTGGCTGTGCTAACATGCAGCAATTTAAATGTAATGTGAACAAACATCTTGCTGCACAACTCCCCACATAGGATATCACCTTACATCTCGGTAGTGATAGAGGTTGTTTAGAGGTAAATAAAGCAAAAAAAAAAATGTTACTCTTTATTAAAAATTCAGATGCTTAAATGTAAAAATGATTACTTTATCAAATGTTGTTAATGTTTTTTTTTTTTTTTTTTGTTTTTTTTTTCTTCTTTATTTTTTTCACATCTAATATTTTGGGAGTTTACTTTAAACTGTTTTTCTGTTTTCTTCTGTAAATATATTTACGCTATGATGCCCAAATCCCTACATAGTATCCTTGTAGATCTGATCCCAAATAGTAGCCCCTTACCCCTTAGTGGCACTGTCTTGTTTGAGGTGAAAAAAAATTTAAAAACAAGAAAAATCAGAAACATATCTTACAAAAACAAAACAGGAAAATGTCTTTAATCTCAATCCTGTAGTATAGCTGCATGCATAGCATGTCAAAAGTTTTTATCATAACAAAGTTTATCATTGTATGTGCAAAAAAAAAAAAACGCCCTCTTAAGACACTATCAAATCTCCAATGCCAATGATTACTACACTATCTCATTGATTACTGTACATGCAGTAACCCTTATCCCTGAGTGGCCTCCGGGCCTTGATAAGTGGTGACCGCCATGTAAAAAAAAAAAAAAAAAATTACGAACGTCATTTTTTGTGTTAGTGAATGGAAAATTCTATTAGAAACCAAAACGGTTCTTGTCCAGAAATCACCCTATATTAAAAAAAAATAAAGAAAAGCTTTTTATGATGTGATAAAGTAAAAATATATTTTTAAAAAATCGCATCAATTTATGAAGTAGTTCTATTTTTATAAAAAAAATGTTAGTGATTAATGGGAATTTGTAGGCACTACAACAAATCTTGCAAGTTTAAATTATTGTTAAGTTATCTTTATTTGCTTTTTACTTAAAAAAAAAAAAAAAAAATGTTGGGCAATGCAGATTGTCTTCCATTATAATTTTTTGTTCTTTTTTATAATCAAAATTACTTGATCAATTTACATGATTTTTGAAACATGATATTTTCATTTTGTCACAAGTATATACCTCATGCTGATTTGTCTTTATTTTTGTTTTAACATGAGGGAAATATAGAAGAACCGTGAAAACTTATAGTTAGAGCCGCATGTCAGGATAATATTAAATATTGGACAAGTTTCATTTTTCGCTAGTTGAGGATTACAGATTATAAGACCAGGAGTATATTTTTTATTCATTTATTTTATTTATTATTTTTTTTTTTAGTTCAATTACCTTTACGCAGTGATTGCTAATCTGTATCACCATGCCTAAAGCAAGCAAATTTGCTGAATTTGAACGTGTTCGAATTCTAGATTCCCATAAGCAAGGTTTGTCACAGTGGGCGATTGCAGCTGAGGTAAATCGCAGTAAAACTGATTTGCAACTTAAAAAAAAAAACAATAAGAATTATGGAAAAACAAAATCCACTAATAGCCCCCTCCCCAAATTTCTCCTGCATTGAGTAGGAGAATAAGACGAATTGTTATGAAAGACGGAAAACTTTCTTCTAGTTAAAGTAAAGCTGTCACAGGTGCTGACTGTCGTCCAGTAACCATCAGACGACACTTAAAAAAAAAAAAAAGCATGGTAAATATAAAACGTAAACAAATTCCTTGCCTGCTTCCATGTCACAAGGTAGACCGCTTAAGAATACATGAGAAGTGGAAGTTTCTGATGAGAATAAATCAATCTAGATGGTCATGATGTCTTCCAACAAGATTGGTTTAACGAAAACATGCCTCTTAGAATTTTACCCACATGTCATAGTGGTGGAAGATCTATAATGGTGTGAGGTGCCTTTTTTTACAGAGGGACGATGGAACTCCAGGTGGTGCAGGGCCGTCAGACAGTGGCTAGTTATGTTAGCATTCTAGAAAAAGCATCGTTGTTGAGGGAAGGCCATCATTTGATTGGGGATGGATGGTTATTCCAACAGGATAATGATGCAGTCCACATTGCACAATGAAATAATGCAATGCAAGAAAATGGGATCCATTTCTTGGGGCATCCTGCATGCTCACTGGACTTGAACCCAATTGAGAATTTTAGGGATGGATTACAAGAGATGGTTATCGAAATGGTAAACAATATTCAACAAAAATGAACTTTGTGAAGTCATTTATAGAAGCTGGAGCAACATTCCCTGCACTTTAATGGAAACCTTTATTTCTTAGCATGTCCCAAATAATTTTTGAAGTCATCAAAACCAGGGGAGGTAGAACTCCATTAAATCTGATTGTTGAAGGTTTTTGTACACTTTTCGTACAATTTGGTCTCATAATTTTGATCAAGTGTAAATTATTTAAATGTAAATTTCTGAATTAAATGTTTCGAATTTAGCTTTTTCCCATAACTTTTTAGGTTGTAGTATTGGTAACGTTAAGTGGGAGGAGTTTAAAATCTATTCTTTAAAAATAAAAACTGGTTTCTTTTGAAAGATTTTCAAGTGGTCTGAAATTTTTGATCCAGCGTGTATACAGGTTTCCATATAAAATTGAAATAAATTAAAATATTAACAGAATAGAATGGTCAGTTGGTAGCAAATACTACATAAAATAAAATTTGTCGTTTATTTGATAAACACAAACTTAGTGGATGCAATTGGTGTCATAAAGAATAGTTGGAGGGGAAAAACAGACGCATCGAAAAATATACACCCGTAAATGTTGTTTAAGTGAAGAAATGAAAGTAGAAACGTTCTTTGAGCTGCAGAAAGTCTGTGGCCGTTATCTTCAGGCAAAGATAGCCAATGCTTGGCCATACAGTGGACAATGACAAATGGGAGAAAGGTAAAATCTTTCAGTAATCTGATGACTGATCGTAACTCCCAAAAGGGTTGAAGTAGTTCTCTTGTTACTGACGACACTGCTGCATTCTTGAAATCGTCAGACAAAATTTTCAATTACCTAGGAGTATTCTGTTATGCCATAAATCTGAGTGATGGCCTTTTTAAATTGTTCTGTAACACATGGTCTATTGTAACATATGCGATAAAAGGGGTGGTAAGGTAATTTATAACGTCGGGGTATAAACGGAAGCTTACGATAAAAGCAAATGAATCATCTTTGTAACATATTACCAAAGGGGGGAGGTATAAGGGAATTTACGGGAAAGCAAAATCCCAGTATTTTATCGCATATGTGACACGGATAAAAATAAAGGAAGGAGACACGAGGGCGAACCCAACCAAAAACGCGAGAAAGAACGATTAAGTCCATGTATGGCCAAGTTGGCTAACAGGGAGATTTCACGGGGAGAGAAAATAAGCCATTTTTTATGATATCTACATGACTGTTTACTGCTCTTTCTAATAGGTTAAAAGTGTCTACTTAAATAGGACAGGAACCAGGCCATACTTCTATGTAGAGGCCATTTTGGGACAATAATAGCGTCTTTGATTCAAGCCGAGAACCACGCCGATGTTAAATATCAATTGTGTATAAAAAGTCATGTTTTTAGCAAAGAAAACAAATGAAAAATACATATACAGGCATACATCTAAAATGGGAATAAAATTAAAATATTAAGAGAATAAAAGGGTCACCGGGTAGCAAATACTACTAGAAACAGAATTTTGTAAAAGAGAATTTGATAAAAAACAAAACGTGCTTGCACTTGAAGATTTTCTTTTTTTACACAGGAATCACCACTTATCAAGGCCCAGAAGCCACTCGAGGATAAGGGTTAATGGGTATGCATTAGTCAATGTGATTATAGTGTAGTAAACATAAGTAGTGGGAATTTTATAAATTGGATTACTTAAGGGGACGGTTCATCAAGAATTTGTTTACGTTGGAGTTGAAGACAATTAGATTGTAGTCAGCTGGAAAGCAGGCAATCGGAAAAGAGTTCCACGGGCATGCAGTTCTAAGAAAGAAACTCTGTTCATGAAATCTGCATTTAGGTTTAGGCACAGATAAAGAGTGTGGGAAATTATTGATAGCGGTTTTGGCTAGACAAGTGTTTTTCATAAAAGTTTGGCGAGGGGAACCATAAATTAAAGCTCAGCTGAGCACTTGCCATGAAAATAATGATAAAGCAGAGACAGGCTCACAACGTCTCTTCTGTGGGAAAGAGGTAGCAGGGAAGAGAAAAGGGCATCCCCCACTAAGCTACAAAGTCTATTTTGAATGCTGTTAAGGCAGGATAAGCTTCTTCTAGCAGCTCCTGCCCAGATGTGGCAAGAGTACTCCATTTAACATTCAAATGGACTATTCTTAATCTCCAGGAGCAAAAAAAAAAAAATGATTAAAAAAAAAAAAAAAAAAAAAAAGAAATTGCTTGAAAATACTTTGAGACGAAATTTTGCTTGATATCTTTAAAGGTAAATAACTATTTCTTTTAAAAAAGAAAAAAATATAGTTTTAGCGTTCTCAAATTTCAAACTTTAATATTCACTTCATAACGATATTTAAAAAAAAATCGCTATCCCTTTTCTTATAACAAAATATTTTTAAACAAGAGGTAAAATATAAAAGTTATTTTCAATTAGTAAATCTTCATAGTGCAAACGTGTTCGGTGACGGAAGTGGAGTTAGTAGTCAAAACGTTTAGAAATATATAGTAGTGCCCCCCACCCCTGATGTGACCTGGTCCTAAAATATGCTTAAATATATTTTAGCTCGTGAAGATTTTGTATTTATTAGGATAGAACCAATTCTGTTGGTTATTATATTGTACCCAATATATAGTAGTTATTTCAAAAGTTTCAAAAAATGACTTGAGTCCATCAGCTAAAATCGAAATGAAAACATATAGTGTTTCAATCTTAGTCGTTAAGTTTTAAGTTTACTAGAAATGACGTCATAACGTTTAAATTTAAGACGGTGACAAACAAATTCAAACTCTTAGTATAATAATAGATGATTAATTTTACGATTCAACCTCGTGCAACTTTCCGTCAACGTCTTATGGCAGATTATGTAAGTAGCTTAAATATGCTGAACTGAACACTGCCAGAGGCATCATTTAAAATGCATCCTTCCCTCCTCCTCCACATCTTCCTAATGTTAAGAATTGTTTTCGATTTCGAAAGCTAGTCTTAACATGGGGAAAAGAGGGATATCACCTTGATCTAGTATGTTAAGTCATTTTCCGTTTAAAAAAAGTATTTCTTGATTTAAAAAAAAAATGTCACGTTTTCATTGAAATGTGTCCTCTGACAGCTGATTGGCTAACCGCTTCGGCATTTTCTGAGTACTTTCGTAATCTGACGGTCATGCAAGGTTGCCGAAGACTGGGTCGTAAACTGGACAAGTGTCCATTTTTAAACAGTCAGCTAGAAATAAAAATAAGTGAGGGATGTTAGCCGGGGGTATTGTCTACTTTTCGTTTAAATTTGTGTAAGCAAATGAAAGTTAAAAACTAAAATTACTCCACTCCATCCTGTTGAGCATTTTTTTTAAAGGATGCGTTTCTTTTTTTTTTCTTCTTTTAGATTTACCATTATGTAGTGATTTCAGCACATAAGCCTGATCCATGCGACTGACCTTATTTTATGTGGTCCCGAATCGACTTAACATTTTGTCCTAGCTGTGGACACAGACGTTCACTCGCTATCTAAGATGTTTAAACCGAAAGCTCTTTTTAAAGATTCGAACCTCTCTTTTTTGAATACAATTGTTTGTATCTCTCTTGTATTTGGTTCACCGGATATGTATGCTAGGTAGTTTTGAAATTCCGGTTGCCCTACAATTACTGGAATGTTACAGATTCCAGTTTCTTTTCATGTCGTACATAAGATCTTGGTATTTCGTTATCTTTTCGCTTTCAGCTCCTTTTTTTTTTCTACACAGTGATCACCACTTATCAAGGCCCGGAAGCTACTCAGGGATAAGGGTTATTGCAAGTACATTACATTAGTGTGGAGATTTGATGAAGTGTTTACTTAAGAGGGCGGTTCATTTGGAATTTATTAACATTGGACATCAAAAATGTAATCAGGTGGGAAGCAGGCAGACGGAACAAAGTTCCACAGGCGTGCAGTTCTAAGAAAGAAGTTTTTTTCATGGAATCCACGTTTTGATTTAGGCACAGATATAGAGTGGGGGAAATTTTTCACAGTGGATTCAGCTAGACGGGTGTTTTTCGTGAAAGATTGGCAAGGGGGGACCAGAGATTGGAGTTCAGACGAGCACCTGCCATGGAAATAACGATAAAACAAGGATAGGCTCGCAACGTCTCTTCTGTGGGAGAGAGGTTGCAGGGTAGAGAAAAGGGCACACCCCACTAAGCCACGAAGTCTATTTTGTACTCTGTCAAGGCAGGATAGGCTGTTTTTAGCAGCTCCTGCCCAGATATGACAACAGTATTCCATCCTTGGACGTACTTGGCTTTTATATAGATAGAGAATTGCATCTGTTTAACCCGACTAAGTTTCCGTCTTTTGTTTCAATTTATTTCAATAAAAATTCTCAGAAATAAATGGAACCACCTTCCTGGGGTTAATACTTGATCTCTTTACGAGATGCATGGATATTCGAATATTCCATGAAAATCTCCTTTACGTCTCGAATGTTGAGTTAATTGAAAGAGTTAAGAATATTATTTTTCTCTCACTTATTAACCAGTAAACTACGTCATAGAATATTTCTCTTGGTATCTACGTTAAATGAATTAAACAAAGATATTAAATCTCTTTTAGTTTTATTTATTTGAAAGACACTATTTTTCTGACGATGGTGTTTATAGTAAAAGGAAAGAATGTTATTTTAAAAGAGAAAGAATATTATTTTAAAAGAATATAAATTTTTAGAATAGTGCTTATTCAGAATTACACTTAAAACAGCAAAAATACAGAAAAATATTTCTGATGTACGTACTTGTCACGAAACGAAGATGTCATTCTAAGAGTCATGTAAATTGATTAAGTTTTTTTTAATCAAGAAAATCAAATTTTATGACTAAGCGAGACGTAGTGGTTTCATCGGCCATAAAATTGTCGCCCTATAAAAGACGACATGATTCCATTTCCGTTTGATGGAAGCCGGTTTTCAACTTTTGTTGCAGACCATCGACTAGTTGTCCAGTTGTGTACAAATCCCAAAGGCGATAGGAGCCTTCTATCCTATCTGAAAGTGACACTATGTTCTGTTCAATAAGCGAGTTCGAAAATGTGCCACTGCACAACTTATGCTCTCTACTGATCCTTGTTATAAAAACAGGACCATTGCCAGCACCCTCAAAATGCAAATCTTGATGGTTAAATGCTTGAGGGCACAGCTCAATGAAGTTTCCGGTCACGGTTATGATCTTTGGTGTGGGTTCAATGAGGGCCACATCATGCCACCTCACATCTTGAAAGTCAACGCCAAAGTGTACCAGTATGTGCTGAAGAGTGCAGTGATCCCCTGGTGCAATCAGACCCTGAATGTAGCAGCAGGACTCAGCGCCGGCCCATCAAGTCCAAAGAGACACAGGAGTGTAACGACTTTGTACCTTTCTCTCACTTTCCTCCGCCTCCCCCGACCTGAATCCGCTGGACTACTTCGTTTCGTAATACGTCGAAAACATCACCAACATGACCTCCCACAACACCAAAGCCAGCCTGATCGTTACCATCCGCCGAGTATTTGCCGAGCTCCCGCCAGCGCCTGTGGAAAAGGCATGCTTCCAGTTGCGAGCCTGCATCGAGGCGGTGATTGAGGGTGAAGGCGGCTACAATGAATAGGTGTCAGGTCTATTATATAATTAAGTCACCTGATTTAATTTTTTATATAAAAGTTTAAAAATAAAGTTGTAGTGTTGTTTTCTTTAAGGCGGCAAATTCATCGTTCCATTCTGTATAAATAAGGGGGAGACAATTCGATTCGAGCAATTGAAATCAAAATCAGACTCATGATGGATAAATTTTGTATGAAAATGGCTAACATCGTAAATTTTTATTTTCGAATATGACATCCTCGTTCCGTGACGAGTAGAAACATTATAAAGATTTTTCTGTATTTTTTTTTCAAATGAGTAATTTTAAATATTTACCCAATTTTTCAATAAATAAACAAAAGAAACATATTCCCTTTATTCATTTACAGAATAATTTACTGACGATGACGATTGTTTTTACGAAGTAAGAAACCGACATATTTTGCTTAATATAATGAACTCTTACATGAATATATTATTTCCAACGAGCTATAATAAAGAATGTAGCAGTTACATCAAGGGCCTATTTTGTTTAGATGTATGCGCAGTATTATGCATTAGATTGGGTTGTGGTTTGGCTTTGTGCACAAGCACTCAAGCCTAGACTGTAACTGTGTGGGTGTCCTAATATATTTGCAGAGAATGAATATAATTACATGTAAACTTATTTTCGTGCCTCAAAAATATGATTCAAGATCTGTTCCTGTTTTGATCGTCTCTAAATAGAATGCTATTGTGTGCTTGCAGTTTCACTAGAAGTATCTGATTAGTATGGAATTCCAAAATTCATTCATCGACAAAAGTCAGTCTTGTTATGTTTTTTTTAGTGTCTGCTTGGATAAATAGTTGATACCTATTTTGTTGTAGATATGTGGTTTTATTTATGAAAGATGGTAACCCATCTTCTTGTTCAATATTCTATTTCGGTCAGATGAAGCCAAGCACAGGCTGTTCCAAAAGTCTTGGGCACATTTTGACAATGAATATCTCGAGAACTGTTAAGGATATAAAAAGGCATCTGGTATATTAAGAAAGCTTGTAAGCTTCTTACGACACGCCAAACAGTTGTTGTAGGACGCTGGGGTTTCCTACTGGGTATTCTGATCGATTTACAGACACTCCCCTAGAAGACAGTTCGAACATGTTCAATCACATCTTATGAAGTTGAGGGGCGTCCTGTTATCTTAGCTTGGCATAAGACCCACCCGCTATTAATTTATCATGCCATCTCACTATGGATTTCCTTTCTGGTGGCTGTTTTCCGATTTTTTTTTTTCGAAATGTGCGTTGGACAATTGTCCATGATTCAGTTTTTGCAAATTCAAGCACACAAAACGACTTTTCTGGCTGAGTGAATGCCATTACTGTATCTGAAAAGAAACGAAAAAAGCAATAGCCTTTCAAAAAACTTAATGAATTTAGATTTAAAATGATACCATTTTCATCTTACAACGATTCATAGTTAAGCAGATATGAGCACTTGAAATATGCTCAGGACTTTTGGAACTCCCTGTATTATGGCGATTCAATTACGAAGTGAGTTCTACGAATGCTAAAAGGCAAATGACTCTAATTGCTTACTCGTTTTCTCTGCTTCATTAGAATTTGCTTTCTTTGGCCCTTCCGAAAGCAAGTAATTTCACAGGAACGAGTAAACTCAAAATATTTTCAACCTCAAAATGTAACATGTCTTTGTGAAAATGGTAAACCAATGTGCACTTAAAAAATTCTTTAACACTTGGCCAACAAAATCAGTTTTCTCCAGAATTCTCAAGCCAGCGCACCTTGAACAGGACCATACAAACCTATTCCCTACAATCCATTCCATGACCATTGGGGCCGAGAGAAGTGAGATAAGAATAACTCACTGTACCAGCCTTCGTCGACTCATATATATATATATATATATATATATATATATACATGCACTAGCTAGAAAATGTAAATCAATCGCACGCATACACAAAGCCACGCTGCTGAATACTTAGATGCGTATATTACACATGTACTATAAACATATTGGCATACTTATTTATAAGACTACTGACTCAGTTTTATCAAACACTGTGGACTAACATGAAAATAACTTTATATTCTTATAAAATTTTAGATATGAAATGTTTCATAATATTTCATTATATAACTAATTCTGCCATAGTACGTTCCATATAACTTTTTTCCTTACCAACAAATCTGTTATCAAAAATCTAAAAAAATAAATTATGCAGTTTGATGAAGCCAACAAACGTAAAATTTCCGATAGTTTATAAGTAAAGAATACATTTCCGTTATTTAGTTACTTGTGTTATTTAAGTTTCGTTCTTTCCATTGCTCTTTTTGGTTTTTAATACATTCAACTTATAAGCTAACAACAGTAGAATAAGTCGATTTTTTATTAGTATAAATATTCTACTTTTAAGAAGCAACAACACAAACACATTTAATAAAGATGGATCACGCTTTCTTTTTTTTTTTAAAAGAACGTTCATATTTCATACAATCCCAATTTAACATTTTAAAGAACTTAATTGACCTCAATCACTTTTTTATCCTTTTTTATAATTACCTTTTTCTTAACTTACTGGAAGTAATACCGATATGTTCAAGTTTTTTTTTTTTTTTTTTTTTTTTTTTTTAAATATATGAATAAAATTGAGTTGAGGCACACCAGAATTAGCAGACACCTAAAACGATACATTTTGTTTTAACTCCAATTATTTTTTACTTTAAAAACCTGGTTTTATCGCTCATGATAAAGATTTTTTATAGTGAAAAAAAAATGCTATATCAAAAAACACTTTTTAATAGAATCCAATATTAAAAAAAACATTTTGTTAAAACATTTCTGCATAAGACCTTTTTATTTACCTCATTTTATATGTGATTTTAAGTATTTGTTTCATTAGTTTATACCTTTGGCTTAAAAATAGTTTAATAAATAAACCTGGTATTAAATAATAAATGTGCATAAAACAAAACATTCTTGTAAATACACTTTCACATTTCATAAATATCTTGTAAATATTCCCCTTTTTATAATAAACCCTATTGTTTTTGTTTTTGAAATTTTGTGATAGCCATTGATTATTCACATTTATTTGAATTCTTCAGACTACTGTTCTTATCTTGAGCGTTATTTTCTCAATGTTCCAGTCGATGTAAACTCCGGCCTTCTTTCTGCATATCTTGTCGAACTTGTGTGGACATGAAAGTGAGACTAACCTTAGCTCTCGGCGTAAGAGGGTTCGTTTGTGTCTGGCGTGCAGGGCAGTAATTGATCCGAAGAATCGCTGCCATTACAGTAAGTCGGTTTTATGAGAAACGCGATCACGTAGCTGCGAGGATTGGCGAGAGGTGAACTTGGCCGTATGCAAATTGATTGGCGATCGCTGGCATAAAGATGACGGCGGGAGACCACTTGGAAGATGGGGGTTCCTTCTTTGTGTTTCTTTATGGAAGCCCGGACTTTTCGTATCTAACATAATGTGCTTCCATCAAACTGTTCAGCACTAAATTGTTTTGAGCAACCTGTCTTGGAGCTGAGGAATCTCTTTCTTCTGGAGGTAGGTGGTACCCGATCAACCCATCCCCTACCTATTGTTTGTTCCTGATTTTACGTACAACTGAGGAATCTTTCTGTCGATCTTGGGAATCTGTACGGAATTTTGAACAGAATCCCTTATTTAATTGAAGAGGATAGCATGCCCTCCTTCCGTCAGCCATGAATGTGCAGAAGTCTTAAGTAATTTGCAACTGCGTTTTGAGCTACACCTGCACTGAGGATTGAAACTTCAACACCCATAAGAGTATAATTTTCCAACTGAATTGTGAGTACTCTATCTACTACCCCCATATGAGTACTTGTGGACCATACTGTTTTGTTCATACATCAAACGGAATCTATATATCTCTAAAAGTGAACGTGTCTGTGTGTCTGTGTACATTTTCCTTCGCAATAACTCTGTTAATTTTTAGTCTACAGAATCGAAATTTGATATACAGAGTACTGAGATTTTGGAAAATCGGTGTGATCAGTTTTCGGCCAGAAATGTTGCTGTTAAGGGGTCAAAGTTCAACGATTTGACCTTTGAGAACTCTACCAAACTCCTCTGACAATTTTGGGTCTAAACACTTGAAATTTTATATATAGATTCCTTGGACATGTATTTAACTTAATAACTCAATTTGAGCCCAAAACAATGAATTTTAAGGGGTCATAATAGGGGTCAAAGTTAAAAAAAAATTGACGTTTTTTTTTTTTTTCAGCATACACCTCCAAACACCCGGGCAACGCCGGGCACCCATGCTAGTAAAGTAAAAAAACAAAAAGTCAGTGTTAGAGTAAAATGTCTTTTTTTTTTATTCGGTTGTTGCTCATTATGGTGTACCTCAAATGTATTTGATCTAAAATATCATCTGAGTGCATCTAGCAATGTCCATGAAATGAATTCTTTGTACCACAATCAAGAAATCAATCAATATTATTAGTAGAAAAAATATTTTCAGTCTTGACATAACCTGATAATTATTTGTATAAAATAACCTGACCATAAGGAAATGCTGTTTGTTCATTTATATCCGTTAAAAACAACTCTTCTCGCATATGAATCATCATCACCACGTTCGTTTTACACGTTGCCATGCATTAGACGACTTTTAGAAATTTATTTCCAAACTAACCTAACTCTGGCCAGGTCCTTATTTGTCTCATTTTATTTTAAGCACATTTATCTCATTTCCTTCAATGTTTTCCCTGGCATTTCTCTTTGAAGTCTATCTGCTACCTTAACTGTTTTTCATTTATTAATCCAAGAACTCTCATCCAGTCTTTAAATGTGACCATACCATCAGAGTCTCCCGTTGAGCACACTGCTCCCTACATTGTCCCGATTTAATCTTCCTCAGATCTAAGCCTGTCTTTTAACACGCAAATTACATATGCATCCTATCATTTTCATATCGCTTCTCCCATGCAGCGGATGTTTTCAATCGTGACTAGCTAGGTTTCACTTCCATATATGATCACACAGCGTACACATGTCTCTTAGGCCTTTCTTTTAGTCGACAGTAGTTACGCTATGCTAGTTAACAATGGCAGAATTCCCTGAATTACTCCATTTATTTTAATCACACTAGCACCTGGGAGGTGACAGTCGTCTAGTGGTTAACGACACGGACTGATGAACTTGGTGTTTCAGGTTCGAATCCAGTTCGTTCTGCAAAAATCACTTTCACTTAGGATGTTGGCAACCTTCACGTGGCCCCTTCCGTAATCCTGATGTCTTTCTAGAAAGTGTTCTGAGTAGAAAAGTATCGACGAATCCAATGCTAACAATAGAATCTTCAGATTCATACGATATGATGGTGATGATGATGATGACACTAGCACCAGCCCCACCCTGTGCTCCAATGCTATCACCAAGACGAAAACACTTCTTGATAAAACTCTCTGAAAATAAAAAAGTATTCAAATAGGTTTTATGTCTCGAAAATATTGACATAAGAATTGATAATTTGGATTATTCTACTACTATTCTCATCCTGGTCTTTTGATTAGGAGCAGAGTGTAGTATCTGGTCTGATGCTACACTTAGTATATTCTGTCCTTGCTCACTGAAGAAGTCTTTCTAGACAGAGATGATTTTCCCCAATCCAAAGTGCCTCTTTTTGGGAAGCTGATTTTCCACTACATTAAAAATTGAGTTCAGTCCAATTTTACCCTCGTGGGAAGGCGAGTATATAAGGACGCAAAGATTATAAATTTGGAATGAAGTAGGACGGAGATTTCATCGGTCGAAACGTCAAGTGAAAATAACATTCAAGATGAGAATAGTCGTCTGAATAACTGAAATTCAATTTGGCAAATTACGCTTTCTCGGAATCCCTTTCTCTTCTATCTGAAACCTGCTCGATCTTGTCTGGTTAACGCAATTGGATAGATTTTATGACGACTTTTACGATTGTGTTTGAGACACACCAAAAACAAGACAAGTCCGTTTTACGAGACACCAGCGCCTATTTGAACGAATTGGATATGCGCCAGATATAAAGTCAAATGTAGCAGGAAAATCATCATCATCATCATCATCATCATCAGTTTACGGTCGTTTGTTTTATATGCTTACATGAGTATTACTTGGATTACACTGTTCTGATCTTGAGCGTTATCTACACAACGTTGCGGTCCATATAACCCTCAACCTTCTTTATGTATATCTTGTCGAACTCGAAAATCTTCAAGAGCCCGTGGCATAGTAGATAAGGTACTTTGTAAAATTCAGTTTGTAAGTTCAGGAGGTTGACAGTTCAATTCTTAGAGCAGGCGACACTAAAAATGCAATTGCAAACTACGTAGGACTTCTACCGCGTCATGGTTGACGGGACGATAGCATGCAACACCATGGATTAAGTAGAGTTTTATTCGGAATTCCCTGCAGATTCCCGAGTTCGGCAGAAAGATTTCTGACTTCGACGATACATCTAAAGAAGGTAGGAGGTTACATCGACCGAAACATTATGCAAATAACACTCAAGATGAGAACAGTAGCTTGAATAATCCAAATAATCACAATTTTAAATGCTAAAAAATCCAGAAACAACCGAAAATGTGTTAGACGTCTTTAAGAAAATTGACTTCCAAATAACGTCTTTACAATTCTTTATTTATATCTCTTTCTCTCAAGTCCTTTCCATTTCTCCCATAATTTCCTTGGTCTCTCCCTTTGAAATGGACCTGTTACCTCAACTGGTCTACATCTACTAAGCTAAGAACCTCCATCTATGCTTTCAATGTGGTCATACCATCGAAGTCTCTTGTTTTGTATACAGTTCACATTTATGTATTTTTTCTAATGTCATCAGAATTAAGTCTGTCTTTAAGATTTACATTACACATCCATCATATTGTTAGCATATCAAACCATTCTTTCCATGCAACAGCTGCCTTTACCTTTCACTAGTCATACATGCGTACACATGCTTGATGGTCCTGGATATGACCTAAAACTATATCCAATGGTGAGGCCCCACCTTGCGGGCTTTGGGGAGTGTGGAGCCACCCGTTAATTGCCATTGCTCCCAGGTCCACTCTGACCTGGAGTGGTAGTACCTGTTAGGGTCCCAACTATGGGTTAAATAGAATCTGACTTAAAAAAATATACTCCGTTAAAAATCGTTCCTCAAAATAACTAGATTCGGCATTAAATAACCTGAAAAGGGTTGCTATGCCGTAAAACAAAAACAACTAACCAACCAACATGTTTGATAAACTCTTCTCTTCGTCAAAAGTGGTAATGTCCTATTGTCAATTGTATATAACTATATGTCTAGTGTATATAAGGCATACGTGTTTCGATAATCGATGCTCGTGTATCGTCTAGTGATTAGAATTTTCAAGACAGTTACTTTTCTTTGTATATGACGTGTCTGTACGTATTGATCTGTTACGTGTATATTTAATAGTCTTTCCAGGTGTACGTGGGTGTTTTCACGTATTCACGACAATAACGAACAGGACAATAGACGGACACTTTTTAACAATGACGAATAACGCCATTCCCTGCTTAACACCTGACAAGTTACATACCTTATTTATTGTCTCTCTCTCCTCTGGAGGCAAGCACATGAAACGAATGCATTTTTTTCCGAATGGAACACGCAAAACACTGAATTATCATTTCCAGATCTTTATTATTTCCACGTTCCACATCTTGGGGTTTGCAGCTCTTAATCTTCTCTCTTACATATTCCCTAGTTGGTCCGTTGGTGCTTTCATCTGACCACAGAAACAACCCCTGTCCGCTAACTAATCCAGTGGCTAGCTAACTGCACAACTCGTCTCTTTGATTTCCCATTACAGACCAACTAATTCTGATTTCTTCAGGCTAACGTGACTCTTACGTCAGCCAGAGTAGACAATCTTGTTTGTCACGTAAACCACATCGTTGTTTGCTAAACCAAATCCCAAACTAACTTTGTTTATGCCTTTTCTTCTATTCATAATTTTTTTCCTTTAGTCGAAATTCTCCAGTTTAACATAAATTTTTAACTGATGCTCTTTTCTTTTAAAACATTCTTCTGAATATCTTTTTGTCCTTAAAAATTTAACTCTCAATCATAATAACCGTTCTGACCCTTGGCACTGCCCGCCACAGCATAACACAGGTACCACGTTGTAATCATAGCTAAAGAACTACAATATAACAGTAACACTCCACTGGTTTATAATGGCAAAGATTCAGCGAACATACCCCAATCACTCCTAACTTTTGCAATCACGTTAGCGTTGCCATTCCTTGTATTCTAGTGGTATCATCAAGATAACAGAAGATTTAGACAAGTTTCAAAGGTTTACCATCCAAATATATTTTATCCCTCTTTAATTTCTTATACTTCTTGTCATAAAAAAGTCTA
>NC_136505.1:46490815-46495815 GCF_053919585.1 Euprymna scolopes
CCTTAAACACAAATTTTTAATTCAGTATGAGGATAAAAAACGTTCGCGGCTATGGCGAATTTTTTTTTTTTTTTTTTTTTTTTTTTTTGCACTCGAACGCCAAATGGAAAAGATGAATCGCAAGAGAAATAAGCAGGGATCATTTCTGTTGTTTAAGAAAACATGCATATATCTTATAATATAAAGCAAAATGTGTGTGTGTGGTCAAGAATAGGCTCCTATATGGTTGACTATTTTAATAAACTGATTACATATAATGATAGAATATGCATCGAGACGCAGGAATGGGTATGTTTGATCTGGCAGAACAGTGGTTCATTAAAATTGTGGGGTCTGCGTTCGCGCCTGATCCACAAAGTATGGAAATAAAAAATAGAAAATAAAAAAAAAAACGTTTACAAGTGTTTTTGATATAGACGTACATAATAATACTTTGATGAGTATGTTTTAACTTAAATAGGGATGGTATAATAAAATTGTGGGGTCTGCGTTGCGCCTGGCCTCCATAGAATGGAAATAGGCACAAACTTTAATAAAGATTTTTCATATCTATCTGAGTAATTATACTTTGATAATTATGTTTCAGTTTGAAGAAATATGGTGTAATAAAATTATGGGGTGTTCGTTCGCAACTGACCTCCATAGAATGGAAATATGTCACAAAGTTTAACAAGGTTTTTTAATATAGATCCACAGAATATTATAAGTGTTTCAGTGTGAACATGTATGGTATAATAAATTATGGGGTTTATCTATTTTATTTTTACTTTCATCATATTTTGCTTTGGTTCTGATACCCCCAAATTCGAAGCTATCTCTTTACAACCCTTCCTTTTCATAAGCTATCATACTTTCATAAATCAGAGTCCATTTTCTGTAGGCTGTTTTTGAACCCAGTCAACGACGGGTACTTTTGCTAGTATATATATATATATATATATATATATATATATATATATATATATATATATATATATATATATATTAGTGTTGGGACAATTAATCGGAATCGGAAATCAGAAAAATCGACAAATTCTGGGGATATCAGAATCGAAAAAATTGGTGCCTATTTTCCGATGCCAAAACGATTCTGTTAATAGTCTCTTTTTATTATTCTATAGCTGGTAAAAATGATAAAATAATAAATATTTATTGGTTTTAAAATACCAGTAAAGCTAAAACCTATACATCATCCCCCACAAGTACAATTTTACGTTTAGGAAATGTTTTTTTTTTTTTTTTTTTTTTTACAGAAATCGGGGGAAATAATAGTTCCATAGTTTAATATTTAGAGATTTATAAAGAATGGGAACCGGAATCGGGAATTTAGTAAGGAATCTGGAAAAATATTGGAATCATCGCATCACTAATATATGTAATCACCTTTTTCTTCACCATATTCCCTCTGTTTCACTTGTTTTGTTTTTAAGTAAGATCTTTGACTTACTTGTTGTTTCATCAAATACTTTTGCATGCAAAATCCGATCCTGCATTTTGCTAATTCCTACCCTCTGATGAGAAGGAAAGTATTTCTTCGAAACTCCACGAATTAAGGACAATCCACTTATCTAGTGTTTCCTTTTCAGATTAAATAAATGTAACTCATTTCAAAGTGCTTTTTAACATGTTTTATTAACTGTTTGCTCGTATTATAAGCTCTATTTCCTATTTGGTTTTATCGAGCTTTTATATCTGGCTGAGATAACTTTATAAATATTAATTCTTTAATATTTATAATATACTTTAATTTTACCATCTTCGATCATTTTGGTAAATTTAATTGTAATTTTTATTATATATATATATATATATATATATATATCTCCTGACACGTGTTTCGTCGTCTGCGATGTATCAGAGTGGCTGAATCTCTGATAAGTCGTAGACGACCAAACACGTGTCAGAGAATAATTATATCTAAAAACAGTATATATGCCGCTGCCCATTTGGGTTTACCAATGTGGTAAAAGGGAAAATTATCCCCAACTCGCATTTAAGTAAACATGCACTTTCGTCTAAATGATTGAATTCATTTAAAAACATATCGCAAAAACAAAAAACAAATAAATAACACACACACACACCACACATATGTATATATATAGTAATTTATAAAATATATATGGCGATTAAGCTACACTGAATATTCGGCGTGTCATCCACTCTAGGACTCCTCAGGCTTCTGCGCGAATTCTGTGGTTGTTTATCGTTTTTATATGCTCCTCTCCTATTGAGATTTTAGTTGGCCAATCAGCTTTCTAGTATCCACCGCGCCCCTTCGTATCAGCCAATGGGCATGCATTTTATCGGACAAAGGATCTGTTTTAAAACTAGGTTAGTGTTTTTTTTTAATTGTTAGTTTATATATATGAATATATATATGTGTACATACATATATGCACATATATATACACACACACATATATATATATAATTATATATATACATGCATATATGTGTGATCGTTTATGTATATTCATGTTTATGTATGTATATATATATATATATATATATCTCAGAGGAAACATAATTTAATTTAAATACCAAAAAAACAAAAAAAAACGGGCAGGTGAAATTATTAAAATTTCCTTAAGGCCTTAACGTCTGACCCTCTAAGAGGAAACGTCAGAATGATAAATTAAAAACTAAGAAACGAATGAGGAAAGAAGGGAATTTTGTTTCAGTTGGAAGACCAGTGAGAAAAAAAAATCTCACTGTTCAGGTGGTTTTAAATCAATAAATATCTCCAACTGATGTTTCAAAATCTTTTGTCGACACAGGCTAGTTAAGTTAAATATATATATATATATATATATATATATATATATATATATATATATATATATATATATATATATATATATATTGTACCACAGCTCTTGAATGTGGCTCAACAGGAAGTGCCTCAAGTAGGGACGAAATTTTTCCAGCTAAATGACAGTCGGCGGTCTTAACACACTTATTCAAAAGTAAAATGATTTCCACATGTTGTGTGTATTGATTTTCGTTTAACTCCGTTTCATTTAACTGAGTTACTTCCAGCTTTCTCTACTCAAATTGTATTATATGGACTTCGTGGTCAAATCCACGAAGTATTCATCATCGACGAAGCCTGGACCCATCCTCATCTCGCTGTGGATGGCCTGAGTTAAAGTAATTAAAACCAACAAATCAGGAGCAAATTTTACGCGCAGCGGGACAAAGAACAATCGAGCACGCGAAAAGGTCACACGGCATTGTGCGAGAGATATCCATTTAAGGTCGGCTTTTTTAGCACTGAAAGACCCCCTAATGGGTTTCTATTTTCAGATCAAACGAATAGCATTTTTCTTTTTATCGTCCAATCGTAGGAAGGAAATTGTTTTCATAAGAAAAATGTGCATTGTTTCCCAAAGTAGCTGAGATGTTCTTCAATACCCACAGTGCACCCTCTTTTACGGCAGAATCAGTCGGTCACATTTCTGTGGAAGCGATTGTCATGTGGCAGACGGACTTCTCGGCTTCTTTTAGCTTAGCAATCGCAAATCTCTTAACAAGTCTAGGTTATGAAAGTACTGCTCTAATCATCTGGTGTATTTTCTTAGGCATCAGTTTTGGAACTTGGCTCGTAAACCATTTTTATTTTTGATCGCCATAGACTCGTTTTCATCCATTTTTTTCTTCATATTTGTGGTTTACCAAATCTCAAATCACTTAATAAGTCTAGATTACGGGAGAAAATATCCAAGATACAGGTCTTTTATATATTAGTTTACTTTTTTATGTTTTTTTTTCTTTTGTTTGGGATACTTAATGCTTTAACACTATACATATTGCAAAAGATTGACAGTACAGCAAATTGAACACGATAGTATTTTATTTCAATCTCAGGAGAATTTACCTACTGTATTGCCATATTACACACCTTAAAAATAGACGGTAGTAAAAGAAAAACAATATATTAAGAACTAAAGAATGCATATAACATTTCCATGTACAAACTAAAAAAAAAAAAAACCCATCCGTATACCATATATACAACTACGAAACACCTTTCAAATAACTGACAGTATTATTGTCTATATTGTTTAGATTATTCGAGTTGCAGATCTTATCTTGCTCATCACTCTTGAGTGATGTAACCTCTGACCTTCTCCGTGTGTATCTTGTCTAACTCGGCAAGTTTTTCTGACGGATTAAGAATTCTACATGGGATTTCGAACGTAACTCTTTATTTAATCCACGCGGGTAGAATGCTCCGTTTTCGTCAGCCATGACCAAGTAGGTGTCTAAAATAATTCACAATTGTCTTTTTAGTATTGCCCCCACTGATGATTGAACCTTCAACCCCCCGAAGAATTCTTTTACTTGGTATTCACTTATCAAGACCAGAAGGCCACTCGAAGATAAGGATTTATGAATGTAAGGTGGTCCTGTAATAATCACTTTTGGTGTAAATTGGGTAGAATTTGATTATTTACAAGGATAGCCTAACAAGAACTTGTTTACATTAGATTTGAAGGCTATCATGGGTTATCTAACCGGGAAGCATGCCAGCAGTACAGTATTCCAAAAGCGGGAAGTTCTGAGAAAGAAGTTTTGTTCATGGAATCTGCGTTTACATTTAGGCACAGATAGAGAGTGGTGAAAGTCATATATAGTGGTTTAAGCTAGTCGAATATTTTTGTGAAAATTTGGCAAGGGGGACCATAAATTGGAGTTCAATCGAGCACTTGCCATGAAAATAGCGATAGAGCAGAAACAGGCTCGCAACGTCTCTTATGTGGGAAACAGATTGTAAGGAAGAGAAAAGGACATCATTTACTAGGCTTCGAAGCCGGTTTTGAACTCTATCAAGTCAGGATTATAACCCGTAGCGTAACGGATAAAATACTAGGTTAATTACATTTGAGATGAGAACAGTAGTCTGAATAATAAAAAAAATATCAATATTCATCTAAAAAATTTCGAAACAAGTATTATTGTTACTGTGATTGATAATTCAGATATTGTTCTTAAAG
>NC_136505.1:46500815-46513315 GCF_053919585.1 Euprymna scolopes
CGTTTGCATACAAGACATAACAGTTCCTCTGAAAGCCTCCTTGAATGGGGAATTGAGGTGAAAAGCGATTGCAAACAAAGCGGAGAAAGAGTGTGTAGCAACTATAGGCGTTCGCAGGAATCACTTCGCGGGTAAGTCGCCACAAAATAACCCCTTCTTCTTCTTCTTCTTCTTCTTCGGTAAAAAATAATTACCAATGCAAGGTAAATATTATTGCAATAAATAACACGGATATGTTCTGTATTTACTTAAAATTGTGGCATTGCGTTTCTGAATTATTGAGATGAAGATCGGATATTTATACTGTTTGGATCTCTCGGACTACTGTTTTCATCTTGAGTGTCATTTTTACAACATTTGGGTCGATGTAACCTCCGACCTTCTTCAAGTCTATCTTCTCGAACTGGGGAATTGGAAAAATCAATTGTAAAAGTGATATTCTTCTGAAGGTTGAAGGTTCAATTTTCATTGTGGGCAACCGACAAATGCGATTGGGGATTGCTTAGGACCTCCATCCAGTCATCGTTGACGGAACGAGAGCATGCTACCCCGTGAAGTAAATAAATGTTCCGTTCAAAATTCCGTCCAAATTCCCGAGTTTGACAAGATACACCTGAAGAAGGTCGGAGGTTACATCGTCCGAACGTTGTGAAAATGACACTCAAGATGAGAACAGTAGTCTGAAGAATCCTAATGATACAAAATTGTGGCAGTTTAATTCTTTTTAAGAGCAAATATTCTCTGTTTTCTTAGATTAAAAATAATTGAATATTCTTCCAATGTCACTATTAGCAATCTTTCTATTTAAAAACGTTCGGCTTCAGTCAACGGAATGGCATAATCTGATTTTGAAAAAAATCATTTTAAAAAGGGCTGAATCGTTTAAGGCGATAACGTAGTACAAACATGAAATACCTTAGCGTATTATTACATGGCTAATAAAAAAAAAACAGTTCTAGGAAAAGAAATGAGAAATTGGAATCCAAAAGAGGATTGACACATGTTTATCCATAGCAGTGATGAAAACAGCCGGCATGTTAAGAAATATACTAGAGTGCAGAAACCAACCCGCATGATCACGTGACACTGTCGAACTATAGGTAAGTTGAAATAAAATAGAACATCACAATTACAACGAAGTTAAGATGGAATATACTAAAAAGATAATAATAGCACTTAAACTGTTCGGGCGAAAGAGTAAAATGGCTGAGCTTAATCGAGCGCAAACGGAAAGCTTCCTTGGAATTGACTACTGCTCAGAGATGTAGGGAAGGGTGCAACTCTTTTCACTGGAGTTTTCCACTAAAACTTGGACCTTATAATGCTGAATTTTTAGCAATGGGATATCAACTACCATTGTTATTTTTTATTTATTTTTTTTTTATTTTTGGTGCGACTCGACCGAGTATCGAACCGAGGTCTTCTGGCTCATTAGGAAACACTCTCACTATTTTGTCATGCTGAATGATTTCTTACCACGAACGGTTAGACTTTGGAATTCTCTCCATGTCTCCTGCTTTTCTGACTGCACTAATTTCTAGAAATTTACATGCAAGGTGAACAGACATCTCGCTCCTCAAATCTTTACGGCCCCAGATGGTATTCCCATATATCACAGTGGCAATATGACTTGTTGGGAGGGGGGGGCGAATAAAATTTTTAAAATGGGTCGCGTGGATACATGAGAAATACGATAATCTGACGCTCAAATAAAATAAGAAATGATAACAATACTAATTAGTGACAGAAAGTGGCTTGAAGAGTCTGAGAGTGTGAGAACTTCAGGGAAGTAAAAACACAACCCAGACCTCGAATAGACGGTAAGAAGAATTCTATATATATAAATATAAAGTTTTTATAACTTAATTATCTACTTTTATTGACTCATATATATATATATATATATATATATATATATATATATATATATATATATATATATATATAATTTGAGGTTGCTATTTTCCAAAGGTAACCAGTGAAATATAACGAGGTTCATACAAGAGTGCTCAATAGAGAAGTTGAGCAGGGTACATTTGTCTTTACATAAGCAGTAGTTTGTTACTACACAGTCATGAGCCTGTTTCGGTCTACTAGTAACAAACTACTGCTTATGTAAAAACAAAATATATATATATATATATATATATATATATATATATATATATATAATGTCAGGGGTGTGTTCGTTTATTTGGATAAAATAAAGTACGCATCAGGTGCGCTTGAGGGCTAAATCACAACACAATATTACGAAAATAAACAAATATTTTATTATTTGTTTGAAATTTATTATTTATATATATTTCGGAGTCAAGCTCCATCCTCAGTTTCTGTACATCTTTTTTTTCTTTTTTTTTCTTCTTCCGTCTTGCCATTTTGTAAAGTTGAAGAAAATATTTTGCCATGTTTAACATGAATTAAGGAAAACTCGTCCCCGGAAAACTCGTCCCCGGAAAACTCGACCCGCAAAACTCGCCGGCTTTAGCTAGGTAGGAAAATTGGCCCCTTATTGAATAAACATCGATTAAAAGTACATTTACTGACCGTTCTTGAAGAAGATATTGTCTTTAAAAGAGAATACACATTCCATAATATTTAAAAAAAAATATTTTTTCTTGTTTACTGTTGTTTAAAAAAAATTAAATTAATTTTCCTAAGTTTTCGTTTTCTACCTAGCTTTGAGAGTTTTTGGTGTTTCAACTTATTTTAAACAGTTTATTTAGTTTAAAAAAAAGTAATGTCGAGTGACCGAGTGTTACTTATGAACAAAAAATACGAGAATTACGTGTTAGGCGTCTCGATAATCGCTCAAAAATAGAAAATTAAGGAAAATACTGAGGTAGATATAGTTTAACACGAGCCTTCACTACCTCGAAAAGAAAATAAATTTGTATATTTTTTATATTTTATATTTTAATGTCCAAGATCACTGCTCGGAAAAAAAGTCAAGCTACCAGAAGTGGATACGGTTGATTATGTAACGAAACCAAACGGAAGATATGAAAAACGAAACCATATATTTATTAAAAAAAAATACTTTAGTTTTTAACACTTCTTGTGTTATTACGAAACAGACAAAAAGAAAACACTTTTTGTATTATCAAATAATAAAACAAATTTTTTATTTAGAAAAATTGGTACTTCACGGGGAACCCGGACTCTGCATGAATGGTGTTTTTATTTAATGATTGCTCCCCAAAAGCGCATGCGCAAAAGATTTTCTTTGGTTTATTTAATCACAAAAACTTTTTGAAGATACTATTTGAGGACAAAAATGGGGGTGAGGGGGCGAAAACATTATTTGAATATGTATGAAAAAAAATTTAGCAAAAATAATATTTAGTGGAGAAAATAATAAAAAATTAAAATAAAATGAAATAAAAATAAAATAAAAACAAGCACAAAATAAAAGTATAAATCACATTCACACAAAGAAAAAAAACATTTTAAAAATAAAATAAATACACGCGCGATTAAAAATAAAATCTATGAGATATCTACGAAGAAAATGAAATAAAACGCTTTGAGGGAGTAATTATTAAATAAAAACACCGTTTATGCAAAGTCCACGTTCCCCGTGATGTACCAAAAAATAATTTAGTTTTAACACTTTTTTTTGTTCACGAGACAATAAAAGGCACTGATGCAGTATGTGCACAGCGGCTATCTTTTCTTTGTACGCTTCACTAAACTGTCGCTATGAGGCGCGTTTCTGTCAAAAAACATTTAAATTATTAATTTATGTTGACCTTTCAAAGTTGCTTTAATTCAAAAAGATGTTTCATTTAAATTATTTATTTGTTCGAAAAAAAAAGCTATTTTACTTTATAAAAATCTAATGTTATTTTTATTACAAAATTGTTTTATTAAAATTATATTTTCTTACGCAGACTTTTAAATAAATGTTTTACAATTATATATTGATACATTTTTATACAATAAATGTTTTTACAATTATATATTGATACATTTTTATGCAATAAATGTTTTTACAATTATATATTGATACATTTTTATGCAATAAATGTTTTTAAAATTATATATTGATACATTTTTATGCAATAAATGTTTTTACAATTATATATTGATACATTTTTATACAATAAATGTTTTTACAATTATATATTGATACATTTTTATACAATAAATGTTTTTATAATTATATATTGATACATTTTTATGCAATAAATGTTTTTACAATTATATATTGATACATTTTTATGCAATAAATATTTTTATAATTATATATTGATACATTTTTATGCAATAAATGTTTTTACAATTATATATTGATACATTTTTATGCAATAAATGTTTTTATAATTATATATTGATACATTTTTATGCAATAAATGATTTTACAATTATATATTGATACATTTTTATGCAATAAATTTTTTTATAATTATATATTGATGCATTTTTATACAATAAATGATTTTACAATTATATATTGATACATTTTTATGCAATAAATGTTTTGGTTTTCAAAATTTTTTCTGTTCAGAAAAAAATCTTGTTTGTTACTTATTCGCCGCGTTATTTGACCTAGAAGAAATTGGAGGTATCACCCCCTAACAATAGCCGCCGTCTGTATACTGCACAAATGTCTCCGAAATGACCTTTAAGCGATACCCTCCCCTTCCGCATGTTAAGCATGGCTTTCCAAATAATAACGTTATTATTTCAGAGCGGTACCAAAATGACATAAGTACCGTGTTTACCTTTTTGTTGTTATTTAAACTGAATTAATTATTCTAAATAAAATAATTGCTTTTTTTGATAATATGTGTTTTCTTTCTTTTATTTTTGTTTCGTAATAACACAACAAGTGTTCAAACTAGAGTATTTTTTTTTAAATAAATATATGGTTTCGTTTTTCGTGTCTTGACTCCATGATCAAGTTTATTTTTTTAAAGCAAGAGTTAAAAATATTTTTAAAAAATATTATGGGGGTGCATAGTCTCTTTTAAAAACAATATCGCCTTTCAGAACGATCATAAAATGTGTTTTCAATCGATATTTATTCAATAAGGGACCAGTTTTCCTACCTAGCAAAAAGGGGTGGGGGAGAGTTTTTTTGGGTACGAGTTTTCCGGGTACGGGTTTTCCGGGCACGAGTTTTCCGGAGACGAGTTTTCCGGGAACGAATTTTCCGGGCACCGTCTAACATGTAACATAGTTTTAAGATCTTATGATAGAAAGTTGAAAACTTAACTTTAACGAGTGTCTTCAGTTCCGAAAATTTGTTGGTGGGGATTATGCACGAAAAGAAATGAAAAAGGAAAAGGGAAGGGATATAAATGAGAAGGGACGGGAGTGGGCTAGAGTATATGGTAAGGTCGGAAAGCAATATTTCAGACAATTTGAATTAAGCAGGGGTGGGACGCATCTATACTTAATTTACATTTTACAATTAGGAGCAGTTCACTGAATTTGGGTCACGGTCGATCTTTTTATATATGACATCAATGTCTCTCTCTATTTGGGGAACTCGTTCAATTTTTAAAACTTTTTAAAGATTTAATTTACTTTTGTTTAGGGACCAAATTAAACTCATAATTTTTTAAATATATTTTTTTAGTTATATTCTAATTAAATTTATTTTTTATTTCTTTTAATGTATCTTAATGAATTTATACATTTATTTAAGAAATTTACCAGATTCAGTATATTTTTCATTTTGCCACCCAAATTCCAGTGACGAGCAATGGTCACCGCCAATGAAAAATCAATGGTAAGCAACTGTTGCAATAATACAACTTCTTTTGCAAAGGTTATCGAAAGAGGTGGAGAGTACTGGAAATCTGGGGAGCCTTGTTGTCATTCAGACTCCAGGGAACACCACAAGTTGTTCTCAAAGAGCAATCCTTGATTAATGCTTGTGTGAGTACTCCTAGTGAGTAAATAAATATAAATGAATAGGTAAACATTACGAATAGCGTCGGAAATTCTTTTTTTTTTTTTTTTTTACACAGTGATCACCACTTATCAAGGCCCGGAAGCCACTCAGGGATAAGGGTTATTGCAAGTACATTACGTTAGTGAGGAGATTTGCTGAAATGTTTACTTAAGGGGGCGGTTCATTAGGAATTTGTTAACATTGGACTTGAAGACAACCAAGTTGTAGTCCGGAGGGAAGCAGGCAGACGGAACAGAGTTCCACAGCCGTGCAGTTCTAAGAAAAATATTATTTTATAATAAAAACTCAGTAGAATGTTGCATATCCTCAGTTCCGGAGGAAGAATCCAATTAAAATGGGCATTAACCCGTTTTTAACATTTTGATGCGAATAAAAATGAACAAAAATCATTCTTATTGGCTGATTCATGGTATACCTCATAAGTTAATGGGTTATGATTGTTTATAAATGTCAAGAAAAGGTATGACGTTATTGTTTTCTTTCTCGAAAGTAACTTTAATTCTAGTTTCTATTTTATGAAGTTGTTCAGTGAAGCTTTTTTAATGGTTTCTGATGGGAAATTTCTGATATCAGCTGTATATCTATAGTATTGTGGCGGGTAACTATAAGAAATACTACCATCGCTACTACTACTACTAATACTTCTACTTTGGTAATAACACGAAATTGTAACTCCCGCGTTTTTCTGTATTTGCCTCTCTTTCCTTCTTTTTTCCTTTCAACGAATCAAATTAAAATCAGAAAAGTAAATAAGAATAATAAAAAAAATACAAAAAGAAAGCAAGGAAGAAACAGTTAGGAATTGACGTTGCCTTGATGTAAACACTTTGTAAAGCATTACAAAACGGATCCGATTCCAACCACAGTATGATACATTTTTGGTAGTCGTAGTTGAAGGATCTGGTTCCAAGAAATTAAAAAAAATAATAATAAACTAGATAAGAGACAAATGACGTTATTCTTCGTAGGAAGGTCACATTTCTACGTATATAATAGGGCACTCATAATCTTATCGCATAAATCCAACGATTCTATTGTTGGCATTGGTTTCTTCACGTCAGAATATTTCTATTTCTAGAAAGACATCGGCGATCACGGGAGGGACTACGAGAAGGTTACTAACGTTCTAATGGAAAGTGAATTTTGTGGAACGAACTCAATTCGAACTTGGAACAGTCAGGTCGTCCGTTTGTGTTGTAAGTCACGTTCCATAATAATGGAATAAAATAAAATTTAAAAAATTTCCACTTTAACAATACCACAACAAGAAAGACCAGTATTATCTCTTCTGAAACTGCCTGCCTTTCTCGCTTAGTCCTTATCAACGTTGTTGTTCTATTTATAGGCACATTAATGCCACCCCAAAATCTAGCTATGAGCTCAAGTTTTTTTTTAATCACTGAAAAAACGAGTACCTAACTGCAAACAATCAATGCGCTTAATTTTCCTCTCTGTGGTCACGGTAAGCAACACATAATTCTGCTTTATATTACAAATAGAATTTATTGAAAGTTAAATAATAATAATAATAATAGTTGATACCTAAATTTATGATATTAATTATAGAATTAATTGGAAAAATGTAGGTTGGTATTCATTTTCCTTAGATATTTTTGAAGTAAGTGAAGGTATTGTTAGTAGAGATATTGGTTAATTATCTTATTTTATTTTACAAAATAAATCACCTTGTTTTCTTTAAATTACAAGAAAAAATTGTTCATAGTAATACGGTTTGTATTTTAGTACTAGCATGTGCGATTTTATAGGTAGAGTTTCCAATACCTGATATTGTGTCGTATTGGAGTATTGCTCTTGAAGGTTTTGGGTAAGCCTTATAAAGTCGGAATAGTGGGGTGGTAATCAATGTATGATAACCAAGTCAATGCTTTTAATTTATTTTATAGGACTTATTAAAGTTGTCTATTTCTTTGCATATAAAAGTAAACCCGTCTCTTCATAAGTGTCTTGATAAGGTAATGTTATATATTAGAGACCCTACGTCAGTAGTGATTATGTTAGCTAGTGCGGATTTTAACACGGACCACACTGAGTACATAATATGTGACGTAAAGTTGAAGCAGGAGGAAACAGGTCAAAGTTGAACGATGGCGAATTACATCCAGTTTTCACGCTGTGAGGAAAAAAAAGCCGTTTTTGTTTTTTTAAAAATCACTCTTCGAATGAGACACCGCTAATGAGGTAAAAATAATTTAAGCGGAATGTTGCCTCGATGTCTGTTCTTGTGCGTCATCCATTCAGTTAGAAAATTGGTAGATGTAAAAAATGCTAAAATAACATTAATCCTGTTTTCTGAGTTTATTCTCTCCAAATAAACCTTGAAGAAAAACTCAGCGAATGTCTTACTTCATAAAAAGAAGCTTCGTTTGCAGCAAGCACCTGACGAAACATAGACAATGGAATGTAGCGAAAAGTGCACAAAAGACCAGCAGGTATACCCCTAAGCATATTTACAAAGACATTTATATTTTTATTGAAAATCTTACAGTATAATTTGAATTACTTTTCTTTGTATTAAATTTTCTCTATAAGAGAAGACACATTTATCTGCTAGTGATATAATTGTGTCGTTGACTACGGTTTTTTAGTGCATCGATGTTGTTTTGGTAACATCGTGTTCATAGATTGGATGATTGAAATGGAAGAAACCCTTAGTGAAATCCGCATCCTCATGTAAAGAAGCTTACACAAGGTTTAATCAAATAAGCTCTCTGAGACCACCCAACAAATAAAATTAATAAAAATAGACTTCGGTTATCTCTTTTATCTTATATTCAAAGTTATTATCAATGTAAACAATATAAACCTAGACACTGAATAATTTCCTGCTTTTTTAAAATATGTCCTTTATATTTTATTTCGTCTCTTATATCATCTTTTCCTTTTACTATGACTTATATATATATATATATATATATAATATAAGTAATATATATATAAGTAATATATATATAAGTAATATATATATATATAAGTAATATATATATACAATATAAATAATATATATATATATATATATTATAAGTATAATATATGTATATATATTATAAGTATAATATATATATATATTTAATTATAATATATATATATAGATATAATATTCAAAATAACTGTTATTTTTGTTTATTGTTTATCTTTCTTTTTATTTGTTATATTACATCTATTTTTATAGATTGTTTAATTTACGTATATATATATATATATATATTATTATTATTATTATTATTATGTATTATTATTTTATTATTATATATTATTACTAGCAAAAGTACCCGTCTTTGACTGGGTTAAAAAACAGCCTACCGAAAATGGACTCTGATTTATGAAAGTATGATAGGTTATCAAAAGGAAGGGTTGTAAAGAGATAGCTTCGAATTTGAGGGTATCAAAACCAAAGCAAAATATGAGGAAAGTAAAAATAAAATAGATAAACCACATAATTTATTATACCATACCTGTTCACACTGAAACACTTATATTAAAAAGCCTTGTTTAAACTTTGTGACATATTTCGATTCTATGGAGGTCAGGTGCGAACGAACACCCCATAATTTTATTATACCATATTTCCTCAAACTGAAACATAATTATCAAAGTATACTTACGCAGATAGATATGAAAAGTCTTTATTAAAGTTTGTGCATATTTTCATTCTATGGAGGTCAGGCGCGGACGCAGACCCCACAATTTTATTATACCATCCCTATTTAAGTTAAAACATAATTATCAAAGTATTATTATGTACATCTATATCAAAAACACTTGTAAACGTTTTTTTTTAAGTTTTAAATTTTATATTTACGTATATATATATATATATATATATATATATATATATATATATATATATATATATATATATATATATATATTATAAACTCAAATCGTCTTGCTTGAGCGTTTAAAACGTCCATTCTATTTATAACTTCCGGTTCCCAAAATTCAGTACATGCGTAAATAAATACAAACAAAGTCGTGCGATTAAAGGTGTGTTAATTTTTTCGCGTTTTTTTTTACAAGATGGTCACCACTTATCAAGGCCCGGAAGCCACTCAGGGATAAGGGTTATTTTAAGTACATTACGTTAGTGTGGAAATTTAAAGTGTCTACTTAAGGGGGCTGCTCATCAGGAACTTGTTTACGTTGGACTTGAAGACATCCAAGTTGTAGTCAGGAGGGAAGCAGGCAGACGGAACAGAGTTCCACAGACGTGCACTTCTAAGAAAGAAACTTTGTTCATGGAATCTACGTTTCGATTTAGGAACAGATAAAGAGTGGGGAAAGTTTTTGACAGTGGATTCAGCTAGTCGGGTGTTTTTCGTAAAAGATTGGCGAGGGGGGACCAGAGATTGGAGTTCAGACGAGCACCTGCCATGCAAATAACGATAAAACAAAGATAGGCTTGCAACGTCTCTTCTGTGGGGGAGAGGTTGCAGGGAAGAGAAACGGGCACCCCCCACTAAACCACAAAGTTTATTTTGTACGTGTCAAGGCAGGATAGGCTGTTTTTAGCAGCTACTGCCCAGATATGGCAGCAGTATTCCATCCTTGGGCGTACTTGGCTTTTATATAGATAGAGAATTGCATCAGTAGTAAGATATCTTTTGGAGCGGTAGAAGGATCCCACCATCTTTCTAGCGACCTTGGCAACAGACTTGATGTACGTGTTCCATTTCAGATCAGGAGTGAAGGTCAAACCCAGAAGCTTGTCAAAACATGGGGCTTTTCCTAGACGAGAGCCATCCAACCCAATTGATGCCAGATGGGGATCAGAGAGTTGATGATGTAAAGATAGGAGTTTGGTTTTAGATGCATTAAAGGTAACCAGCCACGTTATCCCCCACTGAACCACTCGTTCGAGATCAGAGGAGAGAGAATCAGAGAGAGCTTTGTCATTTACAGCTATTGATGTGTTGCCGTAGATGATCGTGTCATCAGCATAGATGTCAACAAATGATTTAAGTATGTGTTTAGGGAGATCATTGACGTAGATCAGGAAGAGAGTTGGCCCCAGGATTGACCCTTGAGGGACTCCAGCATTTAATACTGCGGGCCTCTGATTTTTGTCTTATGAGCCTATCAGAGAGAAATTATTTAATGATAGAGAGAATATTTCCAGTTATACCGTAGCTGGAGATCTTGTGAAGTAGGCCTTTATGCCATACCTTGTCGAAGGCCTTTGATATGTCAAGAGAAATTGCCCTGAAAAGGAAGCCTTTGTCAAGAGATTCACTAATCCTATAGATATAACCGTTAGCACATCTGCTGTAGATTTTTCAGAACGGAAACCCTATAGCGTGTCACTAAGATTATTTATGCTGAGGTGGTTTACTATTTCTCTATTTAATATGGATTCCAGCAACTTACTCATGCCACACAGGAGACTTATTGCTCTGTACTGAGAGGGAGATGACTTATCACCAAAATTCTTAAATACAGGGCATGCTGATGAGGTTTTCCGGCACTTCTCCTTAAGGCAACACTTAAACAGTTTCGTAAGTATGGGAGCAAGTTCTAGTTGAAGCTTTTTTAACACTATAATTGGGATCCCTGTCAGTGCCAGTAGCTTTACTGGAATCAAGGTTCTTGATTAGCTTGGCGACCTCATGCACAGATATTTGTATGTTACCTAGCGTGTTCTGTGTTATATGAGGAAATATGGGGAGTTGATGGCTTTCGTCGCATAGGGTGGAATTAGCTGCAAAGTTCTTGGCAAATAGTTTGGCCTTGTCTGAAGCTGACAAGATGACCTCTGGTCCATTGATAATGGTTGGGATAGAACGCACACTTCTGTTCAGGATCCTATTTGTTATTTGCCAAAACTGGTGGGAACCAAGCCGCTGATCAGATACTTTGGATTTAACAGACTGGGCATATAGCTCTCTTGCATTTTTTATTACTCTTTTACAGTGGTTGCTGGCAGTCCTGAAAGCAGCTTTAGTCTCAGTGCATTTATTACGTTGGTAGTTATGGAAAAAGTGATTTCTGTGTGTGATGGCAGCAGCACATTCTGGAGAGAACCATGGCTGGCTGGTAGGTTTGTGTTGGAATTTTTCGATGGTATGAATCGGCCTATGCCTACAATTAACCATTCGGTCAGGTCTGATACTATAGAGGACACATTCTTTTTAAACATGGAGTGCAGAGGTAAATCAGATATGAATGTACGGAAGCTATCCCAGTCGGCCATGGAGTATCGGTATACAGTACGGTGGAGGGGTACATCTGGGGACTCATTACATTTCATTTTTATCTTAACTGATACGACGGAGTGGTCGGAGAATCCTAGAGGAGAATGAACGGAACATGACCATAGCTCAGGGAAAGTGGAGAGAAAAAGGTCTAGAAGGCTTGCATATTGACCTGTAGTATCGGGCACACGGGTGGGCTCGCGAACAATCTGAGTGAGGTCATAAGCAATGGCAACATCATGACAGAACCTCCCCTCGTCGTGCGTCTTATTTGAGTGGGTCAGCCATTCCACGTTATGGACGTTGAAGTCACCACAGATGTGGATGTTAGCCGAGGGGTGTGTAGACAGGATGTGATCTATTTT
>NC_136505.1:46518315-46623315 GCF_053919585.1 Euprymna scolopes
TATATTTTATAAACAATATTTAATTAAATAAAACATACGTTTTTTGTCTATTAATTCTATTTTGCGATCTTTTTCAACTTCTTCACACATGGCGGGAACTGGCCGATGTAATCACCATATTTATCATAAGTTTCCGCCAGAGGTGAAGAAGTTGGAAAGGATCGAAAATAGAATTAATAGAAAAAAAATCTATTTTATTTAAAGAAATATGCCATAGAGAAAAAAAGCTGCCTAAACACACACACACACACACACACACACACACACACACACACACACACACACACACACACACACACACACACACACACACACACACACACACACACACATATATATATATATATTAGCGTAGCAGTTGTGATTTGGACATTCCGGATATAATAATCAAGAATGATTAGATGTTATTGATGCTTACCCCGTCTGTGGGTTAATTTGAGATCGAAGTTGTTTCCTTCTAGAACTATTTCCATCACTAACAATCCTGTTCTACTTTGAAGCAGTTAAGATACTAATAATAACAATCCAAACTAAAATAATAATAATAATAATAATAATAATAATAATAATAATAATAATAATAATAATAATAATAATAATAATAGTGGAAGAAGAAGACGAAAAAGAAGAAACATTTTTGGTTGAACACAGTTCGCTTTTCGACCATTTCTTCAAAAAAAAAAAAAATAAATAAAAACTTGCAGATTAAGCGACAAAAGACAATCGTAGTTTGCGCCAGAGGCATACGGAAGGGCGTAGAACAGCAGAGGGGCGGATTATCGGGAGAAGATTTTGAATGACAGCAGCCATGGCTTTTGGACAGAAAAATTACTCTCAGTCCTCCCACTCCACCAACTGGACAGTCCGCTGACCTCATTCAATTGCCAACTTTGGAGTCGTTCAGTTTGACCTCTGATCTGCAGAAAATCTAGAAGAGGAGATATTGGAAGAATAGCTTGGCCGGCGATAACGTGACTTGCACTCGGAAAATCTGATGTACTCGATTGTAGAGCTCGGTGGTGTGGAGCAAGACCCCGAGGTTATAAGGTATCCAGTAGGTATAGCTCGTTCAGTTAAGTATGGAGGCGAGAAAGAGTGGAGGAGGGGGATGAGAGCGTTAAAGGGGAAGGGGTGAGTGTAGGAGAAAAATGCGAACAAAGAGGAAATAGAAGATAAGAACGAGATGGGGAAGATAACACAGATGAAGAAAACGAAGACAAGGAAAAAAGAATGCGATACTGAATAGATGGAGAAAAGAGGAGGAGGAGAAGGAGGAGGAAGAGGAGCAGAAGGAGACAAAAAAGAGAAAAAGAAGACGGAAGAAAGAGGAAACAGAAGACGCTTAAGAAATGAAGGGGGAACAAAAAGAACAAGAAGTAAAAGAAAAGAAAAGAAAACACGGAAAATAAAAAAGAAGAAAGAAAAGAACGCGTAAAAAGAAGAAGAAGAAGAAGACGAGGAATAAGGAATAGAAAGAAGAAAAAATGGACACAAAAGACGGTTAAGAAAAAGGGAGTGAAGACCTAGAAGAACAAGAATTAGCAGAAAGATAAAACACAGAAGGAGAAGAAAAAGAAAACGTAAAAATTAAAAAAAAAAAAAAACGAGAAAAAGAAGGAAGAGGAGAAAGCAAAGACAACGTCGAAATGTAATGAGCAGAATCGTTCGAACACAAAAGGACGAAAAAGAACATTATAACCAATGGGAAACCGAAGAAATAGATATAAAATAAGTTTCAGAAGACGAAAACGAAAGAGTAAGAAGAAAAGGGAGAAAAAGAAGACAGACAAGGAAACAGGATGAAAAAAAAAAACAAAACAAAAAAAAAAAAACTAGCAGAAAACAAAAAAAAAAAAAAACTAGCAGAAGAAAGAGAAGCCATGAGAGATGGGATAGAAAAAAAAAGTGAAAAACATGAAAAGAACGAAAAGAGGAAAACAAAGACGATGAGGAAAACTACAAAAAGCCATAGTTAACAAAAGAATAAAACGAAAGAAAACAGAACATGAAGAGAAGACGAAGAAGAAAAAGAAGACTAAAAGCTGAAAATGATAGACCAAAAAGCAAGCAAAGAAAAAGACGCAAATAACCGACGAATGTTTAAAACCCATTAATGGCGTCTACAATAGAAAGATAGGTGCATATCGTCTAGTGCAAAAGGAAAAGGTTGTAGTAACACTTTGGCTGGTCAGTCAATGATGCATCCAGCCATTGTAATCGTTGAAAAGCCAAAATAGTTAATTTAGCTAATTAAAACTGATTACCTCCCTTTAGTGAAAAATTACATCGAAGTGTGGACCGTAGACAAGGGAGTAGGATAGGGAAAGCAAAAAGTTGGCTAAGACAATCAGTTATTTCCGTGTCTGAATAACGTTCACAAATGTCTCCCGTTTTCCCGATTCAGCCAATTTATCAACAATCATCTTTTGATCAAAATTGTCGCTTTAACCTGCGTTCGAATTGCCGTTTCTCAGTCATCCACAGAACGGCTGACTGACCTTTTTTTTTAATTTCTCAATCCGTAAGACGACGAAGCCAAAACTTGTGTTCAAATTGGTCTTGTCGGCCAAATTTGAAATTAGCCAATTGTTCCATTAGTTTGATTGACCGTAATCGATTTACTCGGCGCTTACAAAATGTAGCCCGAGTCAAAGTTGAGAACCTTTTTCATTCGTTTGGAGTTGACGACATTAGCAGAGTTACCATTCTGCTTCGATTACGCTCGCAGACGCTTTGGAATAGAATTACTATTCTCTAATTTTGGAAAATTTCGTTAATAATCGTTTTTCTTCATCAAAAGATGTATGGAAACGTACCGATTCTAGCACGTTTTTACTGTACCTATTTCGAAGTAAAGTGGCCTCTTAACTTGCGGCGTGGTCCCTGGCCATGGAAGAGGCCATGTTGGATGATGGTGTTTTTGAGTTTAGCCAAGAACCACATAGGCATTTAATATATATTGGGTATTAGAAGAATATAGAAAGGAACATGCATGCATAATAAAATGAAATATTAAAAAGACAAGAGTAACCAGACAGTATACGATACCTAAAACATAAACAGTTTTATTAAGGCAAAAAAGGAGAAAAACAAAATTTCATAAGAAAACATTTTTATACAATAGTTAAGAATATAAAACATATTTTTCAGTTATTTATACAAACACAGGTTTGTGACGGAAGTTGAGTGAGTAGTCACAAGTAAAATGTTCATAGTTTGAATATGCGTATATAAGTATTTGGCAGCGTGGCATTGTGTATATGTGTTAACTTATCTTGTTCTTGTAAGTGCGTGTATTGCTCTGTGAGTGCTGATAAAGCTGGGCCAGGTGTGGCGAGCGAAAATGGACTCAATGACTCACATACCAGTTTAAAATATCCACCTTTTAGGCAACAAAGCACACTGACCCCAAAGGACATGATCGGGGTTGTAGAGGATACGTTCTTGAGTTCGTTCTGGTGCAATCAGTTTGTGTTTCTGCATTTTATCTATTTGTTTTCTGGGAACTTCTAACTTCGGATCGGCTTACTAAATTCACATATAGGTGTTAATTTTGGGAGTCTGGAAAAAATTTTGGGAGTCTGGAAAAAATTTTGATTGGTTGAAAATACTTTGAGTTTACCCTTCATGTAAAAACTTACTCATTTTAGGAGATGATGAAGAGAGCGTATCGAAATGAACCAAAGAAAGAAAAAGGGTAAACAATTAGAACCATTCGTGTTTTAGCATTCGGTTGAATCACGTTTGAATGTTTAATCTACCATAAACTACTTGTATTTACGAATCTCCTCACGCGGTGCCAATTATGACTCATATGAATCTGAATATGTGGCAACCAATGAGCAACACCTTTCCTCAATAGGACCAGTCGGCATTTCCTAGTAGTTGTGCCTCAGACGATTGACTGTTTAAAGAAGTAAGGATAGGGTTCGTCACACACGAAAAGAAAAATGGATACTGGTCGGGTGGATTGCCTCCAGAACATCGAGCAAATGCAACACGTTTACCAAAATTTAACCCCAGTTCGACCTAATGCTACTAGATCAGGCTGTCTAAAGATATCGGCTTCCTGACAATAATGCACCAGATATGAATGTTATTGTTTCCTTTACGGCTTTGTGGTAAAACGATCATGCTGTTACGGGTTGGACCTTGTGAAAAGTTTAGCCATGCTGAAGACGTGTGATACCCAGAAACACGTGCCTATGGATAACTTTTATGTGCGTAAAAAATATTTCATATATATTTGAATAAAATATTCAAATGTTTAATAAATAAAATTAATAATAATAATAAAAAAAATTACGTTCCCCAACAAAAGGGACGAAGTAAATAAAAACAAAGGGCGAGTAACTCCCTCAACACTCAGGTGACCGTAACATTTAAATACCAGAGAATCGCTAATAAAAAATAAATCAACAACCCTCTCTCTCTCTCTCTCTCTCTCTCTCTATATATATATATATATATATATATATATATATATATATATGTATATTTCTGTAGAAATATATTTTCTTATAATATATACCAATCCTTATTTAAGAAGCTCAATGTAATTACAGAGCAATATAGAGAATAAATAACAAAAAGTTATATTCCAAAACTCATGATGTTGACCATCTTATAATTTATTCCTTTAATTCAGTTGATTATACAATTCTTGACAGTATCTGTTTCGAAGCGCAAAATCAATCACTTAATCTATTATGCCCTTAACTCATCAGAAGAAATAGCAACAATCAATCCGTCAAAAGCAAATGAAGTGTGATTTATCATGATTAAAATCTGAAAATTATATTATAAGATATTTACAGCTTCTCTTCGAATTTTCGGATTTTAATCATGTGAAATCACACTTCATTTCCTTTTGACGAATTGATTGTTGCTATTTCTTCTGATGAGTTAAGGGCATAATAGATTCACTGATTGTTATAATAATTAAGTGATTGGTTTTGCGCTACGAAACAGATACTGCCAATAAATGTATAAGTGAACTGAATTAAAGGAATAAATTATAAGATGATTTACATCATGAATTTTGGAATATAACTTTTTTATTTATTCTCTCTCTCCTCCCCCCTCTCTCTCTCTCTCTCTCTCTCTCTCTCTCTCTCTCTATATATATATATATATATATATATATATATATATATATATAATTATTGATTTATAGCGATTTTGTAGTATGTTTTCGCTCCTTGAGCAATTTTTAAGGGAGGAGTTATATGCCCTTTGCTTACATTCCAGTCGCTCTCCATTTGAGAGGTATTATTTGTAATTATTAATATATTTTTCAAAATATTAAAGTCCAGGTAGTTTGCTTTAAAGAATCAAATTATTTATTACTAGAAGCGAGAAATAAATACACACATACACACAAACTTAAAACAAACAAAATCCATCCATAAGAAAGCAATATGGTACCCTCTTTATTTCTCCGCTTCCTTTCCATTGACTCTTCTTGTCATTTTCTAAAGTAAGTAAGTTTTCGCAGGAAAATGTTTACCCCAAAGATTTTTTAACCAATGAAAAAGTGGCAAACCCCAAAAGGCAACACACTTATGTGAAAGTAATAAATCAGTTCGAACACAGAAACTCCTTAAAGACCTGCCCCACAAAAGCAGGACTCCAGAATGTCTACTAACCCGCTCTTACTCCGTGCCGTTGGCCGAGGAGAGACAAAATGAGTCAATGACCTACATATCAGCTTTCTTTATCCTATGCACATATTTCTACTCACAACTATACACGCGGTAACAAGGACAAGTTACACAAACACACGTAGAAAATACCACGCTGCCAAATACTCTCATAAATATATGATTCACACACATTATGAACATATTAACCTTTATATTTAAGCCTTATGACTACTAACTCAACTTTCTTTACTAAACACTAAGTTGCATAAATGAACTATTTTCCGATTGCAAGTAACTTTAATAATGTTACTAGCAGTGAGACCCGACATTGTCCGAGATTGAATAATGATCAACGATTATTGTCATCGAAATCGGTGAAATCGCCCATTTTTCTATCAAATCGGCTAATTGTCTGCTCTAGTTAGGGGTTCATCGAGAGGCAAAGAAAGGAAGTTCCAGATGCCCCCCCCCGCAGTGACTTAGTCCACAATACAGGGTAGTCTACATTGCACAATAGAGAACCTACTGTAAATTTTATTACTTTTTTATGTATATAATGGCTTAAATGAAAGTTTAAAATGAAAAAGTCAAATATCATGGTGTAATTGTGTTCTAAACAGAAACATTCATTTCGAACGCGCCCCTGTTATATGAAAGAACCCACAGTTGATTTTATATGTCGGGCCTTTCGGCTTGTGTGGTAACAAAACTTCTCAAATACACTTGTGATGTTAGGCTGTGTAAGGAGTTAACGTTGGTAAAAATTGATTGATTATCGCTTATCAATACTTATCGAAGACATTCCGATACAAAACATTTCTAAGAATACTAGCTGGCATATAAAATATCTTCGTGCGGAATTTCATAAAATCCGCCCAGCTGTTTTCGAGTCCATAGGGAACGAATTTACAGAAACACAAACACACATACCACTTACGTTTACATAATTATAGAGATAAAGATGGTTTGTATAAAAAAATTTTAAATAAAATTTTGTTTTTTTATCAATTTGTCAATTACAAAGCTAATTTCATATTTTTATTTAGCACTTGCCAACTGGTGACCTTTCTATTTTCTCACGTTCTATTCATTTCCATTTTTATACGCATTCCCATTCATACCGTTCATCTTTTTAATCTTCGTTATAACATAATATTTATAACCAGTTTACATTAAATGCCCCTGTGGTTCTTAGCAATACCTCAACCCCCCCTAAAACTATCGTGGTCTTAAATGTCCCTGTTAAAGCCAGGGACCACTCACAGGTTCACCGTCATAAGGTTTTCCTTCTGAGGGAATATTATTGTTAAGCACCTGAAACCTCCCCTATCTGGGAATACCAACTTACAAGTTTTATATGTCAGAGTGTGCCTCTCCTAGTGGGCTGGTTTTTCAAAGTCACATCCTACTTTGTGTCTAACCTCTTGGAGAGATACAAGATCATAGCACAAGTTCAACATTTCTAGTACATTCATACATATCCGAAGAATCTGGCTATCATATCTGTAAAAGTGAGAATCTGTGGATGTAGATGTGTGTGTGTGTGTGTGCGTGTGTGAGAACAATTCTCAACCCATATACTCAACGTATTGTTGATCCACTAACTTAAAATTTGGCATATAGAGTATTCAAACATATAGAAAACTTATAAATAGGTTTTCACACAGAAAAAAAAAAATGGTTGCTTAGAGATCAATATTGAAAATCAGTCATTACGTTTGAGACAGTGCTTCTTGAAACGCTGAGCATTCATGCAGTGTTTCTTTTGTTTTGTCCAACCCCTGGCAACCCATGGCAAGTGCTTATCTGAGCTCCAATCTCTCGTCCCCCCTCGCCAATCTTTCACGAGAAACACCCGTCTGGCTGAAACTACTCTCAATAATTTTCCCCACTCTTTATCTGTGCCTTAATCCAAACGTAGATTCCGTGAGCAGAGCTTCTTTTTCAGAAGTGCACGATTGTAGAACTCTCTTCCGTTTGCCTGTTTCCCACCTGACTACAACTTGGGTGTCTTCAAATCCAACATAAACAAATTCCTGATAAACCGCCCCCTTAAGTAAGACACTCTATCAAATCTCCAATACTAATGATTACTACAATACTATCTCATTGATTACTGTACACACAATAACCCTTATCCCTGAATGGCCTCCGGGCCTTGATAAGTGGTGACCCCCATGTAACCCCCCCCAAAAACCCTGTATATATACATGTACAAAATAAAAGAAACACCTTAAAATTTATTTTAATATGGTGTAGGTCCACCTTTTGCGACAATTACAGTCTCAATTCTCCAAGTTATTGATTCATACAAGTTGTGAATTGTTTCTAAAGGAATTTTATTCCATTCTTCAGCTAAAACATTCTCCAGTTCTTTCAGGGAAGATAGCGGCGGAAATCGATTTCTTACTTGAATCTCCAAAATCGATCATAAATGTTCAATAATGTTAAATGTGGTAGCAAAACCAGATGTTAAACTTCATTGGAATGCTCTTTCAGGTCCAGATTTGTGCAGCTCTCGACAAAGAGTTTTTGTGGAAACTGGGCCCTGTAAATGTTTATTGAGCTCTGTTGTGATTTTAGGAGCCGTGGTCTTGCGATCTTCTCTAACAATCCGCTTAAGAGTGCGACGGACTCTTTCAGACATCTTCATCTTTCGACCAGACTTGGGTTTTTCTGAGGAGACGTTTTCCCTTCTCTTTTAAAATAAGTCATTACGTTTGACAGAGTGTATCTTGAAGCGCTAAACATTCGTGCAGTTTCTGTTATACAAGCACTTGCCATACAAGCTCCAACAAGTTGGCCTCTTCGGAAGTCGTAAGATTTGCCATTTTTATAGAAAAAGCTTTTGATATCTTAAAATATCTGTAAAATAAATTTATCATATGAAATCAATAATAAACAAAAAAGCATTTAAAATATGTCAACATTTGATTATTGAAAACACGTTCAAAGATTGATGCCAAAAATGTTAGGTGTTTCTCTTATTTTATCCAACCCCTTATATATATATATATATATATATATATATATATATATATATATATATATATATATATATATATATTTATATTTTGTGTACAGAAAGTTGTTAGTTGAGACAGGTCATTGGTACCGTCGGTTTCAAGCCCGATAATAAGGCCCGTTTAAGGTATCCTTATCGAGCTCTCTTCAGCCAATATTCGTCTCTTTCTGTACACAAAATATAAGTACGCTCTTAAAATTTGGATTTTCCTTTTAATTGAGCACTCTGCTGGAATTCTTTTTCCAAAAAAACTAATCATATATATATATATATATATATATATATATATATATATATATATATATTACTAGAAGAAGTACCCGTCGTTGATTGGGTACAAATAATACAGCCTACAGAAAATGGACTGTGATTGCTGAAAGTATGATAGGTTATGAAAAGGAGGGGGTTGTAAAGAGATAGGTTTTGACACTCAAAAATTTTACCTTAAGCAAAATATGATGAAAGTAAAGATATTTTCGCGAAAAAAATGTTTTTTATATCAACTTTGTTTCCATTCGTAGCAAAGAGTGACCAACAAAATGATGTTTCCTTACAAAGAGAAAATGTTATATATATAATAATGTAAATATACAAGAAATAAATATTACCATAGTCAATAAAAGTTACTTTTATGGTAGAAAAATTCATTGGTTTGTATTTCTAAGTAATTTGTAAAAAATTTTTTTTTTTTAATTCACGAACCGGTTTAAAAAAAATCAAAATGGCAGCGACTTTGAAATGGAGAGCCCTGTTTTCAATTTGAAGCAAGGGCACCTGAGCATTCTGCGTTAACAATTTAAGAGAGTTCCGTCAACGTAAGGAATATTTATAAACATATTTTAACGTTTTTCGTTATTTTGTGCTTGATGAATATTCGATTATGACATGTGTAGTTTATTTAAAAATGCATTTAAGTAGTTATCGCTTCAAATTTCTTTTTAATTTCTGTTCGCTGAAATAATTTCAAGTAAAGAGCATTAAAAACTATTTCAAAATAAAAAAAAAACACGAACTGAACTTTTATTGACTATGGTAACATTTATTTCTTGTATATTTATTTTTTCGGGTAGTCGTTTGTTGGCTTTTCTGCTAAACACTCTTACTAAATAATATCGACGAAATATCGAAAAACAAAGAAACAAAAACAGTTTTGAAAAATAATGAAGCTTTACTCACTTTAGTAAAATAATCCGAAACAACAAAATGGGATATTAAAAAAGTAAACACGTAATTACTTAAGTTTTTTAAAGCAAAGAATCGATATAAATATGAGTAAGAAGAAAATGGCACCCTTTTCAAGTAGAACAGCTTCGTTTCAGTTTTACAGTATTGAACGGTGTAGTATTGCGCCGTCGGATTCAGGGTTGTACTATTGTAATGTAAAGAACACGCAGAAAGGGTTGTTACCAACTGAATTCCTTCTAGTACACTGACAAAAAAGCTTAAACAGATATATAAATAAAAAATAATAAAAAATAAAACAGATAAACCCCATAATTTATTATACCATACCTGTTCACACTGAAATACTTATCACAATATTATGTGGATCTATATTAAAAAACCTTGTTAAACCTTGTGACATATTTCCATTCTATGGAGGTCATATGCGAACGAACACCCCATAATTTTATTATACTATGTTTCTTCAAACTGAAACATAATTATCAAAGTATACTTATGCAGATAGATATGAAAAGTATTTATTAAAGTTTGTGCCTATTTCCATTCTATGGAGGTCAGGCGCGAACGCTGACCCCACAATTTTATTATACCATCCCCATTTAAGTTGAAACATACTTATCAAACTATTCTTATGTACATCTATATCAAAAACACTTGTAAACTTTTTTTTAATTTTTAAATTTTTTATTTCCATACTTTGTGGACCAGACGCGAACGCAGACCCCACAATTTTAATGAACTACCATTCTGTCAGATCAAACATACCCATTCCTGTGTCTCAATACATCTTCTATCATTATATGTGATCAGTTTTTTTAAATAGTCAACCATATAGGAACCTATTCGTGACCAGACACGCACACACATTCAGCTTTATATATATATATATATATATATATATATATATATATATATATATATATATATATATATATATTAAGTAATGTGATTTATAATTTAAAATTTGAACAATTAAATTTCAACCAAATTAAAAATCCGTTTCATAAGAAGGAACAACAACAAATCAATTATCTGTACGATCGTTTCGGAAAACAATGCTTTTATTGTGGTAAACATCCAGTTACGAACAATAATTACATATAGTTTTTTAATAAGCAAGGTCTCCTCGTCAGCAAATTTTGAATTTTAGATTTAATAAAAACCCTTCAAAAAAACCAGTCCTATTTTGCATCCATTATTGGTGCTTGTGTTGTCTAAAAGGACAGCCTTTAAAGTATTGACACTCTCATACTGTTCTAGAACTTTGTGAACTTCATCTGCCATAACAGCACCAGTTGCTCCAACACTAGGGACCACTCTATGTGTAAAATACTCCCCCTAACTTCCACATCCCATCTTCTTCGTAAATATCAAGTGATGCTCTTGTACTTTAGCTTTTCTTCGATTTTTGTTTCCTTTTTCATCGACAGTTTCCTTGTAAAATAAAGTGTTCTTGTCGTGTTTCCCATCAACACCAATGCAGACAAGATTTCTAATTTTTTTATTCTGTTTTTGATAGCTATTATTTTTTTTATCTTTCTTTTTCTCTATCAATTTTGGACTTATCAAGAAAAATTTTTTGAAAATCAACATTCGATTTTAGAACGGCCGCAGCCTGTAGATCCAAAAGAAAAGCATTTGCAAGACTTGCACCTAGGTTTGATGAGACATCACCTCTGATGAGTGCAATGGCATAACGAGGAATTTTTATCAGGCTGTAAATATTCTTACATTCTTCCTCTGGTTCAAAACTTTCATCTGTTCTACCACTATTTTCTGATGTCAGAATGATATTCTGGTCATGAGATGTTGAAGCAATAGGCGGGGTGGTGGTGGATCAACTTGCTTTTCTCTTAACACAGTTAACTTTTTAGATGTTGCTACTGCAGCTTTATCAACAGGTCCGAGGTGAAAATTGCCTTTTGGTCCTTCAAATACTCTCTCTCTCTCTTCCACAAGAACCTGAATTAGAAAATTTGACAAATATTTATTCTAATCTAGACTGATCTTAGAAATAAATTTTATTTCACGTAAAAAAATGTAATTTCTTTTCTCATTGGTTTACATAAAATATAAATATAGAAATTCATTTAATTTAAGATGTCTATGATTTTCATTAAAAATATTTTTTCAAACAAACAAGAGAAATTAAAAAAATGGAATAAACTTACCCTTTTTTATATATGACAGGTACAGACTATATGCTTTGACTGAAATTTTCTTTTTTGCATTTAATATTTTTGTCATGACAACTTGTAATTGGCAAGTCACACGAACAAGATGAAATGTCAAATAATTTGTCAAGTTTATAGGCCAGAAGACTTTTGGCATATGCGGATAAAACGTTTCTATTTATTTGTTTAGTGTTTTTAAAGCAGGTCTCCTGCAATTTGTGCATAATCCACTTTTCAGTTAATAGGGGCAAACGGGGATTTACTGCCTTCCAAATATCTTTAACATCATTTGCAATTAATTTTGAAAGGACAAATTTATTTAACTTTGGGTGAGAATTCTCCATTTAATAACCATATTTAATTACCTGATGGAATTCAGGGGGTTCTGTTCTATTTAATGGAGAAGGTGGGCCCGCAAATTTTGTAGAATCAGTACTGCGTGTAGAAATAGTTTGTTTCCGACTCATGATTAGAAAAATATCTGCAAAATACATATTTTATGATATTGTAAGAAATTAAACAACGGAAATTATGAATTAAAAATAAAATTTGGAAAAATTAGTAAATATCATAAAAAATAATAATGGTTTTACTTACCGAACAGTATGAAAACACAAATCAAATCACACCGAAATAGCCTTGCGAAGAAAAATGTTTTTTTTTTTAAATAAAGAATTATTAAATTCAATAACACAAAAGTTTAAAATAAACCTTTCTTTTCCTTAATAATTAAGGTTTGCTAAGATATAAAATGCAAAATGTAATAATTTCTATATTTGAATTAAGCCCCGGTTAACAAAGTAAACACACGCGTATACACGAAAATGAAACCGATTACTTGGCAGCGTAGACGGAAATATTAACCAGATAAAACAAAGCCCTGGTTTATCAGTTGTTTGATTCATTTTAAATGAAATATTTTGCAGGGTGTCTTTTTATATCGACACTCAATTAGTTTTCTAAAAATAAAATAGATATTACAAACAAAAGAAAAAGCGTATTGTTTATACTCCCTTCAGATTTTTTCTTCAAAACCGGCATTAATATGGCATGCTTATTCTTTGATTTAACACCAGCACCCGGCGACATAGATGCAGCATATTGAGTTTTTAAATTCATTTTAGCAAAAAACGATGGAGTTTTAGAAAAAAAAAAATTTTGAGTTGTTAATCTCAATGTTATTTAACAACTTTCTCTGCCAAAATCGACCTACCCTAATGTGTGTGTATATATATATATATATATATATATATATATATATATATATATATATATATATATATAGTAATTTATAAAATATATATGGCGATTAAGCTACACTGAATATTCGGCGTTTCATCCACTCTAGGATTCGTCAGGCTTATGCGCGAATTCTGTGGTTGTTTCTCGTTTTTATATGGTCCTCTTCTGTTGAGGATTTTAGTTAGCCTATACGCTTTCTAGTATCCACCACTAGCTCTACCTACGTATTGAGCATTTTTGAAGTAAATACTTTAAGTTTACGCATAAATCTATACTTTCGTATATTAATTTTATGTGAGTAAATGAAGTAGTTATATATATATATATATATATATATATATATATATATATATACGTATACGCACACACGCGCACACACATATATATATATATAATTACATATATGTGTATATATGTATAATGCAATGTTTTAATATTTAGAAAACGTCATTAAGAAAGAAATATATATCTAATCTAGAGCCCTAGGCGATGGCAAACAGACAACACCCCTCTATTTCTCTCTAACAAGCCTTCTCCTACTTGTCCATCCTTTTTCCTACCGTTATATCGATTCAATAATGGTTTTATGAAAATTCTGAAATATAATTACGAACGAATCAAGTGAACACGGTTTTTAGGCCCCTGAAGCAAAACCAACGACAATGTCAGCGATAAACCATATTTTCCTTTCCATAACCAAAGGAAGTAGCCATGTTTAAAAGCGAGGAATATATCCTTAACGTACGCCATCCTCCTCCGTTAACGATAAAAAAAACCCCTGTAATATTGGAAACAGAAATACGTGTTTATAAAAACATAGGAAATAATTATGCTCAGTATCCTACTATAATGAACATTTTGTTTCTGTAGCCTCACCAGATTTAAAGGCACTACGCAATATACTCAAATTATTTTCTGAAATAGGATCAAATTGATTTGAGGCACACCAAAATAAGTAACAACATTAAGGGCACGTTTTTGTATTACTACTGATCTTCTTTTTTTTACTTTTGACTTTCATGTTTGATCGTTTACTATAAATATACGAGTTTTACAGTAAAAAAATCTAATATTAAATTTATATATATATATATACTATATATTATTGATTTTTAAAATTTTTCATTAGCAGTTCTGTGGTATTTTATTGTTATGCTCGACTGAGCGTTTTGAGGGATTTACTGCCCTTTGTTTATATTTACGTCGCCCTCTTTTTTTTTTATTCGGGACGTATTTTTTTTATTATTAATTTTATTTATTAAACATTTGAATATTTTAATCAAATATTTACGACATATTTTTACGTGCATAAAAGTTATTCATAGACATGTGTTGCTGGGCATCACTCGACTTCAGCATGGCTAAACTTTTGACAAAGATCGACCTCGTAACAGCTCGATCGGAAGGCTGACTTTTTACCACCATGCCATGGTACCTGCACGATTTCTATCGCTTTTAAATGTAAGATCAATTGTTGATTGATTTATCTTTTATTAACAATTCTGTGGTATTTAATTGTGACGCATGAGAGTTTTTTTTGGGGAGGGGGATTGCTTACCCGTTGTTTATATTTACGGTACCCTTTTTTATTTTGTCTTTTGTTGTTATTATTAATTTTATTTATCAAATGTTTGAATATATTATTCAAATATTTCTTATTATTTCATGCACGAAAAATACGTAATAAATATTTTAATAAAATATTCAAACGTTAAATAAATCAAATTAATAATATATATATATATATATATATATATATATATATATAATCCAATATTTAAAATATACTTTTGTAAAGCACTCTCCTTGCCTTATTTTATCCTGCAAAATATGAATTTAATTAGTTTAAATAATCAAGAACGGGTTATTGAAGAAGGGGATATTGGTATTGCTCTGCCGACAAAAACGTATTTCATACGTGATTTTCTTCATTGGTTCATTCACCCCCATCTCTCTCTATCTCTCTCTGAGGTGGACGCATCTTCCTCTTATGTGGCTAAGGCGTATGTTACGTCTTCTGTCGCTTGTATAAATTTTTGCTTACAATTTACAAATATCGGTTGACTGCCAACTCTAAACTATCAACATACCCTTCAAATTCCGATATTACAACATCATTAAATAGCGATTTTGTTACAATAAGCAACTCGTGAAATTACGATTTCAATCTTCTACTAATAATAGTGGTTTCTTAAATTCTGCATGGACCTTTTCTTAGACAGCCCACTCTATCACATTTTCTTTAATGATCTCAGACCTGTAAGTGATGCAGGTGTTGGCCTATTACGTTATCAAACGTTTTAGTTTATTTACTACCAACTTACAAATACATAATGTGAAAAATTCAATGTAGTAGAAAAATATCACTGTAGAAGTTCACAAATGCTTACGCACTTTCTATTCTGCTTTTTTTTATCTTGTATTACTTGCTTTTGATTACCCTTTATTCTCATCCTTTTCCCTTCACTGTCCGAATATACATAAATGTAAATGTAATCTGAACAGCAATTTTGTTGCGCAACTCCATATTAGTACGAGTGATTTTTAAATTTCGTAGGGCCCTTTTCTCAATCAGTCCACTCTGACATACACAGGCGGCAAAAAGAAAGTCCGCACATGTATTTTTTTTTCAGAAACTGAAAATTTAAGCTAAATTTAATGTAACTGTTTAAAAAACCTATACCTCATTTGATTCGCCTTTTATTCTTCCATAATTTACCTGTTCATATTTGACTTTTAATTGAAATATTCTAGTGTTCACGTCAATTAAAAGAAAATAACTTCTAATTGAGGAGGCAAAAAGAAAGTCCGCACAATGGACAATTGTTATTTAAATGAAAATTTTAGGACATTAATGCAAGACAAATACAACAGGAACACAATAAACTAGTAACTATTTAGTAGCATAGCCATCCTGCAATTTAAATGCCTGCAGTCTTTTGGTAATACTTTGAATTAGTCTGCAGCAATAATTCGAGGAAAGGGCATCACGCTTTTCATTAATTTTTGTCCAAAGTTCTTCTAAATTTTACATTTTATCATTGCATAACTGTTGCTTAATGTAATGCCATACGTTTCCGATAGGATTGAGGTCTGGAGATTGTGCAGGCCAATCCAAACACGGAATATCATGCTCTTTCAAGAACCTCTCGACATTGCTAGCTGTGTGAATGGGAGCATTATCGTGCATGAAGATGGGATTGTCATCTAAATTCCGATCAAAGTAGAAAATACTCAGTCAACATATTAATTCTACCTTGCAAGCGAACTATAGGCCATTGGTACTAATTATGCCCCACACCAAAACTGAAGCTCCACCACCTTGCAGCGTTGAAACTGAACATCTAGGATTAACTTCTTCGTCTTTCCTCCGACGGACGTCCTGCCTACCAACACTGCCTAGCTTATTGAACGTGATTTCATTACAAAAAGCAATTTTGATCAATATGAGGAGTCATGATCTTCATTGCATCTGACGAAGTCCAGACGGCGCTTTCTGTTCTTTACAGAAATCATTGGCTTGCGTCTTGTTTTCGTGCTTTTGCACAGTCTTTCGTACCGTTTTCTCATACCATTTTAATCTGCGACCGATTTCTTGATTGGATAAACCAGAAAGGTGGAGATTAATGAGCTCCTGACGACCATTAAGAGAAAGTCGTGGCATATGGACTAAATGTTACGTTGTACAACAACAATTACGATTAGATATGCTTTGTTGCCTGTTGGTGGATATTTCAAACTGATTAAGGGGCGATAATTTAAGCTGGTTTTAAGCGAATTTGTTGCTGCAGACTTTCTTTTTGCCTCCTCAATTTGGAGTTATTTTTTATAAATTGACCTGAACACTAGAATATTTCAATTAAAAGTCAAATATGAACAGGTAAAATTATAGAGGAATAAATCAAATGAGGTATAGGTTTTTTAAACAGTTACATTAAATTTAGCTTACATTTGCAGTCTTTGAAAATATCACAAGTGCGGACTTTCTTTTGGCCGGCACTATATATATATATATATATATATATATATATATATATATATATATATATATATAAATTTGTCCCACCATTTGTTGAACACTATGAACAAAATTCAAACTATTTAACTAATACAAATCAGCAAATTAATATTAATACCAGACCTCGAGCTTTTAATAAAGTACATACATATATCGGCGCTACTTCAACATTAATTAAGAAAAGAATATCAAACCACATTTTTCTTTTAACAACCATAATTCTAATAATAACCAAGGAACTTCTCTAACCACTTTAATTAAAAAACTATACTTTAATAATACCCCCTTCTCAATCAAATGGATCATCATAAAAAAGTTAAGTCTTATACTCCAGGCTCTAAGTCATGTTGCCTCTGCACAACTGAAGCTATAACTATAATTACTTCCCCTCAAAGTAACAATATAATAAATTCTAAAAATAAACTGATCTCTTTCTGTAAACATAAGTCCAAATTTAATTATGGCAATTTTGAAATTACATAGTTATTACTTTTACCTTTCAGATATATATATATATAATTTTTTCTTTAACTTTATCATTTTTTCTACACACTTTCTAAATACTTTATAATTTAATAATCCTTTATTTTAATTCTTTATTTCTTCTCTGCTTGGTCGGTTTTTTATCTGCAATTTCTGTTTTAGTCTTTAAATATTCCTATCTATCTAATATATCAATCTACCCACACTTTCATATCTTGTATGTATATTCACTTATATTTTACTATATGCATTTACTTACTTTCTTGCTTTTTCCTGGATTTGCAGATACCGGCCATCGTCTCCCCTTAAATAATTCTTTATTTTATATTTTATTTTTTATTTATTTATTTATTATTTATTTTCTATTTATTTATGAATGAATGAATTAATTAATTAATTTATTTTCCATTTAGTGTCTTTTAACAACTCTTGCTGATATTTTCATAAGTAATAACCTGTACATTTCAGTTGACCTATATTATTTTGCCCTATATATTTTTTCGCGCCTTTTAACATTTTCTGTCTGGGTCATTTTGACATTGTTTTTCTATTTTATATTTAATTCTATCACCATTTAATTTTTTTCCTCTTCTTCTTCCCTGATCTTTCTTATTTATATTTATGTCTCGGAAGCAGTGTGAAAAGCATATCTTATTTTTCTTTTATTAATATTATTGGATTTTTTCCTTTTTTCCCTTGTACATATTTGTGAATTATTCCATGGATTTCTGCCTTTGGATTCTTTTGGACCATCTTCCAGTTACGGGATTTCCTTGGATTTTACTTGTGCAAATGGAAATTCAATTAACCTTCTTGAAGTTATATTTTTGGATTTTACCGTCATTGGATTATTTATCTTTCACCAGACTATCCATTCACGTGTAATCACCTTTTTCTTCACCATATTCCCTCTGCTTCACTTTTTTGTTATCAAGTAAGACCTTTGACTTACTTGTTGTTTCATCAAATACTTTTGTATGCAAAATCCGATCCCGCATTTTGCTAATTCCTACCCTTTGATGAAAAGGAAAGTATTTCTTCGAAACTCCGCGGTTTAAGGACTATCCACTTATCAACTCATCAAGTGTTTCCTTTTCAGATTAAATATGTTTTTAACTCTTTTTCAAAGTGTTTTTAACATGTTTTCTTAACTGTTTGCTCGTATATATATATATATATATATATATATATATATATATATATATTTATTTATTATAACTCCTAGCACTGAGGGATATGTAAGTGTTTGTTCACGGGTTGCATAATGTCTACTTACACATTCCTAATGTGAATGATTCCATTCAGCAGCAAAATCTCCCACCTTTATTGTAGAAGTTTTCAGGTGCCCTAAAACCTTCTACTCCAATAGCTTCTGTCTTCGCATCGCATGTGTTTTGAGTTCCTTTCAAGCTACCCCTTTTCTATCACTGTGTTAAGATACAAAAATTTAAATCTACTGTTATATAAAAAGCACTATTTCTGTATGTGTGTGTATGTGTGTGTGTATGTGTGTGTGTGTGTGTGTGTGTGTGACCATACAGGAATAAAGCTACTGCAAATACCACTAAAACTTCGAGTTGTACGAATCTTCATTTGCAGTTTTTCTGAGGATCCGTCAAATCAAGACCAGTTATGTTTCTACGTAAGCCGATGTAAAACCCCAAATAAGTGTTATTCGTCCTTTGTTTTGTAAAAGTATTTATGTGTATTCTTGCCATGAACCGTATTTAAATGTACACACACACACAACAGACTCTAGATTACAGTCACAACGCTAGACGGTCATAGACGAACACACATATATACACGCGTTATGTAGATGACTGTGACACGTACATACACTCTCATACAATCTAATCACAAGAAGACACGCATATAATATTTATCTCCGACAATATTACATTAATTCCCTATGGCCCCTAAACGGCGTGATCGAGTTTTGTGAAATAGCACACAGATAGGTCTTATATCGGAATGTCTTCGATAATATGGATAATCGATAATCGAAAAAAATCCCATAGATAACGGAACAGTCGATTTTTATTCAAGTTAACGTTTGATACAGTCTAACATTACAAGTGCAGTTGAGAAGTTTTATCATTGCACATGCAGAAAAGCCCGACATATAAAATCGACAGCATGTTCATTAATATGACAGGGACGCGTCCTTTTCTGTTTAGAGCACAATTGAACAATGATACTTGACTTTTGCATTTTAAACTTTAATTCCAGTCGTTATATATAAAAATGATTTTATAAAATCAACAGTTGATTCTCTACAGTGCAATGTAGACTACAATGCATTTTAGACTAAATCAGGCCGAGGAGTAATGTGAAGTTTTTCTAGGTGTACCACGATGGATTACCAACTAGGGCAGACAATTAATCGATTTGATTAAAAAATAGTCGATTGGACCGATTTCGATGACAATAGAATATAGGATTGTGGAACATTCGTTGATCCTTATTCAATTCCGGATAACGTCGGGTCTCACTGTTTATGTAATATAAACAAACATCTTGCTAAAAAACTCCCTACTTTTGATGTTCAGCATAAATCTGGCCCCTAATCACAGTAGCCCGTTACGTAACTATGGCATGTCTTGTTTGAAGTGAAAAACGTTAAAAAGTAAAAACAAAAAACAAAAAAAACAATAAATAAATAAAAATAAGTTTAGAAAAGCAACGATTTTTTGTAGGGGTGCATTCTTTTCCCAATGGAAAAAATAGAATGTAACAAACATTTAATGCTGCTAAGACTAAACTTCTTTCCTTCAATAATTACTTTCTTTTTTATGCACCCTCGCTTCCGCTCTCTTTTTCTTCCTCTGAAAGACGTGATGTTTCCAGTTTCAGTAACTTTTGGCTAGAAACAAAGTGTAGTATCTGTTCTGAAGCTACACTTCACCTTTTCTGACCTCAGTCAGTGGAGGAGAAATCCTTCTAGACTGAGGCAATTTTTATTTTTGTTCCTATCCAGAGTGCCCTTTTTTCGGAGCTGGATTTTCCACTGATGAAAAACCGACCTTGTGTCTAACTCTGCCCTTGTTGAGAGGTAACTGTAAACAGGAACTTTTATAAATCCTATTATCGTACGTGTACTTGAGAATCGTCTAATTAATGTTATACTTATTTTGTTCTAGCTTGTTTGATTCGATGGTTCTATTGATCTTCATCAATTTACTGTTTTGATGCCTCTTTCTAATACAGCTGCTTCCAAGAACTGCGAACTTATGGGGCTGTCTTTCCGCTCGTCATTTTCCCCCAATTTCAAGCTTTGGTCTTTTCCAAACTAAAGTCAATGGTCATCTTCTGACTTTTTCGATAAGCATCCTTCGTCCTCGTTCGATCCTTACGTCAAATGGCTTCACATTTTGTCTTGAACGATATTCATAAAAACAAAGGAAGTATGCATGATCCACCGTGAGTGCACAGTTAACAAGGCATTAAAAATTACTAAATTCAGCATTGCCCCTTCATTTAGCAATTTAAGGCCTTAATATATATGTGATGCCGTGAAGCGATCCCTTCCCAGAGGATCCCTTTGTCAATCCTTGGTCTCGGACCAAATGTGACCCATGATTCGTCCTTCGCAAAGTATCTCAACATGGAAGACCCATCAATCGATTTGGTTGGTCTCAACTTCGTGATCGGTTGATATGTCGCCTCTTCGTCGATCTGTCGTGCTGGAAGGGAAGAAATCTCATGCACACAAAAGAAAGAAACAACTCAGATCACTATTCTACTGATTAAATTCACGATAAGATATACAATATATATAGTTATATACAATTGTTCGTAGTTCAATGTTGATCTTGACAGACTCCGCTGAGTCCCAAATAGATTAAGTTCTTTCTCGGTATAGCGGTGGAATGATGCGGGAAGAGAGGGGGTGTAGCGACTCTTCGACTATGCTTATCTCTGCTCCAAAACTCAGCTCTATCTAGCGGTTTCGATGCTGGGACCCATTCATATAGTGAGTTGAGCAGTGCGCCTGGGCCGCTTCCTGGACCAATCGCAACTAGTTACGTTACCTCTAGAGGAGGAGGAACAACAACAACAACAACAACAACAACAACAACAATTATATTGTCAATGATTTTTCAGAACTATGAAAATCACAATCTACTCTTTCTCTCGGCAAGTTCTGTTGCCGTTGCCCGGGCACACGAACGATAATTAAAGAATAAAAAGAAATCATGTCTGCCATGCTTCTTCAGCATTTCGGGAGTCTTGATCTTTACCCCCCCCCGATCCACGGTCACGTCACAATATGTAAATTCAAGTTCTGCAAAATGCAAAAAACAAACAAAAAAGAAATGACTAAGTCCATCATTTGCCCCCCCCCCATTTTGCCCCCCAAAAGTCCCCAAGGCATTAAAATATTTAAATTTGAGTTCAGCATCATACAAAACTGCTAAATAGATATACACAGAAAATTTTGGCCAAATATGGTAAAATAGTCCCCAAAATAGAATGTTTTTATTAGCCCTTAAAGAGCCCCTGGGGCACACCCAAGAGTTATCGCGAAGTATAATGAACAAAATTATATAGAAACTAATTAGTTACAACTTTTCAGAAAGTTTTATAAGCATCCAAGGCATCATTTTTTTTAAATAAGTACAAAAGTGTCAATTTTAGCCATTTTAACCCAAAAGGCACCCCAGGGGGAGGGGGCTGCAACCGGAGGTTTCTCGGGAAATCCATTCTGTTACTTATTTACTCATATCATGTTTAATGTTTGTGTACAATTTGAAAATAAAAATCCAAGGCGTAATTATTGAGAAAAGTGCGGACAGACGAACGGACGAACGGACAAGGGTGAATTAACAGGCCCATCCTCCTTTTGTCGGGGAGACCAAAAATGTAAACGGAGAATGAATTTACAGTGAAGTTTCTTTTTTGTCTTCAGTTTTTTTTCCAAATAAGCCGACGAAATGTTCGCTTGGTTGATAAATATTCCGCATTTGCCATTGTACAGGATTGACAAAGCTGAGGCCGGCCAATTTTTTTTTTTTTTTTTGCTGACTGTCGAATTTATCGCTGAAGTGAACGAGCAGTATAACCAGTCATCCGGAAAGAAAAAAAAGAAACACGTTTTGCAAAGTTATCTGCACACAGTCGGCTGCCTGCAAACGGTATTTTCTAAATCCGCAAAGACAGTTGTATCTTTTGTGAAAGACATCTAACGTACTGTTTCTCCAATCGAAACTTTAAAAAGAATAGAAATGCGAGTATTCTATTTTGTTCAACAAAAAATACAAAAACAAAAACAATCAAGATATATTAGCTAACTATTCAGTCATTCATAGCCAAGAAAATGCCGTTCTTCCGTTAAATGGTTATTAAAAAGTACAATAGAATCCATTTTGTATTTCTTTTTGGTCTTATGGAGACCGTTGCAAACAAAGCATTAAGCTACTAGAGTTAACATACTACTACTACTACTGCTAATAATACTACTACTACTATGACTATAAGGCTACTACTACTAATAATAATAATAGACGAATGGCTGAAAGAAAATCAAAGGGACAGACAATGAAATCAGTAATGAAACACTCAAGACAGCCTTAAGAAAAATTGTAAATCTAAAGTAAAATCTCAAAAGATGTATCCACGAAGCAGACGTGTCAGAGATAGAACTACATTGACACAAAAGAGAATTCATAACATCGCAACTGAGAGAACAGATTTACCATTTCCTTAACAATTGTAGAAACAGAAACGATGCCGAAAAAGAAGAAAAAAAGAGGAACACATAATCTACTTTAGAGAATTAAAAAGGAACAAACCGTATTATGTGTTCATCAACGTTTCGTCTTTATTTCGAGACTTTCTCTATACATAGACCAAAAGATACCGAAAGAGATAAAAAGTAGAAAAAAGTAGGAAAAATATAGCTATGGCACGGATCGACTATAAGGAGGTGTACGACAGGATCCCTCAAGCATGGATGATAGGATCCTTGAGAATGTACAAGATACAAGAGATTATCTATTTGATTAACACGAAATTGAACATTGGACTAACTGTGCCGGGCAACGTTGGGTCTCCTTGCTAGTAATAAGAATAATAAGCTAGGAGATAGTCATTATAGTTAACAAGAAAAAAATGCTCATGTCGGATCGTAAATTTTACTGATCCAACATATAACAGGGTGAATATACAGAAGGGTGAAATGAAGCAAATACACGGAACTGGTCAAAGAGCTGAAAGGACTATGAAGAAAGTAAAAATAACACCAATAATCGCATTAGTACTAGGATTAATACCCCCCCCCCAAAAAAAAACTCGCCAAAAATGGGGAAAAACTGGAATTACAGGGAAGACTGAGACGATACAACGGACAGAAATAAAAAAACAGCTGAAATCTTAAGGAAACTCCGAGAATGCGGGAATATATTCAACAGAAACTCCTAGAATTCGGAAATCAATCCACAGAAATTCCGAGATTGCGGAAATAAATCCACAGAAACTCCGAGAATGCGGAAATAAGTCCACGGAAACTTCGAGAATGTGGAAATCAATCCACGGAAACTTCGAGAATGCGGAAATCAATCCACAGAAACTTCGAGAATGCGGAAATCAATCCACGGAAACTTCGAGAATGCGGAAATCAATCTATGGAAACTCTGAGAATGCGGAAATCAATCCACAAAAACTCCGAGAATGCGGAAAGCAATCCACAGAGACTCGGAGATTGCGGAAATCAATCCACAGAAACTCCGAGATTGCGGAAATCAATCCAGGGAAACTCCGAGATTGCGAAAATCAATCCACAGAAACTCCGAGATTGCGGAAATCAATCCACAGAAACTCTCAGAATGCGGAAATCAATCCACAGAAACTCCGAGATTGCGGAAATCAATCCACAGAAACTCCAAGAATGCGGAAATCAATCCATTGAAACTCCGAGAATGCGGAAATCAATCCACAGAAACTCTCAGAATGCGGAAATCAATCCACAGAAACTCCGAGATTGCGGAAATCAATCCACAGAAACTCCGAGATTGCGGAAATTAATCCACAGAAATTCCGAGATTGCGGAAATCAATACACAGAAACTCCAAGAATGCGGAAATCAATCAACAGAAACTCCGAGATTGCGGAAATCAATCCACAGAAACTTCGAGATTGCGGAAATCAATCCACAGAAACTCCAAGAATGCGGAAATCAATCCACAGAAACTCCAAGAATGCGGAAATCAATCCACAGAAACTCCGAGATTGCGGAAATCAATCCACAGAAACTCCCAGAATGCGGAAATCAATCCACGGAAAATCCAAGAATGCGGAAATCAATCCACAGAAACTCCGAGCATGCAGAAATCAGTCCAAAGAAACTCCGAGATTGCGGAAATCAATCCACAGAAATTCCGAGAATGCGGAAATCAATCCACAGAAACTCCGAGTCTGCGGAAATCAATCCACATAAACTCCCAGAATGCGGAAATCAATCCACGGAAACTCAGAGAATGCGGAAATCAATCCACAGTAACTCCGAGATTGCGGAAATCAATCCACAGAAACTCCGAGATTGCGGAAATCAGTCAACAGAAACTCCGAGAATGCGGAAATCAATCCACAGTAACTCCGAGAATGCGGAAATCAATCTACAGAAACTCCGAGATTGCGGAAATCAATCCACAGAAACTCCAAGAATGCGGAAATCAATCCACTGAAACTCCAAGAATGCGGAAATCAATCCACAGAAACTCCGAGAATGCGGAAATCAATCGACAGAAACACCGAGATTGCGGAAATCAATCCACAGAAACTCCGAGATTGCGGAAATCGATCCACAGAAACTCCGTGATTGCGGAAATCGATCCACAGAAACTCCGAGATTGCGAAAATCAATCCACAGAAACTCCGAGAATGCGGAAATCAATCCACTGAAACTCCGAGAATGCGGAAATCAATCCACAGAAACTCTCAGAATGCGGAAATCAATCCACAGAAACTCCGAGATTGCGGAAATCAATCCACAGAAACTCCGAGATTGCGGAAATCAATCCACAGAAACTCCGAGATTGCGGAAATCAGTCAACAGAAACTCCGAGAATGCGGAAATCAATCCACAGTAACTCCCAGAATGCGGAAATCAATCTACAGAAACTCCGAGATTGCGGAAATCAATCCACAGAAACTCCCAGAATGCGGAAATCAATCCACGGAAAATCCAAGAATGCGGAAATCAATCCACAGAAACTCCGAGCATGCAGAAATCAGTCCAAAGAAACTCCGAGATTGCGGAAATCAATCCACAGAAATTCCGAGAATGCGGAAATCAATCCACAGAAACTCCGAGTCTGCGGAAATCAATCCACATAAACTCCCAGAATGCGGAAATCAATCCACGGAAACTCAGAGAATGCGGAAATCAATCCACAGTAACTCCGAGATTGCGGAAATCAATCCACAGAAACTCTGAGATTGCGGAAATCAGTCAACAGAAACTCCGAGAATGCGGAAATCAATCCACAGTAACTCCGAGAATGCGGAAATCAATCTACAGAAACTCCGAGATTTCGGAAATCAATCCACAGAAACTCCAAGAATGCGGAAATCAATCCACTGAAACTCCAAGAATGCGGAAATCAATCCACAGAAACTCCGAGAATGCGGAAATCAATCGACAGAAACACCGAGATTGCGGAAATCAATCCACAGAAACTCCGAGATTGCGGAAATCGATCCACAGAAACTCCGTGATTGCGGAAATCGATCCACAGAAACTCCGAGAATGCGGAAATCAATCCACTGAAACTCCGAGAATGCGGAAATCAATCCACAGAAACTCTCAGAATGCGGAAATCAATCCACAGAAACTCCGAGATTGCGGAAATCAATCCACAGAAACTCCGAGATTGCGGAAATCAATCCACAGAAACTCCGAGATTGCGGAAATCAGTCAACAGAAACTCCGAGAATGCGGAAATCAATCCACAGTAACTCCCAGAATGCGGAAATCAATCTACAGAAACTCCGAGATTTCGGAAATCAATCCACAGAAACTCCAAGAATGCGGAAATCAATCCACTGAAACTCCAAGAATGCGGAAATCAATCCACAGAAACTCCGAGAATGCGGAAATCAATCGACAGAAACACCGAGATAGCGGAAATCAATCCACAGAAACTCCGAGATTGCGGAAATCGATCCACAGAAAATCCGTGATTGCGGAAATCAATCCACAGAAACTCCGAGATTGCGGAAATCAATCCACAGAAACTCCGAGAATGCGGAAAGCAATCCACAGAAACTCCAAGAATGCGGAAATCAATCCACAGAAACTCCGAGATTGCGGAAATCAATCCACGGAAACTCTGAGAATACGGAAATCAATCCACGGAAACTCCGAGATGGCGGAAATCAATCCACAGAAACTCCGAGATTGCGGAAATCAATCCACAGAAACTCCGAGATTGCGGAAATTAATCCACAGAAATTCCGAGATTGCGGAAATCAATACACAGAAACTCCAAGAATGCGGAAATCAATCAACAGAAACTCCGAGATTGCGGAAATCAATCCACAGAAACTTCGAGATTGCGGAAATCAATCCACAGAAACTCCAAGAATGCGGAAATCAATCCACAGAAACTCCAAGAATGCGGAAATCAATCCACAGAAACTCCGAGATTGCGGAAATCAATCCACAGAAACTCCCAGAATGCGGAAATCAATCCACGGAAAATCCAAGAATGCGGAAATCAATCCACAGAAACTCCGAGCATGCAGAAATCAGTCCAAAGAAACTCCGAGATTGCGGAAATCAATCCACAGAAACTCCGAGATTGCGGAAATCAATCCACAGAAACTCCGAGATTGCGGAAATCAATCCACAGAAACTCCGAGATTGCGGAAATCAATCCACAGAAACTCCGAGAATGCGGAAAGCAATCCACAGAAACTCCAAGAATGCGGAAATCAATCCACAGAAACTCCGAGATTGCGGAAATCAATCCACGGAAACTCAGAGAATACGGAAATCAATCCACGGAAACTTCGAGATGGCGGAAATCAATCCACAGAAACTCCAAGATTGCGGAAATTTATCTATAGAAACTCAAAGAATGCGGAAATCAATCCACAGAAACTCCCAGAATGCGGAAATCAATCCACAGAATCTCCTAGAAACGGAAATTAATCAAAAGAAACTGCGAAGAATAGCCAATAACTTGGACGCTATAATAGGAATAAAAAAAAACAAAAAGATCACGGCCACATCGAACAAAGAAAACGAAACCGCAAAATACTATGCACCTCGCCAATAATGACGTCTATATCGGATGACGTCACACGAAACAGTTCGAGAAGACTGAAGCGGAAGAGCAGTTGCCAGACATCCACTTGAGTGCGGAAAGGATTGGAGTTTTTGGGGAAGCTTTTTGCCACTTAAATCATATGGAATGCTAATAGATAACGCACTTAATAATAAGCAGCTGTTTAGATACCATGGAGTCACCTGTCCTGGTTATCGAGAGAGGTAGATAGCACTGAGAATCTGGAAAGACTTATTGTCACTCCGACTTCAGGAAACGCCATAGGTTATTGCCAGTGAGCATCACTGGGGATGACCTATATGAGATTATTCAGTGAATAGTAGTAGTAGTAGTAATAATAATAATAATAATAATAATACAAGCAAAGATTGACAAAACACAAGAAAATAGCAAATGCAGACTCTGTGGACAAAGGGACAAAACGATAAACCATATAGTAAGTGAATGCAGCAAACTGGCACAAAAGGAATACAAGAACAGGTACGATCGAGTGGGAAAGCAGTACACTGGGAATTATGCAAACAACTACATATCGAACGTACAGATAAATGGAACAAGCATAAGCCGGCAATAGTACTTGAAAACGACAATCACAAAATCCTATGGGACATGGACATACAACCAGCCAAACCTGTCCAAGCAAGAAGACCGGATATAAGTCCTGTCAAATCGTAGTATTTGCTGTTACAGCTGACCACAACGTGAATATAAAAAAAGGAGAAACGGAGCAAATACACAGAGCTACCCAGTGAGCTGAAAGGAATATGGATGATAGAAATAAAGATAATACCTATAATAGTAGGAGCACTAGGAACAATCTGAAAAACTTTGAAAAAAGAATGGGAGAAATTGAAATCAGAGGAATGACTGGGGAGATACAACGAATATCAATAATGAAAACAGTTGAAATATGAAGAAAAACCCTTGAATGCGTGGATTCACACATATGAGCCAAATGTGCGGCCAGACCAACTGCTGCAGAAACAAAACACGAAGAAGCGTTACATAGATCTAATAACATTAAAACTGCATATCTATAATTTCTCAGCCCCCTTCTCTATCCGCTCCAATTGCACCATCACCATCCCCAAAAGAGAGATACCAAATAACCGAGAAGGGTCAAGGAGAATTGAAAGCACGAGGAGAGATCACTGACCAGACCTCCGCCCCGATGCGAAAGGAACTGTAACTTTCAGGAGGTTTATTGCCACTCAAATTCCAGTGGAGACCAATGGCTGCTGCCAATGAGAAATCAATGGTAAGCGGCTGACGCAAATTCATTTGCAAATGCTATCCAAAGAAGTGGAGAGTACTGGAAATCTGGGGAGACTTGTTGTTATTCAGCTTCCAGGGAACGCCACAGGTTGTTTTCAAGGAGAAATCTTTGATGAATTGTATGAAAGCTTCTTGTAAGCCAATAATAATAATAATAATAATAATAATAATAATAATAATAATAATAATGATAATGATAATAATAATAATAATAATAATAATGATAATAATAATGATAATGATAATAATAATAATAATAATAATAATGATAATAATAATAATAATAATGGTAATGATAATAATAATAATAATAATAATAATGATAATGATAATAATAATAATAATAATAATGATAATGATAATAATAATAATGATAATAATAATAATAATAATAATAATAATAATAATGATAATAATAATAATAATGATAATGATAATAATGATAATAATAATAATAATAATGATAATAATAATAATAATATTAATAATAATAATAATGATAATAATGATAATAATAATAATGATAATAATAATAATAATAATAATAATAATAATAATAATAATAATAATAATAATAATAATTCAAGGGTACAAAGTAGCAAACGGCGGGTGGTTTTGTTATATACCAACCAAAAAACATACAGCAATACTTCCCTCTTTGCCAGAAACACCTGTCATACATCTCCACATTTCCCTTTGCTCACGTATACAACGAACTGTATACAGTATCTATTTCCATTTCTCACCCTTTTTACAGCCGCCCCTCCCTTAGTTTATCTTAAACGATTAATTTTATAAAATGTTAAGTTCTATATTTAAAAACCTCATTTCATCAAAATGAATATGGTCGAACGAATCAACCGAAATATCTTAGTTCATCTTTTAAATCATGTGTCATTATTTATACTAGCAAGTTGCCTTGCGAATCCACTATTCTATAAACGAATTATTCTGAAAGATAGATTGATTATAATATGAAAGAAATATATAGCCGACTATTATATTTCGCGATCTCAGGTTAGACCAGATTTTGCATTGATATAAGCACTCTCATGACTATTTTCTAAGCCTTACTACTTCCGTCATGACAAATTGCAAGCGGGTATCATCACTTCAAGATTCTTTAAAGGGCTTGCGGACACTTCTATCCGATGTTTAGTTTTTCATCAGAGTTTCCTTCTTCGAGATAAGTTGCCTTCGCCACGTCTGAAGAGCTTCATCTACTCTGCTGTAATTCTCTGGAATATCAAAGGGAGGCTAACGGGTGCTACAACCTTGTACAAGGGTGATCTAGAACTGTGCAAGGTAGGGATCCAGATATATAGATACAAATTAGTCAACATAACAAAAAAGAATATCCATAAATCGATCAAGTCTGATTGATTCTTTCATGAATGCTTATTGGTCCCCCAACAAAAGGAGGGTGGGCCTGTAAATTCACCCTTATCTGTTCGTCTGTCCGCACTTTTCCCAATAACTACGACTTGAAAAATTTTTAAAATTTTGCAGAAACATTAAACATGATATGAGTAAAAAAGTAACAGAACGGATTTTCCAGGAAAACCCTGGTTACCCCCTAGTGGCGCCTTTCGTGTATAAATGGCTTAAATTGACACTTTTTGGTTACAAAAACAATTGATATGTTGGATTTTTATAAAACTTTCTAAAAAGTTGTAACTAACTGATTTCTATATAATTTTGTTTGTTTATACTTCGCAATAACTCTTGGGAGTGCCCCAGGGGCTCTTTTAGGGCAAATAAAAACATTCCATTTTTGGGACTATTTTACCATATTTGTCCAAAATTTTCTGTGTATATTTATTTAGCAGATTTGCACGGTGCTGAACTCAAATTTACATATGTTAATGCCTTGGGGACTTTTAGGCCTAAATGGAGGGGGGGGGCAAATGAAGGACTTGGTCATTTCTTTTTTGCATGATGTAGAACTCAAACGTACATATATTAACGTCTAAAACTGCACCGTTTGTTCAGTTTCACCAAGATTTAACGTTCCTTGAGGACTTTTGCGGTTAAATGGGGGGGGGAGACAAATGCTGAACTTAGTCATTTTTTGTTATTCCTCGTTCATTGTGCACTCACGGGGACCGTGCATGCTTCACTTGATTTAATAGAACTTAGGTTCAATCGACGTCACCACAAAAAGTGTCCTTTAGTTTCAACAGGGAATATGGAGGAAATATTGTTAGTCCAAGATGTCACTGGTCGAATAGTGCATATTGGAAGGGATACTTTTGCAATAGAATGACCGAATAAACCAATCGTTTGTTTTATCGGAGAACAAAGTCTGCATCGAACTTATCATCAAAGACAGCACATATGCTGACCCCCGTGGGTATACGTACATGGTGGTTGCTCTGGTGTGTGTCCTGTTTATGTTCTTCAATCCCGGAGGGTCGCCCGTCTAATCAATTCTGACCTCTGAGCGAAACGAAAAATATAAAAATGTAAATCTGATAAGGATAAAACGAATAGATAAAAAGATCAATAGCTTATTATAAATTCTTGTTTGGTCCCCACCCCCACTTCCAATGCCGTCGAAAAAAAAAAACTATTTAGAACAAGAACAGGCATTATTAAAATCTGTCTATTCAATATGCGTATCAGACAGACAACAATGTTATTCCAAACTGAAGCGTGACAGACAAATGAAGGTGCCGTTTTAAATCTAAGCGTGACAGATTGATGCAAATACTATTTAAAATCTAAGACTGACAAACTAGGAAAAATGATAAAAAAAATTTCAAAGTCAAGCGTTACACACCGACAAAGGAAATCTTTCAAACATAAGCATGGCAACCCAAAGAAAATACTATTTCAAACCTAAGCTTGACACACCGACAGAAACGCTATTTTTATCCTAAGCGTGACATATCAATTTCAATACTATTTCAAACCTAAGCATGACATACTAACGAAGTGCTATTTTAGCCCCAAGCGTGACAGGTTGTTTTCAATCTTATTTCAAACTTAAGCTTGACACTGACAGAATATTTCCTACATATTCCCTGGTGATGAAACTGTTTTTTTTTTAAATCTCAACCGACCCAGAAAAAACTACTTCAAGCTTAAGTACGACAGTCCAACTAAAATGTTATCATATCGTTTTGAAAATTTTAAACAATTTATATCTTTTTTCTTTAAGATTATTAAAGGATTAGTTATATTTTCTGCAATTTTCTCACCCCCTACTGACTCAGTAACGAACTTCGTTAGTCAACACAAAAGAAATAATCTTCCATTATGATAATGCTCATCCTCACACAGAACCATGTTCAAAGGTGTCCTAAGAGAATTTGGTTGCGAAATCTTGCCCCATTTTATATATTCTTCTGACCTAGCTCTTGCAAATTATAATAGATAGGGGGCCATAGTTTTGAAAGATGGTTTATCATATTTTTTTTAGGTTTCCGACTATTTTTTGATGGTATTTGAAAGATTAAAGCCTAAAGTAAATTTCAAAATGAAAACATATTTGTACACGCGAACAAAAAAAAAGTTATAATGAAAAATGTGTTCACGGCGGCATTCGGAAGCTGACAAATTCAGCTAAATTCTGAAGTTAAATAAATTCATTGCAAAATTTTTTTGAAAGATAAATATTAGTTTTTTTGTGTCTATCTCCAAGATAATTAGTAAAGTAACGTCCTAAGATATTGAATTGAATAAAAAAAACACCTTATTTGTACATGAAATAGCTTAATTAGCCCCCGAAGGCGAGTGATTTTAGCTTCGCTTAAGCAAAAGCAAACAAAATGGTGATTCTACGGAAGTCTAAAATGTCAGAAAGTAAAAAAAAACTGTCTAGAAATGACGCCAGGTACTTGGACGGATGTAAGAGTTGCGTATTTTCCCCCAGCCATGCATCCGTACATTTCTATCGTGAACGTTTGTATAATTTTTATCATTTTTAAAAAAATTAATTTTTTTTTTCTGTATTACAATTTACAATGCTTTATTTTCAGGAAAAAAAGGAAACCATAACTTTAGTAAAGATGTTTTTTGTTTACACAAAATAATACATTTCCACTAAGATTCCAATAAAACTAATGACTTCATTATATTCCGTGATCATTATTTGATAAATACTGAAAATTTCATTAAAATTGGTTAATTTTCTAATATTTGGCGAATTTTTAAAAATGGGGGGGGGGGTTCAAAATGTTTATACATTTTTGAGCATCGGCTATTTATTTTGCACATACCTATAATTCAAAGATTAGTGAATCATTCAGACTGGGCCGAGGTTGTCATCACGAGAGAAGATCGAACACGAATGGGATTCATATTACATTGAAAACCTAAATAATTTTACAAGCGATGCATTTATAAACTCGTTGACACATGGTATCAACTAAGAGAGAGCAAAGGTCGTCGTTGGCATGAATAAAGCTTATGAAAAAGTTTTTCATTTTCAAGATGAAATTTTAAATCGCCCAAACCTATCGTATCAGCATAAAATAAAACCTAGGCGTGACAAACTTATGAAAATATTATTTCAAAGTTACGTGTACCACATCGGCATAATACTATTTCGAACTTAAGCGCAACACATAGAAAAAAGCGTCGTTTTAAACTTAAGCCTGACAGAACCGCGAAAATACAATTTAAATCCTAAACGAAACCCCCCAACGAAAGGACTACTTTAACCCTAAGCGTGACATATCGATTTCAATGCTATTTCAAACTTAAGCCTGACACTGACGAAAGTGTTACTTCAAATGCCAATCGTTTGAGAAACAAACTATTTCAAGCTTAAGCATGACAGTCCAACTAAAATTCTGTTTACAACGTTCAGCTTGATAGACACTCGTCAATGCAATGCTATTTTGAATTGACTCATGAAAGACTCACCGAAATGCTATTTAAATTGTGATCCAATCTTTTGTTGGGAAGAGTTATTTGGTTTGTCGTGGGGACGTTTCTTGAAATTGTTGTTACCTCCTGCAAATAACCAGCTCCCCGGTGTTAAACACAATCAAACGATAGACACATTGCCTTACATAAAGGGGGCGATATGGCGTCGGCTATAATCGGCTATGCGTCGGCTATAATCGGCTATGCGTCGGCTGGTGTGGGTCTGGTCGTCTTTACGGGCAGAATTTCCATTGTCGTTAATGGCAGGCAGTGACCTCTGCTGCTCAAAATTGAACACTTCATAAAATAGCGAACAAAACATCTTTTTTAAAAATGATTTATTTATTTTCACAACAAGGAGTATTTTGAGACCCGACAGTTGCTGATGCATAGTCGACTATTGCCGACGACATATCGACCCCTTAATTTAAAGAGATTGTTTATCGTTTGATCGTGTCTATTACCCGGGGAGCTGGTTACCGTTCACAGAACGTAACAACAGTTTTAAGAAACGCCCACACGACAAACCAAATAACTCTCCCCGGCAAATGATCGGATCACAAAATTATAAACATGTCACACCAACGAAAGTACTGTTTTAATTTAAATGTTTGATAGTTAACCGGTAATTCTATTTCAAAATTAAGCATGACAGACCGACGTATATGTTATTTCAAACTTAAGCTTCAGAGACTGACTAAAATGCTATTATGCATACCTTTGACAGATAAATGGATTCATATTGTCATATTTTAAGAGTTGTTGATAAGATACAGACACACAACTGTAATTCCTTTCTTTTCGGCATTCTATACAAACTCTCCGGCACAAACCAGACGTGATGTTGCTAGTCTCAGTTTTTCTATAAATACTATTATGACATGTTTTCTTCGGATTTATCTTATTTATGCCCTACGTTTTTTCATGTACAAGCTTGTTTTACTCGTTTGTCTAATGGTCGGCAATTATTCACCATATTGATAGCTCATTGTAACACAGCTTCCTACTCCAGTAGTTTCTTTCAGAAAAAAAAAAAACAGACAAAAAAAAAACCGCATGATTGTGGATCCTTTTTCTTATTGACCGTTTTTCTCCTACCTATAGCCTCAACTTTTTCAAATCTAAGTCCAATAAGCATTTTTTTTTTTTTTGGTATTTCTGATAATCAGTTTTCGTTCTTGTTAAATCCGTACATCAATCGGCTTCACACCTTGTCTGGAGCGATTTCTATGAAAACGATATTAGTTACTTGAATGTTACCAATCGATATGCTACAAGCACAGCACATAAACATACAATTTCAAATTTAAGCGTAGCAGATTGTTGTGAGTGATCTCATTCCTTTGTGACGTCATTCATTGTGCTCGGAGGCAAACAAACAAACGTACACGATCCACAGAATTAGGATATTACGTAGATAAGTTATTTAAAAAAAACGGCACACTTTAAAAATTTACCTTGAATCAAACAAAGTTGTATAGTTATTTAATTGCAATATCAATGAATAGGAATTAATACATAGAAGATACTGCCAAATCTGCTGGATACGAGGTAACTCTCCCTTTACCGTCTAGAAAACTGCTTACCCTATATTTTTTCAAGGCCATTATTCGCCCATGCATAGAGTATCATTGCAACATCTGGGATGTAGATCCGATCCCTACAATCTCCTACTTTAACCTGGTTCAGACAAGAGTCTCCAACCTAATATATCTCGCACTGTCTGAAATCTTGCGGTCTCTGCCACATCACCGCAATGTTGCATCCCTGTATTGTTTAACAAGTACTTTTATGAAATAGCTTATTTATAAATAACAAAATGCGGGTTAAATTTACGTATAGTTTAGGGTAGGTGGGTCGTGGTTCTCTGTTACGTATTGTTTTCTTTTTGGCAATTGTTCAACAATGATGATTATATGAACAAGCCAAATTAACTTTACGTGAACTCTTAATGTAAGTTATGTTGCTATCTATTTATTTCTAGTCTACCTATTTACACATTTTTGTTGGAGTGAACTAATCAATATTGATATGGACTGTATTCAATGTCTGATAGAATTATAGAGCCCATCTAATCAATAGCCTCGAGTAAGACTTGCTTTAATCTCTGATTCAGCCAACTAATGATTGTAATAATAAGGTAAACTGGACAAATTTGATGAAATAATTTGGGGACGAGAATTAAGTAGATTATATACAAAGATTGTATAGATGCTGACACAAGGCTCGTCATCGTTATTTCTGATAATTTTTTTACAAAGGCATCACCACTTATCAAGGCCAAGAGGCCACTCGAGGATAAGGGTTAAAGAGTGTACAGTAGACAATTGGACAATAAAGTGATCGTTAGTAATGGAAATTCGGTAAATTTGTTAACTTATATGGAACGGCTCATCAAAAACTTGTTTACGTTAGACTTGAAGACAACCATATTGTAGTGAGCTGGAAAGCAGGAAAACGCAAGACGATTCCATAGGCGTGCAGTTCTAAGAAAGAAGTTTTGTTCATGGAATTTACCTTTAGGTTTAAGCACAGATAAAGAGTGAGGGAAATTAGTGATAGTGTTTTCTGCTAGACGGGTGTTTCTTGTGAAGTTTTGCGATCGGAACCACAGATTGGAGCTTAGTCGAGCACTTGCCATGAAAATAACGATAGAGCAAACTCGCAAGACTTCTGTGAGAAAGAGGTTGAAGCTCTTTTATTTTAAGCTTGGAATATTTGACATGATATGGGGAAAAAAGTGAACCGAGAAAGATGAAAAAGCATCTGTCATTATTTTGGAGATGATATTGTTATATAGAACACTGGCGCGGGGGCGCCAAGTAACCTGATGATCGTTGCTGATGTTTGGAAAACAGAATGTTAGAAAATATGTGTCGAGACGAATTAGGTGTTTCACAAATAAAATATTTATCAGAAATGTTAAGCTGCAATGTTAGAACAAGCAGGGACGTTAGTTAAACAAACAAAATACGTGACAAACGTACAAACATGGACCAGCTGATTTGATCTTTGGTTAAGTGTATTAATAAAAGGGAGATAGATTTTGCGACACATACAGTTTAGTTAGAGTTTAGAGTCAAATGGGAGAGTTGGGCATATTAGCACGGAAGATATCTTCTCTGCGTTTGGAAGCTGGAAGAAACGCAACATTCGCATGATGTACGACTTACAACGCCTTACAGTTCCCATGGAAAGTCGGAAATAAAGTTCATATAAAATGAACTTGGTATTCGGCGTTCCTTCGAAGGGAGGTATTTGTTTCAGGACTGCAATAAACAAAATCAGCAGAGTTAGAGACTTATTCGTTCTTATGAAAAAGGTATGTTTTTCCTTTGTCTTGATAAAACAGACAGAGATCTGTATTCGTTGTTGTAAAAGACCGTTCTCAATACATTTGTTGTTATGATATGAACAGAATTATATGTGAAACACTCACTCATCCATAAAACTAGTAGAACATTTTAAACGCTACACGTTTACAATATGTGTATCGCACGTTTATATACACCCCCGACGAGCGTTTTTTTTTTTGCAACTAATTACAAACGATATTGAATGTCCGACGGTGTCCGCCATGTTGCTTTCTTCCCTTGGAACTATCTAGTCTTTTCAAAGATCTAAAAGGGCGATAACTCTTACTTTCTTTATTTAGAGTTATTCCCATTTTTATCGCTATAGCAGTAACCCTATCTCAATAGACAACAAACCGGTTAAGATGTAAAAGCAAATATATTGAGTTCCTTGGCTAGATGATTCGAGGATTTTCAATTCTAACTGAATCCGCCGTTTCTCATCGTTTCATAGGGTCGTCTTTAGATTTCTCTCGCTCAAAAACGTGATGTAATTCGTCATCATTCGAGTACATTTTGTCTCCCGCGTTTGGCCTCTGCTCCCTCTGTTTCAAGTTTATGTTACCCGTCTCTGGGAATTATTCTTTTTACGGATTAAGGTCATCTTGACATGCCCTAAATGGGAAGCTTGTAAAAATTCACTCTAGCTAACTTAATCGCTACTGACGTAGGCTCCATTATCTGTAAAAGCATGAGTGGATATTTAATGCGTTTGAAATGAAATGTTTAAGAACTATTATAAGAAAAACTTTGCAAGATAGACGAATAAATTCATATATCAAAAAGAAGTTAAATATCCATCATTGACATTATTTTGAAAAATGTATTAGCTTTAAATTTAAAAAATCATATCAAGATTGCCTTCAAGAAAGATCAAGAGGGCCACTACTAAATATGGGCAAACCAGATAACTTTGATTGGCATACCAAATCTAACCACTGAGTAACTGGTCCAAAAATGTGATAAATGAATAATTTTTTTATAATTATATGGCGAACCTATTTGAAGTCTGTCTACGAGTCCAGGAAATAAAGTCAAGTACAACATTATATTATTCCTATTTGATATATATTTCATGATGAGGTCATATAGTCGTTTTATGGAAATACTAATATAGTCCCGAAGAGAGAGAAAGAGAGAGAAAGAGAGAGAGAGAGAAAGAGAGAGAGAGAGAGAGAGATGATGGTATATTACAGTTTAACCCATATTTGATCTTGAATATCTAGATGCAAATCTCTTCATCTGTTATATAAAAAGCAGTTATATGTGTGTTTATATGTTTGTATGGCAATCCAAACTCAAAATCAACTAAGAAAAAACCAATAAAGTTAATATTGTCTTGATCGGTGTTACCCCAGATGTATAATATCTAAAATTAAGAAAGTCATTTATATTTGACTAGCGTGGGAACCTGGCGTTGCCCGGGTGTTTGGAGGTGTGTGTGTGTGGGGGGGGGGCGTAAATCTAAACAAAATGGAAAATAAGGAATAAGCGAACGTAATAACCCTGTTTGAATATTTAAAAAAAAAACAGCGAACGTGATGCAAAATAAAGAATAAGCGAACGATGTATAAACTTCTTTAAAAAAATCGAAAAAATACTCCCCCCCAAAAAAACAGCGAACGTGATGGAAAAAATGAGCGAAAAAATGGCATAAATAACCCTGTTTCAATATTAAAATTTAAAAATCGAAAAATATATCTGACATCTTGACTCGAACGAGCAATCGTAAGATAACGACGCTGCTACTCTACCGACTGGTCTATGACCGCGACCCGGCGTTGCCCGGGTGTGGTGAGATGTGTGTGTGTGTGTGTGCGCGTGTGTGTGTGTGTGTGAGGAGGGTAAATCAAAACAAAATAGAAAATAAAGAATAATCTAACGTAATAACCCTGTTTAAATATCATATACATAAAAACAACGAAACAAGCAAAAAAAAAAAAAAGAAGAAGCGAACGATGTTATAACTTCTTTAACAAATCGGAAAAACAAAAACAAAAAAACGAACGTGATGCAAAATAAAAAATAAGCGGTGTTAAAACTTCTTTAAAAAATCGGAAAAAAACAAAAACAAAACAAAAACAAAACAAAAATAAACCAGCGAAGTGATAGAAAATAAAACCCCAAAAAAAAAAATGGCATAAACAACCCTGTATCAATATGAAAACTTAAGCATCGAAAATCTGACATCTGGCTCGAACGTGCAATCTTCAGATAACGACGCTGTCCCTTGCCGAATTTTATGTTTAAACTAATTCAAGAAAGAACTTTTTGCGCATGCATGTATGGTTTAATTGTCATGAAGAAAGGTGTCCAGTTGTGGGTGAAGCAATTAATTTTTTTAGCCAAATTTTCGATATTTGTCGTCCGAAGGATCGAGCTTCAAAATGACACCGATCACGTGAAAATCCGTCGCCTCTGTCGAAAGCTTTTGCGAGACATACATACATACATACATACATACATACATACATTTAAACAGATTTTTGCCCTTTATATTATAGAGGATGGTATATAAAGCCTGATTTTGTTCAGACAAAAAGGAGAGAGAGAGAGAGAGAGAGAGAGAGAGAGGATAGGACGTAGAAGTATTATACACGGAGGTTATACACACAATTTAACGTCTATTTAGTTTGTTATGGCACCAGTAAGCGCCAGGTATCCCGACCAGTCTTATATAATGCAGGGTAACCCAAATTAAATGCCACCGAAGAATCGTTCGTAAAATTCCCAACCCTCTCTGCAATCTAACTTTTGCTTCCAGGCAAGACTATGTTTTTCAGCGAGTCTCAAGTAGCTGGTCAATCACTAAAGCTGTGAAGATCCAAATTTGTGATTAAAATCGATGTTTCTTAAAGTCCGAAATGTTCGAATTCTGTCAAATAAATGTACGAACATTTTCTAATTTAAGCATACCAAATTTAGGCATTTTAAAATCGTGCCCTTTCTTGTAAAATTAGACCGTAGTATTCTCGATTTAACCCCAAGAGATTGTCTCACAGAAACCAACTTTAATTCTTCCTTACGGTACAATAATAAATTCTACGAGTATTCCTATGTTGAAGAGAAAAGCATGCTAATACATCTACAAACGGTTATAGAATACCGTTGCATAAGACGTGGAATAAAAGTGATTTATCTCGTTTGTTTCTGATTCTTTTCATCAATATGTTGTGTAATGGTGAACCATATCACTTTACAGCGATATGTACTTGTGACGAAGTGTTCACCATTATGTGTGTACGTGTCAGCAAATGTCTATGGTGGTTCTTCACTATCTGAACCCTAAGTTATGTTGTTGTAGTCTATTTATGTTCAAATGCTATGATCGTCTAAATGTTCATATGCACGCGCGTGTAAGATACATGTATTTTCCAACATACCTTATTTTCATGCGTCTTTGATCTTTGTTCACCTGAAATTCATCTTGTTATTGGAGAGGAGGCTGTAACCTGTTTGCACGAATATGCATTCTTCCATAAACGTAGATTGTATGTTATATAGTTTTTTTTTATTCACTTTCCAGGCGTGGATCGCAAAAGAATGGAAAGTGAATATTCTATGTTTCTATTCTGAGACACGTCAGCTCCCTCTCTGGTGAAGGGGGGATGACCTGTTAAACCGTCCGCCCTGCTCAATGTCCGAATTCCAACTCCAATGTGTTCCCCAGCTAACCTGATCACGTGGTGACACACGCGTAGTTTCGTCAGTTAATCAGCTGCCTCCGGTAAACTTGTCTGTGATATGGTTTTATTATATTTTGACAGTCTTTATCAACATTTTTCATATTCGTCTCTTGTTTATCTCTCCAGTTAGATAGATAGATAGATAGATAGATAGATCGAGATGGATAGCTACAGAAATATATAGATAATTAGATCGAGAGATATACCGCTAATACATATAGATAAATAGATAGATCGAGAGACAGATAAATAACTTCTTGTGTTCGACCTACTACATAACAAATATACATCAGCATTTGAATGATTTTGTCTATAACACTGTTTCCGTTGTACTAATTCTAATTAGCATTCTAAATAGTAAAAATGGAGTCGTAGTAAATTGCGCAACAACATTACAAAAGAAGATAGCTAGGAAACAACTTTTCTATTATTAATATATTTAATTGTCTAAACACCATATAAATAAAAGCTGAAAGTTGTGGAAATCAATTATATAAAAAGATAAACATTCAATTAAAATCTAGAAGTCCAAGCATATTTTGCTTTTAAGTTTTAGTTGTATTATTTGGATTCAACGGACTACTGTACTCATCTTAAGTGTGATTTTTCATAATGTTTCGGTCGATATAACCTTCGACCTTTTTCAGACCTATCTTGTCGAAATCAGAAATATTTCTGTCGAACTCGAGAATTTGGACGGAATTTCGAGCGGAAACCTTTATTTACTTCACGGGGTAACAAACTCTTGTTCCGTCCGCCATGACTAGATAGAGGTCTTAAGTAATTTGCAATTGTATTTTTCGGTCGTCCACACTGAGGATTGAACCATCAACCTATCACATTTTACAATCGATTTTTCCAAGTACTGTAACCACTGCGCCATGGGTCCTTGCGGAGGTTATATCGATCGAAACGTTGTGAAAATCACACTCAAGGTGAGAACAGTAGTCCAATGAATCCATTGCATAGAGATTAATCGGAATCAGGAATTTATAAAATCGAAACCTTTTAAGGTATCGGGATCGAAAAAAAAAATTGTGCCTGCTTTCCGATGCCATAAACGATTTTTATAATTTTTTTATAATTTGGTTGGTTTTCGCTAAAAACTTAGTTATCCATTAATGCTGTTAAAGATACAATATGAAATGAGTGTTGGTTTTAAGCTAGAAACAAAATTAAAATGTATAGATCAATTACAAAAAGTGTATTTTTACGTTCATGAAACTATACCAAAGATTGTTATAGAAAATTTAAAGCAAAATAATTCTAAAGATAAATATTTAGTGGTTTTAAAAAGAATCAGAATCGGTGATTGTATCGGAATTGGGAATTTAAAACAGAATCTATAATTGCATTAGAATCGATGATAAATGGGAATCGTCCTCACACACAAACACACACACATATATATATATATATATGTATATATACTAGCAGACGGTCAGCGTTGCTCTATCGTAAAATACGCTTAAATATGATATTTTAATTTTTGCAGATTTATTGATTATTATATTGCACCCAATATATAGTAGTCGCGGTTTAACTACGATATTCTATTCATGCAGATTTTGCTTTTATTATTTTAGAGCCAAGTCTCTGTTGATCATTATATTGTACCCAATATATACTAATGATTCCAAAAGTAAAAAAAAAATGACTTCATTGCCATTACCTAGAATCCAAACGACAATTACGCTTAAATATGATATTTTAATTAATGCGGATTTCGTATTCACTATTATAGAGCTAATTTTCTATTGATTATTATATTGTACCCACTATATACTAATGATTTCAAAAGTAAAAAAATATGATATGGTTGCCATTAGCAAGAATCAAAACGAAAACATTTAGTTCTAATCCTAAGTCGTTACCGTTTGAGCTATCGACAGCTGAATAAGAAAGCGGTAAAAAATTAGCGATCTAACATATAATCGCGTATATTTATGCATGCGCAAAAATAACAGGTTTAATGGAATTACTCATTCAAAAGTTTTTTTTATCAACTTAACTTCTGAGCAGCTAATTTTAACGGCTAAAAACCGAATCTAATTTGTTCAACAGGCCTAAATCTCCCATATATCAAGTTTCAAGTCTGTAGACCAAAAATCGAGAGAACAGTTTGGTGGATACTTTTTCGCACACACAAAGAGATGGTCACTTTCATAAGACATAGATATAGTTATCTACATATACATGTGCGTGTGCTAGAATTTTTTCATTCTAAATGCGGTGCAATTATGCAGAATGTAGAAAATATGCATTAATAGAACTGAGCTTAATAGTTAGATGAATATAATTATCCCATAAGAAATCATAAAACAATAGATGATTAATGAAGGTCTCATTTTCAAAATAGATGCAAATTAGTTAACCTTCATTTAGTTGCTTACATATCCATTACTGAGAATATACATAGGTTCGGTTTAATAATTTTTAAATAGAAAATTTGGGCTTTTAATATCAATGTAAGTTCGACGAAAAACTCAACTCTCTCTCTTTTTCTTCCCCCCCCCCTCTCTCTCTCTCTCTCTCTCTCTCTCTCTATATATATATATATATATATATATATATATATATATTCTCCCTCTATGAAACAACTCCATAATAAACAACTGATGATCCCCGTTTTCTACTTCACAATTAAAGTTACAATTTCTTGTATTTTTCACTTATTATATAGCTGGACGTTCTTGCATTTTCTAGGGTAAGTTGACTATGCAAGTATCAAGTCTGCGACATATTGAACATAATATTCCTAGAAATCTAAGCTGAAGTTTTTAAAATAAAATACTCCAAGCTTCCTTAGACTATACATTTACAAATGGATTTTACGAAATACAGTATCCGCTACGCCACGAGTCATTCCACAATGCGGGCGACACTCAAAATACAATTGTAAAGTATTTAAGACTTCTACCCAATCATGCCTGGCGGAATGAGATTTTGCTACCCCCATGAATAAACTAGGGTCCCGTTTGAAATTCCGTGCAGATTCACGAGTTCAGAAGAAAGATTCCCGCGTTCGACAACGTATGCATAGAAACGGACGCAAGTTAGATGAGCAGAAACGTTGTGAAAATAACTATCCAGATGAGAATAGTAGTGTGAAGAATTCAAATGATACTAATATCAACTAAAAATTCAATAAAAATAAGGGGAATCAACGACACTAATACATTAAAAACAATTAAAAAAAAAACTTTTATTAAAATTTTGATTTTAATCAATAAATGATAGATTGCATTTAATGTTTTAAAATAGGAAAAAAAAAATAAACAACCGTTGAATGGTTGCAATCGTTTCTAGAGCGATTTAAAAAGCGAATTATTGAGTATCAGATCAATCATGTTGACATTTGTCCCGCAAACATGAAATCAATTTTTCTTTTTTTTTGTGTTCCTTTTATTAAGATGCTTTTACGCGTCTCGATAAGAAGCTATATCTGTCTATATGTCGATTTATCGGACCGTCTATCGATGCATCAGGAAATACTACTGTAAATATCGTTTTCGATAAAAGTATAGAATAGTTAACACTCGATAACTCGTAAAGCAGAAAACAACAATAACAACAACAACACAGTTTTATTTAATAAGACACTAAGGCAATTTCATAGTCGCACGTTTTTTACAACCCTCCCGTTTTTATTTTAGAAGATGGGGTCGGCCGTTTGCCAAAAAGTGCAAAAAAAAATTTTTTTTATATTCATCCGATATTGAGCAGCATTCATTTATTTTTAATGAATCAAATGATTATTGTTGGCATTCGTTTCTTCATTATCTTTCTAGTTAGAATTTTTATGAATATACACACATCGAGCACTTATAACACCCAAATTTCTATCTGTGTCGTTAACCACTTAATTACCGTCACTTCCTTGTTTCTATATCAAAAATGGAACATGAACAAAAATGCACTTTCCTTGCCTTCGGAATAGGATCAAAATACAGTATCTGTTCAATTCAAAGAGTGTACAATAATATTTGGGGGGTTGCGTTCGCGCCAGACATTCATAAAATGAAAATCTTTCACAAACTCCTGCAAGGGTTTTGAAGATGCACGTTCACAATCTCTACTATTATATAAACGTTACTTTGTGTGTGTGTGTGTGAGTTCCTTCCTTATAGGTTCCGAAACGGTTGAGCATATCTAATGCAAATTTTACACAAAGGTAAGTTATATGTCTGGCAGTGTTCTTAGATATGTTTTGTACATAACTTCATGCGAAAAGTATCTAAAATCGAAAATATCCGATCTTAAAAATAGTCTTTTCTCACTTATATATGAAGAATTGTTACAGGGAAATATTTTACGTTATACCGGCCGGTGTAACGTAAAATATTTCCCTGTAAAAAATCTTCATTTTTATATATAAGAGATGAAAGATTATGTTTAAGATCGTCAAGCCCAAATATCAGCTGACGTGATATTGTAAACAAACACAGACGGAATTTGATGAACGACATTATCATTATTATTATTTATTTTTAAAAATTTTGTTGTCGAATTAGTTCACCGGGCAAATTATTCCTCATAATATATAATAATCAATAGATGACTGATTCTATAATAATACATACGCAATTAGCATAAATTAAAATATCATGTTTGAGCGTATTGTATAATCGGGGAATACCGGGCGACCAGTTAGTCAAATATATTCTGAATCTCAACAGCAGGAATATTTTGATAAATATATTTCCGTTTGAACAGACGTGCTACAATTATATCGTGGGGTCAGCTTCATCTCGACTTCATAAGATGGAACTTTTTAAAACACGGCGGCGGCAATATACAAAAGATGAAGGATGCAACTATGGAATTTTCACGACTATCGTTACTATCTGTGACCCTAATTCTAACTCGAAATCCTAACACTAACAATAACCATAACCTAACACTTACAATGACCATAACCTAACACTAACAATAACCATAACCTAACACTAACAATAACCATAACCTAACGCTTACAATAACCATAATCTTACGCTTACAAAAACCATAACCTAACACTAACAATAACCATAACCTAACGCTTACAATAACCATAACCTTACGCTTACAATAACCATAACCTAACGCTAACAATAACCATAGCATAACACTTACAATAACCATAACCTAACACTTACAATAACCATAACCTAACACTAACAATAACCATAACCTAACACTTACAATAACCATAACCTAACACTAACAATAACCATAACATAACGCTTACAATAATCATAATCAAACTCTAACAATAGTACTAAATCTAATCCTTTAACTGTGACACTAAATTTAACCATGTCAATCGATCTATTGGTATATCGGACCGTCCGTCCGACTATCACGTTTCTGTTCCAAATACTATTTCCGGTAAAAGTGCACAATAGTTTATATTTGTAAACCTAGAGGTCGGTCCTTGGCGTGTGGACGACCCACGTGTAATAGTAAATATCCTGGAACGGTTCCATGCCGTGGCGATGGGCCAGTCAATAAGATCTGAGTATGAAGATCTGTCGGTTAGACGTCTTTTTGTCTAGATGAAGATTAAAGGCGTACCTGGGATGTTGGGTGTGGTTGGCTCCTTCACTCAGGGCTACTTCGCTCTGGTGGCATTCTGGCTGAATATTCTTCGTCTTTATGCTCGTTTCCTTAATTAAGGCAGACATCTAAGGCAGACACAAAAACAAAGAACGGCACACAATTGTATATATATATATGAGAAATAATCTTATCTATTTATTCTACAAACAAAATATTACAATATTTTACAAAACAAATTATAGATCGGAATTACAAATTACAGATCATAATCAATTTTCACAAATAGCCCTTTAAAACTAACTAGCCCTAACTAGTGCTGAGGGAGGGGGATGATCCCCCTTCTCTCGTTTACTGAGAGACAAAAATATACGTCTTACCCCATGGATGTCCGATATCTATAAAGGCCGAGGGAATCAAAATTGCATTGTGGTTTCCTTTCTTCTGTATTACCCAATCACCTCCCGGCAATGCTGGAAGTGGGGAGGGGTACGACGGCCCCGTTGCACTATCAAAACATAGTTCTACACATTCGATAACCCGTTAACCAAAACACAGAACTTCATAGACAATTAATTTACTAATACGCTGTAGTTATTTCGTGTTCGTACGTTACGGTATCACTTCCTAACATTTTTTAAAAAAGATGGGATCGCCTGATCGCCAAAGATGAAATGCAAAGAAAGTATTTTTAAATACTTTCATTTGGTGTCGAAGAAAGCATATTTATTGATTGAAAAAGAATAAAGGTGTTAAACTTTTAAGTAAATAAACAATAAAGGGACGCATCCGTTTTATTTATTTATTTGAAGAATAGCTTATAATTATTATTTCTACTAAAAAATAAAAGTAATTTTCTTAATAGTATTGACCCTGGCATTATTCATTGTTTCAAAAGAAATATTATTTTCAATAAGGTATAATAGGAATTGATAGCAAATTATATGGATTAGTGTAAAATGCTCCATAGAATTTCCGTATTGTTTTATATCATAGCATTTTCTATCAAACTTGCCTAATTTTAACGTATGGAATAGATTTGTATAACTTTTGTTTCCTATAAAATCTGTCTTCTTATTAATCGATACCTAGAGTTACTGCAAGGAAAAATATTTCATGAAACCTTATACACATACTTTTTTGCACGTTAAGACAGTGGTTTAGTAGAGCATTTATTTTTAATGCGTTTATATATATTATTTAATGTAATTTTTTGTGGACTGGTAAAGGTTTGGAAAAAGACACAAGTCAGTATTTAGTGTAAAAGAAAAATACTGAATGCGATTTCCAAGTGTACACAAAATATTTATTTATTAACTAGCTGGCAGGCCGGCGTTGCCCAACATGATATTTTAATTTGTGCAGATTGCGTATGTATTATTTTGAATCAATCCTATATTGATTATTATATATTACGAGGAATAATTTGCCCGGTTGACTAATTCGGAAAATAAATAAATGAAATAAAATAAAATAAAATAACATAAAAATAATCCTAATATAGCACATCAAAATCCGTCTGTCTTTGTTTACAATATAACGTCAGCTGATATCTGGGTTTGACGATGAATGCTTTGGAAAAGTCACTTCTGATTAATATTTAGCTTTAAAATATGCAAAAGAAGAAATGATTTGCGGCGATTTTAAATGAAACCTTTTCTTTTATCGTACATTGCACTCATTAACAAGAAATAATTAAAATAAAATGGTTAAGTAGACCCTGGATTGAACAGAGGACTATTCGATCTGTAGTCGAATGCTCAACATATTCTCCCGATTTTTATAGTAAGCGGAAGAGTTCATTATTATTCATAATGTGAAACCTACAACACTTCTCCTTGATTTAAGCGTTCTCTAGTGTTAACTATTCTGTACTGTTTAAGACATTTTGGTATCTAAACTATTAGAAATTATAAGACACTCACATATTTATCAATGTCGTAGTCGCTTTAGAGGGTTGTTTGCCCTAGACAAAAGGTAAGTCCATTCATTGTTGCCGTAAAAGTAAAAAAAAAAGCCAGTTTATATAAAACTCAAACGCTCGAGATCCCGCCATTTTTTAAATTATTTTTTCACTACTACGATCGACGCCGGTTAATGGTTGGCTGCATAACGAACAAGGCACCAGAAGGTTGTCGCAAGCAAATCCTTCCTCCTACAACTGAACCGCCGACGACTACATGTAGCTCCAAGCGAGCGCACCTCTCAACAGAATATTTTTTCACATAAGGGGAGTTTAGGGAATGCACGTATTCGCAAACCCTTTTCCTATATACCAGTTATTCTCACCCACTGTGGCGCTAAAAGATTATTGATGTTCTCAGAGGAGATGATAGTTAGAGGCCATTTAATTTAATTTTGTTTCATAAAGACATTTGGTTGGTTGGTTGGTTGTTTTTGTTTTACGGCATATCAACCTTTTTCAGGTTATTTAATGCCGAATCTAGTTATTTTGAGGAACGATTTTTAATGGAGTATATATATTGTTTTCACGTCGGTTTCTATTTAACCCATAGTTGCGGCCCTAACAGGTACTACCACTCCGAGTCATAGTGGACGTGGGAGCAATAGCAATTAAAGGGTGGCTCCACACTCCCCAAGGCCCGCAAGGTGGGGTCTCACCATCGAATATAGTTTTAGGTCATATCCAGGACCAATAAAGACATTTGATGTCTTAATCATGATGACACCGCTTAATTCAAAATCGCTAAATTTCTGGAATCTAAACATTTCGCGCATACAAATTGGTCAATTTTTTATGGTTTAATTTATTGATGGAAGGGTTAATCAGAATATCAGAAGTTTTTCAAACTATCTGGAATCGGCATCGAAGCTTAATATTGCAGACCCGATTCCGATACCAAAAACGATACTAGGTATTGACGACAGGATATGTTTATTTCTGTGAATAAAAATTCTCCTTATATGATCATTTTTTAAAACAAAAAAAATATTTTATTGTGAAACGGCTTTATGAGTAAAAAAATATTCATTTTCTTTTGTTATAGGTTTTCCGGAAAAATTAAAAAAAAGAACAATAGCGTGCCGCCATGTAAAAAGGTTAGAATCCACTGCCATATACTTACAATTTTGCTGTGTGTATATCCACTTATAATATAAGCGTCACCTTCTCAGTTTGTTTGCATGTCTGTATGTGTTTGGCTTTTTCAAGAGAGATAATCATATATGAAAACTTCCCGCGTCAAATGGCGCTGATGTTGTAGGGAACAGATAGCTCACATAAGTCTTAGCCAAATGACCAAGGAGCAATACAAAATGATATTCTTTGAGATTAGGTATTTTTACATGAATAAAAAAATCTATAAAAATGATACTCCATTAACGTATTGTTTATTAAATGAATAATTATACTCTTAATTTATTCATATCAAAAATATTGTGGGGGGGGGTCTGTGCTCACGCTTGGCAGTTATAAAAAAGGAATATGTTTTACTTTTAATTTATTCATACCAGTAATATATGAATAATGATAAACTGTATACTCGCTACTATATTTCTATCCGTCTGTCTGTCTGTCTGTCTATCCGTCTGTGTGTTTGTTCCATTTTTTCTCGGAAACTACTGGACAAATCTAGCTGAAATCTTGTATAAAACATTGATATGATAAAGTACAGCGAAATCAATATTACGTTATCAGCTCGATACAGGGGGCGGATTAATAGAAATTAATAGGGATTAGTCATGAAAACATTACATTTACTTTGGAATTTTTTTTCGGAAACCAATGGGCCGATCTGGACGAAATTGTGTATGGATTTTTGTTATTACAAGGTGCAGCAAACTAAATATTATAGTGTCCATCGGATGAATAGTTTGGTATTAATAGGGATTAGTATCAATGCAAAAATTAGCACAAATGTACTAATATTCAACCATTAATTTGGCATAAACACTCATTCTAAGACAACGCTCTATATCTTTTGCCCGTTTTAAAGTCTAGTTAATCTTTATTAATTAGGTAAAATTGTTTAATTCATATACATGATTGCTGTTCACTTTCTTCAAAGTTGTTGTTTTAATTCAATATTTAGCGTTTATATTCAAATACAATTTCTATTTCCTCTTGCTCAAGAATTGATCTCTCTTTCAGAATTATAAAAAATTCATCAAAACGAGAACATTAAATAGGAGTCATCTTATTACAAATGCTTCTAAACATGTTGGACTGTTATGCTTAATCTATATAAATAAAATAGTTGATGTATATGTGTGTGTATCTGTGTGAAAATATTTAACCGATAAACTCTAAATATACTGGTCAGATAACACTTAAATGAACAAGAAATAGTAACTATACACCTAGGCTAGTTTATAACGAGCAAAATTTTTGCTTGAATAGATGAATAACGCGTACAGAAATATGTCGGCAAGCTGAAATGCAAAATGTTGATTTCAACTTGCCGACATATTTCTTTTATATTTTTAAAATTTTTTATTTATTTTTTAAAATCTTTTGAGATGAGACTTCATAATTCATGTATATTCATTCTTTCACGGACTGTTATCCTCATCTTCATAGTTTAGTTGTTGTTTCACCATATTTCGCCCAACTCATCCTCTGAAGAAGGCCAAAGAATGAATACACATATTTCTACTAATTTTGCGGATGTGCAAATTCATTCATTGCTTGAAGTGATTTAATTTAAAATATTTCATATATTTCTGTCGATTTTTCAAACAGTAGGGGATCGTAAATGTTTTGGTTTCGATTATAACTGATAGCATCCAAGTTATTAAAAAAAAATTGAAATCAGTACAATATTGTATGAACAATATGATATTCAATAGCGAATTGGCTATGTAATAATAAATACGAAATCAGCATGAATAAAAATATATTTAAGCGTATTTCACGATGGCTAGTTTGAGAATAAGTCGATCTCTCACACTTACTTTTTAATCCGTGAATGTAAATGAAAAAAATATGTCGGGCGATTAACGATCTCGATCAAAAGGTATAAAAAAAAAATGGATAACACTGAAATTTTACGTAAATTATTTTTGTTTTTTTTCGTTTCTCTTCTTGTTTTTCATTTAATTCCCTTTTGTTTCTTCCCCTTTTTCTTTTAATTTATTTTCTCTGTCATATTTTATTCCTAATGATCCTGTTCTTTGATAGCTCGTTCCGCGACGGTTTTCGTTTATTTTCAAGCTTTTACTTCTTTGCACTTTATATATTTCCCTTTTCCTCTAATTTTTACTGGGGAATATTTTACGTTAGACCGGCAAAGAGAGATAATAAAATTTCCGTAAATCATGTCTTCTTAAAAACAAAACATATCTGGAGATATAGCTTATTATCCCCCCCCCCCCATTTCCCGTTTTTATATCATTCCTTGTCTCATTTTATTTTTATTTCTTTACTTTCTTTCTAGTTCTCTTTTTGGAATTCATTTTTCTTTTTATCCCTCTCCATATTCCTTGGTATTTCTATACTTGTCTTCTTTTATTTCACTCTTTGGCATTTTTGTCTCATTCTTTTTTTTTTTACATAGGACTCACCACTTATCAAGGCCCAGAGACCACTCGAGGATAAGGATTAAAGTGTACAGTATCAGAATCATAGTAATCGTTAATAATGGAAATTCGGTAAATTTGTTAACTTAAGTGGAACGGCTCATCAAGAACTTGTTTACATTGGACGTGAAGACGACCATATTTTAGTCAGCTGGAAAGCAGGCATACGGAAGACAGTTCCACAGGCATGCAGTTCTAAGAAAGAAGCTTTGTTCATGGAATCTACGTTTAGATTTAGGCACAGATAACGTGTAGGGGAAATTATTGATAGTGTTTTCAGCTAGACGAGTGTTTCTCGTGAAAGTTTGGCGAGGGGGGCATAGATTGGAGATCAGACTAGCACTTTCCATGAAAATAACGATAAAGCAGAGAAAGCTCGCAACGTCTCTTCTGTGAGAAAGACGTTGCAGGGAAGAGAAAAGGGCACCCCCTTCGAGGCTACGAAGTCTATTTTGGACTCTATCAAGGCAGGATAAGTTTTTTTTAGCAACCCCTGTTCCATTGAATTTTCTGGTTGTAAAATGCGCTTAAATATGATATTTTAATTGACGCAGATTTCGCATTTATTATTATAAAGTAAATAAAATAATGGAAATAAAGACGAAATGCTGATGAGTAAAATATATAACTTAGTTTTTCCATTTTTCATTTAGAGGAAAGGTGTTTTCCCAAATCTTCACTTTTTGCTTACTTTTTGAAAACTTTCGTCACGATTGAGCACAGAGCATAAAAAAATGATTTATTGTGCTCCCTAAAGACAATATGTCAAGAAAATATACGTCTCTTAGAATTAATCCCTGACAAAGACCGCGTAATTTTAGTCATGATAATCCCAAAAGATTAAAAATAGGCAGAAGTGCATGGGGAAAGCATGCGAAGGGCTTGCACTATGAACATGCAGACAAAATGTAGAGTCACACAACACTGCCAGTTGTGGAAAATAAAAGCACTACAAACGCGAAAACCCATTCAAGCACGAAGACAAGATATGATAATAGTCAGTAAGAAGAAAAACTCTGCCAAATCGTAGAATTAAATAAAAACTGGTATGAACCCAATTTCTAGCTGTAATAGAAAAACAGAGCTTAAAAATATAAATTGATTTTACAGTTTATAATGAACGGATCATATACGCCAACACTAACCATACCCATAATATTATTTAAGATCTGAAAAAATATATCTATCATCTGGTATAACCACTTGAAACCTAACTTCATTAAATATGGGCATGAAATCAGTCTAATCTGATGATAATTCCCTAAGAAAACCTATAAAAACTAATAGGGAATAAATAAAAATGAATGTTTTAAAAATATGCAAACACACACACACACACACACACACACACACACACACACACACACATATATATATATATATATACAGAGCTGAAAGGGAAAAGATAACGAAATACCAATGTTATATGCATGACATGAAAAGAAACCGAAATCTTAAGATGTGTATCATTCAAGGTATTAGTGGTGCAACTTATGAAAAAGAATTAAAAAAACTACCTGTCAAATATACTCGGTTAACCAAGTGCAAGAAAGATTCAGACAATTGCACTCAAAGGGACGGCCAGAATCTTGAAAAAAGATCTCTCGGTTGGAATGTCTGAATTAACAGTGAATGTTTGGCATCCTCTAGTATGCTCCATACCTAACTTGAACAACCGATAAGAAAAATAACAAAAAATATAATAGTTTTTCACGGTAAACTACTGACGATCGCTGCAATAATATTCGAAGCAAACTAATTCACTGATTACAAGTGATTAATTGGTTTACAATCAGATCAGTTTTCCAACAAAGATTTTTAATAGTTTTAAATATTGAAAACTTCCAAGATTATAAATGTGTCCTTCTGCCTAATTTGAAAGTGAAATTGATTATTTATTTATGAATAAATAATTCAAAGATTTACGTACTTATAGAATTTTCACTAACCCTAACCCTAACCCTAACCCTAACTCCAAAGAGGATAACTTTTCTTTGTAATGAAAATAGTAAATCATATTTGTATTATTATTATTATTCATCGGACTACTGTTCTCATCTTGAGTGTGATTTTCGGAACGTTTCGGTCGATGTAATCTCATTGAATGGAATTATTTATTAAACACACAAACACACACACACACACACACACATATATATATGTATATATATACATATATATAATGCATTTTATCTACATATATGTATATATACATAAGTATAATTTTTATATATGTGGAAGTTTGAAAAGCCAAGAGCAACATGGAAAGACTGGATCAGCAAAGGAAAGGAAGGGGGAAAACAGACGAGGGTCTAATTATTAATTCATCTGTCACTCCTCTATTCACTATATAGTAGTCAGCAAATCAAGTTGTTGGCAAGTCCAGAGTACATAAAGTCCGTTCGTGGTATGAAACTTTGTTTAATTTCGGATGAAATATCTCCCCTTTTCAAATAGGTGGTAAAAGAGACCAGGACCTCAGCAAGATATCCATATGTGTATCGCAGTCAGAAGTGATTAGTTAACTATGTAGGTAACTGGGGATATTCTTTAAAATTTATTATTGCTTTTATGCTATATTTTTGAGTTGTTATTTATTTCCTTATTTAATTATTTATCATTTCTAATTAGAAAATATACTATTGGTTAAATCTATTATCCTATTATGATAATGTATTTTGTTTATTAATTCATTTGCTTATTAATACTAGCAACGCAGCAAAGATTTTTATATTTTTTAATTTTGATATCTATATATGTGCATTTCATTCCTCGACGTCACGCTCACATCATGCTTTAAAAGGCTGAGGCAACATTAACTCGCCGCGTGAGTCGACAATATCCGTACGTATCCTGGGTTATTTTTTATTTAATGGGGGGAGCCAGACTACTTTACATTTCCTTATTTACTTACATCAGTTATATGTAATTCATTCTTTTCATTCTTTGTTAATTTAATTCCCTATTTCTTCTATTTTACCCTGCATTATCATTTCTTTCCTTCTTTTTCTTTATCTGCACTACATTCGTCCTCGTTCATTATTTCTGTCCTTCTTGTTAGTTCTTTCCATCAAATATTCTTCAATCCTTCTTTCGTTATCTAATAATAATTCTCATATTTTCATCATCCACTATTATTGAGTCTTCTCTCTTTCGTTCATGTTTTCTTCCCTTCATAATTCTTCATTCTTTCTCTCCTCCCAAATTCTTTATTCTTCCTCTCCTCCCTCCATCGTGAGCCTTCCTTCCTTTTTCATTCCTCCCTTTTTCCTTTTTTGCCTCTATTATTTTTCATTCCTTCCCATCCTCCCACCATCTATTTTTCTTTATTCATTCTTCTCTCCTACATTCCTACATCTCTCCTCCAATCCATTATCTATTTATTCTTCATTCCTTCTCCCTTTCTTTTCTCTCTCCATTACACATCCTTATATTCCGCCTCCCCCCCATCTATTATGCTTTACTCCTCATATTTTCCTTTAATCTTTCCATCTCCCGCTCTGGTGCTATAATATAGGGCGGTGTGAAGATATTGGCTTTAAGACGTAAAATTGATTTTATTTTTTTTCTTTTCTTTTCAAAACTCAGTCATCTATATATATAAAAGCGAAAATGTGTGTATGTATGTATGTGTGTTCGCTTTTTGTGTATGTCTGCAAAAGGCTTTTTTCGTCGGCCTTCTCACTCGGGTGGCTTCTTCTTAAAACTTTTTATATCACGTCTAAATGATAATATATACAACTTAAGAACGGGGGTCGCGTGTGTATTTAATTTGCCCGACTTTCACACGCTATTTTTTCCAGATATTTCGATCGCCGCGTGTTCCTTTCGCTTTTCCGTATAAAACAAGCGAAAACTAGCTTGCAGCCGCGTCATGTTTCAAGGTCAAACATCAGGTTACTTAAGTTTCTCGCACCTGTCAATTTCATTTTATAAACGTTAAATTAAGATGATATTCATTCCTCTTCTTCGTGGCCGAGATGGTTAGGTCCCAGGGTTTTTTCCATTTCGTTTTCACCTCCACGTCAAAGGTTCGGGGTTCAAGCCTACTTTCCTACTAAAACATTTTTTCCTTTACACCTACAAACATCCGGCCAACGTTTTCTGTTTAAACAGAGTTTTTTTATCACCCCCCAACACACACACCTACAAAAACCCGGGCAACGCCGGGTACACCCCGCTAGTGTTCTATAAAGTCAGAACCAAAAAGCAATTTTCCTTTACAAAACAACTACACCAAATACTTTAAATAAATATTGATAGATATAAAGACCTTCTAGCATGAATCAGCTTTTTCAAAATTACTGAATTCGGCATTGAATAAATAAAGGAGTGATATATTGTAACACAAAACAAGCCAAAGGGTTGATATGCCGTAAAAAAAATATCAAAACCAAACAACATGAATAAATAATTAAAGATATAAAAACTTTAGTATAAAAAACTTTTTTAGAAAATTAATTGATTCAGCATTAAATATCCGGAAAGGGTTGATATGCCGTAACACAATCAAAACAAATTGCATACATAAATATTTGAAGATATAAAGAACTTGAAACATATTCCCCCCCCCAAAAAAAAATCACTGGATTCGGCATTAACCTGAAAAGGGTTGGTATGCCGTCAAACAATCAAAACAAATTACATACATAAATATTTGAAGATATAAAGAACTTGAAACATATTCCCCCCCCCCAAAAAAAATTACTGGATTCGGCATTAACCTGAAAAGGGTTGGTATGCCGTAAAACAATAAAAACAAATTACATACATAAATATTTGAAGATATAAAGAACTTGAAACATATTCCCCCCCCCAAAAAAAAAATTACTGGATTCGGCATTAACCTGAAAAGGGTTGGTATGCCGTAAAACAAAACAACCAAACTTCCTTTCTTTCATTCTGTTTTTTATCTGTCCAGTAACCTTGATTATTATCATTTCCTCCCCCATTTATTATTCTCCGCCCGTCCTCCTCATTTAATCCCTTCTATTCCCCCCTCCATTATATTTTTCATGTTCCTAATTCTCGGCATTCATTATTCATCGTTCCCGCTAACTCCCTTGCTTTTCAATTATTATGTAGTTGTTGTTCCTTAGAAAAGTTAGCCAAATCTTATTTTAGAAAGTATATATTTAGCTATTGTAGCTGATAAGTAATCGTATATTATATTTTATTGTCAAAGTTTCTAGAATTATCTTTCAAATATCTTTTTAAAATCTTTATAGCATTAATATATGTGTTTGGAAAAGAACATACAATGTTTCAAAGAAAACAGAACGTTTCTACCAAAAAAGTTTACAGAAAGAAATTATTGATGTGTACACATCTAAAAAAATAAAAATAAAAAATAAATTCAACATCAAACTATATTTCAAACAAAGAGGGTGATAAATTTTTAGGGTAAGACTCGATTGCGATTCTAATCTGACAGGAGCGTCCGTGATTAGTGGGTGATTGACTGGTTGGATCTGGCCATGGTTTGGCGTAAGATGAGATATTGAGTGCGTAAAAATAAAAGCGAAAATGGAAAATGTCACGTAAGGTCGATTTATTTACTAGTGCTAACAGAACAGGCTGTTTGAAGATATTGGCTTCCTGACGTAAATGCACCGAACACTAACGTTGTTTTTTTCTCTTTGTAAAAACGCAGCCATATTCTGCAAAGCTAAAAACAAACACATCAATTTTTCTTTCAAACCCAACAAAACTGACCATCATGAAAAAACGTTAATAGATATAAATAATCGAAAGTTAGGAAAAAAACATTTGTCAAAATGATTAAACTCGAAAAGTCTTAATACACCGAAAAACAAAACATCCAAACCAAATAATACGAATAAATATTTGAAGATATAAAGAACTTGAAGCAGAAAAACTTTTACCAAATAAACTGGATTCGGCATTAAATGCCCCTAAAAGGGTTGATACGCCGTTCAATGGTTCGGCTTGCTGCGAATAACGGTACACATTACATGTTGTTTTCATACAATATATCCGGTAGTTGGCGATATTTCTGTGCATGCCCGGCCAGAATACGCATTTGTTGGCCCGAGCACTCATGGATGGAGAACCTTGGTGTGCAGAGTGCAGGTGTTTCAAAACCTGTCTTCACAAAAGAGGTGGAATAATGAGATGATCATCCAAAAACAGGAGTCTATCAATAAATGATCCATCCATCTAGCGCGACCGCAGCCGAGATTGAACTCACCACACAAATTTGTAATGTAATTCAAATCTTGTCGATAGCCGAATACTTGATGCTTCGCGAGGGCTATCAATTTTTTTTTTTTTTTATCGCGATGCCATCACTAGATGGGGTTGACTACCACGGCTTAAGAGAGTCCCATCTACCCTTGAGAGAAGAATAGACCGCGCCAGTTTCTCGACTTGGTATTTTACCTCGTGGTCATGCAGCGCAGAAGAAATAAATGGCATGATGCATAAAATCTTTTTTTTTTTTTTTTTCAAAATTATAGGACTCGGTATTAAATAACTGGAAAAGCGTTGATATGTTACCAAACAAAACACCAAAGCTAAACACTGTGAATAAACATTTGAAGATACCAGGAACTTGAAGCATAAAATCTTATTTGCAAAATCACCGCATTCAGCATTAATAACACGGAAGATAAAAGCAGTAGTCCGAAGAATCCAAATAATACGAAGAACCAATCTTCATCGAAAAAATTCAGAAACCCGCAATAAGTAAAACAAAATAACCAAAGTAATAAAAAATAAATAGTAGATCTGGCTTTCAGGCTAAGATCAGAGTGTAGTATTTTTAGGCATCGGTCTGCTTGTTTTCGGCACCCATGAAGCCGGAAACAAGTCGGCGGTTTACTATCGAGAAAGGTTATTAACACTTTTTTTACTTTTTGAACTTTTCCCTCACCTCGCGTAAATGAAATCATGTTCTTTTTGAATAAAAACGTTTTTAAGTATATATATATATATATATATATATATATATATATATATATATATATATATATATATATATATATAATTATTATTATTATTTTAATTATTTTATTTTAATTATAATTTTTCTATTTAATGTTTTTAATTCTATACTTTAATTATTTTATTTTAATGATTTCAATTATTATTATTTTAATTATATTTTATTTTTATTATTTTAATTATTTAATTATTTTATTTTTTATTATTTTAATTACTTTATTTTTTGATAATTTCTATTATTTTAATTATTTTAATCATTTTATTTTAATTATTTTAATTAAATTTATTTTAATTATTTTTATTATTTTAATTATTTTATTTTTTTTCATTATAATTATTATTTTATTTTTAGATAATTTCTATTATTTTAATTATTTTAATTAATATTTGAATTATTTTAATTATCATTATTTTAATTATTTTAATTATTTTAATTTTTTTCATTATATTAGTTATTTTATTTTTTATAATTTCTATTATTGTAAGTATTTTAATTATTTTATTTTAATTATTATTTAATTATCATTCGAATTATTTTATTAATAATGTAAGTATTATTATTATTGTAGTTATTTTAATTATAATTTTAATTATTTTAATTATTATTTATATTTTTATTATTATTTTAATAATTTTTATTATTGTTATTATAATCAGAATAAACGTCTTGATTTGGGAATCTTAAGTAGAACGACCTCTGGTGTGAATGCGGTATTATGGTAACTGAGAATGCTTACTAGGAATAGCTTAGACATATCAAAGATACAGTGAGAAGGATGACTGTAGACCCCACTACCCACTTTTTCGATTGGTTTTGTGTCTAAGTTTGTTTTATTGACATCTGTCTGCGAAAGAAAATATATAAACCAAAGTGTAGTATCTGTTCTGATGCTACACATGAGTTAATATGCACTTAGTCAATGTCGGGGAAACCCTTCTATACTAACGCATTTTTTTTTATTTTTGTCTACTTCCAGAGTTCCCTTTTTGGGGAGCTGCTTTTCTCCCACATTAAAACGACCTTATGTCACATATTGCTCTTTAGGGGAAGCAATTCAATAGCAATAACCAAATTAATATATTTATCTTTCCTTATGATCAAATATTTGAAGATGAAAAATAACTTGAGCATAAAAACATTTTTTCCTAAATTTCTTGATTCGGCATTAAATAACCCGAAAAAGAGTTGATCCATATATCTAGAAGAGTGAAAATGTCTGTGTGTGTGTGTGTGTGTGTGTGTGTGTGTGTGTGTCTGTCTGTCTGTCTGTGTACATTTCCCTACCAAATAACTCTATCAATTTTCGGTCTACAGACAAATTTGGCTGCCAAAAGGTCAGAGTTGACCTTTGCAGATTCTACCAAATTCCTCCGCACATTTTTGTATCTAAAGACTTGAAATTTTAGATGTAGGTAACTTGGACATGGGTAAAACTTTGCATTTTGATTTGAAACCAAAATAATAAATATTAAGGGATGAACATTGGAGTCAAAGTTTAAAAAAAATGACATTTTCGGTCTCTACGAAATTACTCAGACAAATTTTGGTCTGAACATTTGAAATATATATATATATATATATATATATATATATATATATATATATATATATATATATATATAAAAGTGAACGTGTCTGTGTACATTTCCCTAGGCAATAACTGTGTCAATTTCTAGTCTACAGACTCGAAATTTGATATACAGGGTACTGAGATTTGGAAAAATCAATGTGATCGGTTTTTGGCCAGAAATTTGTCGATTAAGGGGTCAAAGTTCAACGATTTGATCTTTGAGAACTCTACCAAACTCCTCTGACAATTTTGGGTCTACGCACTTGAAATTTTAGATATATGTTCCTTGGACATGGATCTAACTTAATAATTTGATTTGAGCCAATAAAGTAAATTTTAAGGGGTCATAATAGGGGTCAAAGTTAAAAAAAATTAACCTCTGCGGTCTCTACCAAATTACTAACACAATTTCTGGTCTAAATATTTGAAATTTTACATAAAGGGTATTCAGAGATAGGGCAAGCTTTTTCATCAGTTTGGCTCGAAAGTTTTTAGTTACCAATATATAAGTGTATGTATGTATGTATGTTTGCATGTCTGCCTTAAACTTTCGATAAAGGTGACGGATTTTACCAAGATCAGGATCATTTTAAAGTTTGACCTTTCATACAACAAATATCGAAAAATTGGCTAAAAACATTAATATCTTCCCCTTCAACTAGGCACTTTTCTACAGTGGGGGGGTCACTTTTTTTCGCCGATATTTTTGAAAGTTATCCTCTCCTTTAGATTGTCTAGCCTTAATTAAAAAAAATGTCGCTTCCGGTTTGGCGGTGATCGTAACAGCATAAACGTTAGGTTTTACCCCGTTATTTTCCTCTTTTGCGGTAGGGGTTCGAGCCTGCCTTCCTACTACCACTTTTTTTTGCTCAACATACACATCCAAACACCCGGGCAACGCCGGGCTGAAATGCTAGTCTTACATAGAGTGTAATCATGCGTAGGGCAAGTTAAGAACAGTACATAGGGCCCGAGCAAAGCCGGGCTGAACTGCTAGTATGCTATAAAACAAAAACATCAAAGCTAAATACTATGAATAAATATTTGAAGCTATCAAAAAATTTGAAGCATAAAAGTTTAATGCGGAATCCGGTAAATTTAGGAAAAAAAAATGGCTTTATGATAAAAACTTTTATGTCATAATTACCGACTCAGCATTAAATAAACCGAAAAAGTTGAAAAGCAGTAAAATAAAACAAACACATCTCTGTATTTATCCTTCCTTTCTGTTTTCTCTCTTCATCCTTTGCGTTCTTAACTTTGTCTTCTCATTTCTTCTCATATTTTTCTTCTTTTCTTTCTCCTTCTCGTTCTTCCTTTTTTTTTCCATTCTTATTTCCATAATACAAGGACGAATCGCGTTTGAAAACAAAAGCCAAATAAAAATACCTGTTTCACTCGACCCCCTTCCTAATATACTAGTTTTCTCTTTAAAACTGCAACTTTCACCATTAGCCCCAACACCTTATCACTTCCAGACAAGAGCGAACTTTCTATTCCCAAACGAACACCGCATTAACAAAGAATCGGGTATTGGTAAAAGGCGAATGTCAGTTCAGTGTATGAAAACGAGTGGATGAGGTGGAAATGGTCGAGCAATTTGGTCACACACAAATCAAGCGTGGGCGAAAAAGTAAAAACAAAATCCGGCCAATCAATGAAGAGGAAAAGAGGAAATAGAAAGATCTATATGCGCAGTTGTGCACCCGCCACTTCCGATCGTATGCTATCTCTTCCCTCTCTTTTCGTACCCTTCCTTGCCCCCGTATAGTATTGTTTGGTTAGAAACAAATGATATTCATTTCCGTCCTTACAATATAATCGATCTGGTTAACTTCGTTCTCAGAGTTGGACAAATGAAATAATTTCAACTTTTTTTCTACGTCTTTTCCCTATTATGCCTTTATTTATGCTGTGTTTTCCTCTTTCTCTTGTGTTTTTGTTTCTTCTGTGTCCCTCTCCAACCATTTTTTAAAAAACTTTCTATCTATCTATCTATCTATCGTTTTCCTTCCCTCTGTGCCCCTTCGTAACACCCTTCCGACTATCTATCTATCTATTTTCTTTATATATATATATATATATATATATATATATATATATATATATATATATATACGAGCGTATATATGTATATACGAGCATATATATATATATATATATATACGAGCATATATATATATACGAGCGTATATATGTATATACGAGCATATATATATATATATATACGAGCGTATATATGTATATACGAGCATATATATATATATATATATATATATATATATATATATATATACGAGCATATATATATATACGAGCGTATATATGTATATACGAGCATATATATATATATATATATATATATATATATATATATATACGAGCATATATATATACGAGCGTATATATGTATATACGAGCATATATATATATATATATATATATACGAGCATATATATATATACGAGCATATATATATATATATACGAGCATATATATATATACGATCATATATATATATATATACGAGCATATATATACATATATATATATACGAGCATATATATATATGCATATATATATACGAGCATATATATATATACACGAGCATATATATATACGAGCATATATATATATATACACGAGCATATATATATACGAGCATATATATATATATATATATATATATATATATATATATATATATATATATATATACTAGCAGGTCGCCCGACATTGCTTTGTCGTAAAATACGCTTAGATATGATATTTTGATAAATGCAGATTCCGCATTTATTATTATATCAATATATCATCAAAATGTCTAGCTTATGATTTACTTTTTCCTTTGTACATTAATGCCTGAGCTATGAATACATGTTTGCTACAAGGCTAAAAATATATAATATGAACCAATAGCCATTACATTACGCATGCATATTCGTAATGCTGTCGATCGACCTTCACATGGCAAATTCTATGTCTTTAATTTTCACACTTTTGCACCAATTTTTCCCGGCTACAACAAATATATAGTTTCGCATGGGTTCGAATACTCTATATATGAAGTTTCATGTCTGTAGACTAAAATATTGACAGAGGAGTTTGGTAGGCAAAATATTTTAAACAAATATATATACGCATACATGAATATATATAGAAAAAGGTTTGTGTTTATAATGTAGAATATCTGCATGAATACAATTACACGTAATAGTTAACTAAAGATTATGATCCCATAAGAAAACGGAAAAAATCTAATCGGGAAATGAATGTTTAAAAGAATATGGAAATTAGCTTGATCTTTTCAGATGAATGAAAGTCCAGAAGCCATAGAAAACAAAGGTTAATTTTCTTTTAAAAACGGGGTTTTAATATGAATATGAGTACACACAAAATACAGGAATATATATATATATATATATATATATATATATATATATATATATATATATAGAGAGAGAGAGAGAGAGGTAAACGGGGTTAGAGCAAATGTATTTAAAAAAATTGGGGCTATTGCGAGAAAAAAATTATCTGGAAAATTGGAGAATTTTATTTAGAGTTTTAGTGGGTTATATAGGTTGAGAAAGAAGTAAATAAGAAATAGAGGGGCGAAAATAGGGCGCCTGGTGCTTGCAGACTCTGCCATAACGCAAACACTAACAGTAAATACGCTCAGACGACCCTATAGATGTACATGTACCTATACATAAGCAAATTTAACTCCAAGCATTGGGGCGCATATACACGTCAACGCATAGATGCTCAGATCTACACATACACAGAAGAGAAGTACATGTACACATGTATAAACCTCGGGGGGCGATGGTCAGTCAACCAGGGAGGAAAGAAAAGAATAGGGAATATATATATATATATATATATATATATATATATATATGTATATATATAGGGAGTAACATGATGTACTGAGAAAGTTAATGGAATATATATATATATATATATATATATGAGAGTTAAGAGAATTATTTAAAGTTAAGTAATTTCAAATCGACCACATTTAAATTTAGTCTTATGTTTGCAATAGGAGATTAATTCGCTTTTAATATTAATTATAATATTTCGAAGTAATTATTGTTATAGCTTCAGGTGGCACGATTAAGAGCATGGGGTGTAAAAATTAACTTTTTTTTTTAGAACAGCCCATTTAATTGAAAAAGTTTTTTTTAGTAAATTTAAGTTTTTTATTTAATTTTCTAGAGAAGTTCCTTGCTTATTATTAGGGTTTTGGTTGTTAAAGGTGTAAGTGTGCTTTGGTATTCTTGTCTTTATTAGAGTTAAGGTAGCGCCGATATAAGTATACATGCATAAACCTTCTAACAGAGTCCGCGATGGGATGGCCAGCCAAATAGGAAGGAGAGACAAGAATGACTGTGATTGGTTTGTTGAATTTTTTGGAGTTTGAGGTAGGAGGATGGTTTAAATTTTGTTCATTGAGGAAAGTGTAAGTTTGATTAATACGTGCTTAGGGGGATTATGAGTGTTAGGATGATTATAACGATTATTATTATTATTAGTAGTAGTAGTAATGGGATAGTTTATAAGCTGGCTGTTTAGTTCGCTTATTGAATCAGTGATTTTATCAAGTAGATGATGGGAGGGAGAGAAGTTGTCAACAGAATATTCGAGTCTGTGGTGGGGGAATTACGGGATAGCTCTGTGATCCTACATAAACATATGACACCCCTATGATTACCATTGTTGAGTGGGCAATTTAGCTTGTTATTACAGTATCGTTTTTAGGCTTAGATGAAAAAAGGATTCTTAGGAAGATTGGAATTTTTATTATTAAGATTCTTTCTTCTAAATTATAGGAAATTCTTATTGAGTTTTTATTAAAGCTAGAACTATATCGATGTGAATACTTGAAGGAGTTTTGTACAATGTTAAAATGTTTTTAGGTATATTACTTTTGACATTTGAGGTAAATGAATAATCGAACCAGATGATTTTCTTTATCCTAAGCCAGTTGGATGGGTTATGGGTATAAAGATTAAAAAGGTAGTTCATATTATATTTGTTGTGCGGTTCAGTGTTATTAATTGTGGTAGATCTTGTATTTGAAGTTGGTTTATTACGGATCATGTTGTGGGTGATTACGGATCTCAAGCGGCCTACATATAGGCTAAGACGGTTATATTTGTTTTTTACTTTGCATCCAGAATTTCTTAAGGTGTATCAGGTGGTATTTTGGTTAAAGGGGTTTGTCAGTGCCAAGGGCAGAGATTTTTCAAGAGGGTAGTACTATAAGATTTATAATTGAACTGGGCTGGTTAGAGGACATAAACGTATAAGAGTGTGAGGTTGGGTTTATGGTAGGGCTATATGTCTCAGTGTTAAGGTTTAATGTTATGTCTAGAAAATTAGAGGATTTTTTGATAGGTTCAATAGTTATAGAGAGGCCGAAGTTGTTAAAGAAATCATGTAATTTTTTAATTGTATTATATACTATTGGCCTTGGTTTTGTGGTAAATATGGAGTCGTCTCTATATAGGTCCTTTTGGATATGTCCAAATTGGTATTGACGTTCTTTCAGTAAGAAAAGCCCCACCACGCTGAATGAGAAGCACCCATTAAACTATCAGTTATTAGAGGTGTCCTTTCTGGTTCAGAACTTATTGTTAAATTGTATTATGGGTCTTCTAGCTAGAAGGATTAATATAATTTCTAAATTAGTCAAGTCAGAATTCCTTTTTGCGAAGATTATGGCTTTATTTAAGAGGATCGGAGAAATAGGTTAAGTAAATGGTTGTTTTTAAGAGAAAGGAACCAATTATTACGGAATCAGGGTTTTGCCAGGCAGGAAAGCTAACTTTTTCTCTTATAGAGAGAATGATTCTATCTAAAATTTTTTGTCTACGGCGCCCAGATCAGAGCTAGATGGTCAGATTTATCTAATGGAAGGGTCGTTATGAAAGTTAGGTTTATGATCCTTGAGGGTGAATCTAGAGTTATCTGGAGTAATTATTTCAGTGAAGTTGTGGATGTTTATTAGGGCGAGTAAAGTTTTGGCCTTAATGCAATCTAATATACTGAGGGGGACTATTTTGTACGATTTTTTGAGTTCCTTATGATTGATTTTTTTTTGCAGTAATTTTTAGTTTTGTCAGTAGGGACGAAAATATGTGTATTTTTAATAAGTTTATCGACCAAATTGTTAATTTATGGCTTGACTGGATTACGCTGGTATTTATGTTTTTTAAATTTAATTTTCTTACCTAAGTTTAACATGGAATTTTCGAACTCGTCAAAGTACGCTAGTCTTTTTATTCCTACCTTCTCGATTTGTTCTACATCCTCCCATAGCGTGAAGAATTTAAATGCAGTTAAGTAACAGAAGCTACACATTTGATAGTGTATTTCTGTTATATAAACTTATTCTTCTATTAATATATGTGCTTGTCTTATTTATTGATATTGTCTCTTGTAAGATATATATATATATATATAACTACTTAATTTACTCACATAAAATGAATATAGGAAAGTATAGATTTATGCGTAAACTTTAAGTATTTACTTCAAATGTGCTCAATAGTAGGTAGAGCTAGTTAGTGATTTATGAAATATATATGTCGATTAAGCTACACTGTGTAGCTTAATCGACATATATATTTTATAAATTACTATATATATATATATATATATATAATCTAAGGTATATATATAATCTAAGTTTTCCAGAGGTTATGTATATATATAATCTAAGTTTTCCAGAGGTTATGTATATATATAATCTAAGTTCTCCAGAGGTTATGTATATATAATCCAAGTTTTCCAGAGGTTATTTAACCAATGAAGTTTAATGAGGTTAATAATACAATATGTGAGCATTATTTTTACTAGAATTTTCTATATTTTAGTTCGATTGTACAAGAAATATAGCCCAACAAAGTCTTTAATTTCTACAGGGTCCAGAGATTCCATAGGAATATTTAAAAAAAATGCCGAATATAAAATAAATACCGACAGCCCCAAATGTGATAAAATCAAGACAATTATTCTAAAAGAATTCAAAGGAATCAATTTTAAGGTTGAAATCATCTCAGGTATAGAAATATATTTCCATCCTCTCCCAAATCACTCTAAATTCTATCATTAAAGATATCCCCAAATCCATTAGCAGAAGAATTAGTTCTAACTCATCATATAAGAAAATATTCATTCAAGGAAATATGTGATAAACCGAAAATTGTTACAATAAGTTCATATAAAAAACTAAATTACCTGATATATAGAGCCTATAAAATAAACACCCACATCTAAAAACCCCGTAAAAGGAAAATCATTTGGTTTACTCCTTCCTACAATCAAATGGTTAAAAATAACCGGGGAAAAATGTTGTAATCTCATTAAGCTACTACACTTTCTATCCAACACTATTCTCTACAAAATATTTAATAAAGACACTATTGATAACTTGTAAATAGTAAACATATAAATAAAATAAAATTTTATTAATTTTAATTTTAATTTTAGTTGTTATGAGGATAATAGTCCACAATAAAACTAACATTAATAAATAATACTCATCTCAATAATGATTCCAATTAAATAATATAATAAAATTTTAAATTATAAAACAGAATGTAACCAGGGTTGGCTGCATATTAATAGAACAAACTTGATACACATTGCTAACTAGGCAATTCTGGGAAGAGCAGAACTTGCCAAGGATAAACTCCTAAATAAGAAACAAGAAACATCAATAAATTGTAGGCATTACAAATCACACCTCCTTAATCACTTCCATACACGTTCCTCTTATATCACTAAGTCTTTATATACTAAAATACCACAAAAATGCACCTTTTCACTTAAATCTCTAAAAAATTAAATATTGGCTAATTTCATTACTACACCATCTTTGTCAGAATCGCTTCGGAAAATCATTCGTGAGACTATACCTATTACTTCCAAGCACTTTTTCTACATGCTCCAAATATTTATCTATTTCCTTCAATTCATCTACTGAAATTTTGACACTTATATCTCATATAAAGATATTAAGTCTTAATTCGACAAAATTAAGATTATCTGTATGTGTTGTGTTGTTGTCTTCGCCTCAACTCTTATATTTTCAAAATGCTATGACCTTTAATACGACTTAACCTAAACAAACAAAACGGAATTAATAATCAGCCTAAACTTAAACTTCGATTTTAACTTTTTGTTCTAATTAAAATCAATAGTTTTCTCTACTATATTAAAGCACTCTTAACCATAACTTTTAAATCGTAAACTCTAAACTCTGACTAGTTTCAACCTCTCTCAACCACCAAGTACATTATTAATTCAAACAGCAAATAATATGCACTGTTATATAACATAAACTTAAAGACTAAATCTGAAATATTTTTATTTGAATCTACTCCAAATAAAATATATATATATATATATATATATATATATATATATATATATATATATAATTCAAAATGGTGTAATGGAAACATATTAAAGGTATTTGCAGCTTCTCTTCCAATTTTAAGATTTGAATCATGTCAAATCGAACTTTTGACGGATTGATTGTTGCTATTTCTTCTGATGAGTTAAGGGCATAATAGATTCACTGACTAATATAATAATTAAGTGATTGATTTTGTGCTACAAATCAGATACTGTCAAGAATTGTAAATGTCAACTGAATTAAAGGAATATCAAGATTGACAACATCATTCATTTTGGAATATTTTTTTTGGTCATTTATTCACTATATTGCTCTGTAATTACATTGAGCTTCTTAAATAAGGATCGGTATATATTATAAGAAAAATGTACTCTCCCGAATTCGGCGTTGAACAGTTCTTAATTCCCTTCATTCCCATGGCAATTGTTGGTAGTGGCTCGGCAAATTGAACAAAAGGTGGCTTCGTGGCTAGGTTCAAATGTCATGGCTGGTAGGAAGTGTTACTCTGCACTGATGATTGCGTAAAGCATGAAACTCTGGTGCTCGTAAAATGAATAATCATTATTATATATATATATATATATATATATATATATATATATATATATGTACTCTTAATGAAAACAATCGATTTTCATATATCACTTTCGACACTAGGAGAAAACTACGATTGGTATGCAAATCTTTTCCACGCATCATTTCTAGCTAATACTGCAGCATTTCCACGCAAGAATAGGCAGATTTCGTCACCGTTTAATCAATATTATAATTTATCCTTTTCGAACCACTCCTTTAAATACGTAATACCACATAAGGAGTAGTAAATATTTCACCCTCCCACAGAACCTGAAATTATTGGGGCTTTTTTCACAGCTATACTTAGCTACACGTCACCGAAAAATTATTTGCCGTCTTAAATTATTATTTCTATTATATTTTTATCAGTATTATTATTACCATTAGCATCAATATTACTTTTTTATTCTTACTAATATTAGCGCAAAAAGTAGTAGTAATAGTAGTATTATTACAAATTGTATTATTATTATTATTATTATTATTATTATTCGTATTCTTAACATTGCTATCACGTAGCATTAATTATCGTTCATACTAGATTGGAATTGGACATTGAATTCTCGTCACTATGAATTTTTGTCACTTACTATGAATTCCTAGACAACAACGCGAGAAGTGTATATATATATATATATATATATATATATATATATATATATATATATATATATTAGTGTTGGGACGATTAATCGGAATCGGGAATTGAAAAAATCGAAACTGTCTGGAGTATCGGAATCGGTATCGGAATCTGAAAAATTTGTGTCTATTTTCCGATGCCAAAACGCTTCCTTTAATTATCTTTTTTCATTTGATTTTGGTTTAAGTAAAATCTACCATCGTTGGTAGTAATAATAAAATAACAAATATTTATTGATTTTAAACTTCCAGTTAAACTAAAATCTATAGATCTCTCCCCTCACAAATGTGTTTTTACGTTTGATAAAATACATACACATTTAAGATGTGTTTTTACAGTAATCGTGACAAAATACCAATTTTCCTGTTAAATATTGATAGAAAGAATCGGAATCGAGAATTTAGTGCGGAATCGGTAATTGTATCGGAATCGGGAAAAACAATGGAATCGTCCTATCACTAATATATGGCTGACTGGGATAGCTTCCGTACATTCATATCTGATTTACCTCTGCACTCCATGTTTAAAAAGGAAGTGTCCTCTATAGTATCAGATCTGACAGAATGGTTAATTGTAGGCATAGACCAATTCATACTATCTAAAAAATTCCAACAAAAACCTAACAGCCAGCCATGGTTCTCCCCAGAATGTGCTGCTGCTATCGCGCACAGAAATCACTTTTTTCATAGCTACCAACGTAATAGATGCACTGAGACTAAAGATGCTTTCAGGACTGCCAGCAACCACTGTAAAAGAGTAATAAAAAATGCAAGAGAGCTATATGCCCAGTCTGTTAAATCCAAGGTAGCTGATCAGCGGCTTGGTTCCCACCAGTTTTGGCAAATAACAAATAGGATCCTGAACAGAAGTGTGCGTTCTATCCAAACCATTATCAATGGACCAGAGGTAATCTCATCATCATCAGACAAGGCCAAACTATTTGCCAAGAACTTTGCAGCTAATTCTACCTTATGCGACGAAGGCCATCAACTCCCCATATTTCCTCCTATAACACAGAACACGCTAGGTAACATACAAATATCCGTGCATGAGGTCGCCAAGCTAATCAAGAACCTTGACTCCAGTAAAGCAACTGGCCCTGACGGCATCCCAATTATAGTGCTAAAAAAGCTTCAACCAGAACTTGCTCCCATACTTACGAAACTGTTTAAGCACTGCCTTAAGGAGAAGTGCTTTTCGACTCCCTGGAAGACCTCATCAGTTTGCCCTGTATTTAAGAATTCAGGTGATAAGTCATCTCCCTCTCAATACAGACCAATAAGTCTCCTGTGTGTTATAAGTAAGTTGCTGGAATCCATATTAAATAGAGAAATAGTCAACCACCTCAGCAGAAACAACCTTCTTAGTGACACACAATATGGTTTCTGCTCTGCAAGATCTACCGCAAATATGCTGACGATTATATCGCACAGGATTAGCGAATCTCTTGAAAAAGGCTTCCTTTCTAGGGCAACTGCTCTTGACATATCAAAGGCCTTCGACAAGGTATAACATAAGGGTCTACTTCACAAGCTTTCCAGCTACGGTATAACTGGAAATGTTTTCTCAATCATTAAATCGTTTCTCTCCGATAGGATCATAAGAGTAGTGGTCGATGGACAAAAATCAGAGGCATGCAGTATTAATGCTGGAGTCCCTCAGGAGTCAATCCTGGGCCCAACTCTCTTCCTGATCTACATCAATGACCTCCCTAAACACATACTTAAATCATTCGTTGACATCTATGCTGATGACACGACCATCTACGGCAACACATCAAAGGCTGTAAATGACAAAGTTCTCTCTGATTCTCTCTCCTCTGATCTCGAGCGCGTGGATCAGTGGGGGACGACGTATCTGGTTACCTTTAATGCATCTAAAACCAAACTTCTATCCTTACATCATCAATTCTCTGATCCCCATCTGGCATCAATTGTGATGGATGGCTCTCGTTTGGGAGAGGCCCCGTGTTTTGATAAGCTTCTGGGTTTGACCTTTACTCCTGATCTGAAATGGAACACGTACATCAAGTCTGTTGCCAAGGTCGCTGGAAAGATGGTAGGATCCTTCTACCGCTCCAGAAGATATCTTACTACTGATGCAATTCTCTATCTATATAAAAGCCAAATACGTCCAAGGATGGAATACTGCTGCCATATCTGGGCAGGAGCTGCTAAAAACAGCCTATCCTGCCTTGACAGAGTACAAAATAGAGATCGTGGCTTAGTGGGGGATGCCCTTTTCTCTTCTCTGCAACCTCTCTCCCACAGAAGAGACGTTGCGAGCCTATCCTTGTTTTATCGTTATTTCCATGTCAGGTGCTCGTCTGAGCTCCAATCTCTGGTCCCCCTTCACCAATCTTTCACGAAAAACACCCGTCTAGCTGAATCCACTGTGAAAAATTTCCCCAACTCTTTATCTGTGCCTAAATCAAAACGTGGATTCCATGAACAAAGCTTTTTTCTTAGAACTGCACGCCTGTGGAACTCTGTTCCGTCTGTCTGTTTCCCACCTGACTACAACTTGGATGTGTTCTAGTCCGACGTTAACAAATTCCTAATGAACCGCCCCCTTAAGTAAACACTTCATCAAATCTCCACACTAACGTACTGTACTTGCAATAACCCTTATAAGTGGTGAACACTGTGTAAAAAATATATATATACATATATAATATATATATATATATATATATATATATATATATATATATATATATATATTAAATGACCTTCTCTGCCTCTTTGTTTCATTAAGTTTGTCCAATGAAGTATATGTCATATGAATGGGAATTATGTAATAGTAGCGGAGGGGGGGTACCCGGCGTTGTCTGAGCGTTTGCAGTTGTGTGTATAAAAAGAAGTGTAAAAGAAAAAAGTTTTGGTCGGAAGGTAGGATTGAACCCCGAAGCCTTGACACGAAGGTGGAAACGAAAAGGGAAAAAGCCAGTCCCCTAACCATCTTGGCCACGAGGAAGAGGAACTGATAAGGGCGTTATATGACGGTTTATGAAGCGAAATAAACAGGTGCGAGGAAGTGGCATGTTGTCTGACCTAGTTTTATGCTTCAAGCCAAATCATTCGCTTTAGATTTTCGAAAACGTGGCGAGGTGATAAAATTCGTTACACACACACACACACACACACACACACACACACACACACACACACACGCACACGCACACATATTTTCGCTTTTATATTTATAGATTCCCCCCTCTGGTTCCGACCAAAGGAATAATTTCAACGTTTCTAATACTGAATGAAATGTAAGGGTTTACTACTTTATGAAATGATTTAGCTAATATATGACGGGAGTAAATTTTCTGTAAATGCAAACAGCGGACTTTATTTTGTAAACGAATTAAATCGGTAATGATTTATGTTGAATTCCTTTTTATTGCGGGAGAAATGGAAAGAATCAGAGTTCTGTTAGTGGCGAATTTTTGTGGAAAAAATTACATTATTGTGGATGTTTCCACTATCCTCGTTCTGGCGAAGAAATGAAACTGTATTTATATGCCCCCCCCCCCTTGGAGAACAAAAGGACTCAATATGTTTAATAACTGGGGGATGGAAATGTAAGAAAGGGTGTTTAAAAATCATTTGTAGGTGTTCAGGGCCCAAAAGAAAGTAAAAAAAAAAAAAAGAAAATGAAGGTAGTCCTGCATGAATTGACCCGAATTCTCGTGAATTCCCGTCAAGCATGGATCGGGCGAGACCGGCAATCATCGGTGTCAGCCGCAGACTACTGCCAAAAAACCCCCAACCAACCAACCAACCAACCAACCAACCAACCAAACAAACAAACAAACAAACAAACAAACCAAACAAATTGTAAAAATACAAGTGAAAATAAAAAACTAAGAAAACTTACCGTGTAAATATGTTTATATCATTTTAGTATTTTTTATTGTTTTTTTATTGTTGGTTTGTTTTCTGCGATATAATATTTTTTAACGGTATCCTTGTTAGGTGTAAGTACAACGGTTTGTTATTTGTTTTCTTTTCTTTTCTTTTTTTGTATTGTTTTCTTTGTTGTCGCTTTTTCCAAATTGGAATGTCGTCTGCTTCAATTTAGCTAGTGTGTTTGTAATTGTGCTAATGAAACTCCCAGAAATTCAATCTAAAGAAATAAATAATGAATAAGTAACTAATCGTAAAATAAGAAGTCAGCCCGTAGTATCACCTTAAAAATGACTGTAAAAATAACAGAAGGAAAAATACAAAATATAAAGTCGAGTAATCGTTTCAACATTTGGAGGACGCTCGCTGCTGTCTGTTAGAGTTTGTTGTAAAACCTGGTTCGTTTCGTGTTTTTTGCTTTTTTTAATAAACGCGGTTTTCTTTGTGTAAAGTGTAGTTGTATTGCGGAGGAGCACGGATTTCTGTAAGAGAGCGTTTTCATAGTATGCTATGAAATTAAGCAACGTAAGGTTAAACGCGGGATAAGAATTAATGTATCTGGGAATATTGGTTAAGATGTAATCCGTGGTGCGGGGAATATGTAAAAAATGGGGGAAAAAAGAAAAACAAAAAAAAAATGGCCCAAGTAACCCTTCGTATCGCTATGCAAAAAAGAAAAAAGAAAAAGTAAAAAGGAAAAGATAGCCTATGTAACCCTTCGATTCACAATCGAAAGTTGCGTTACACCCGACGGTAAAATGCCAATCAATTTTTTTAAGACACTACGAACTCAAACCGGTGTTTCCTCGTAATGTCCTCTGTGGACGTATCCGCAAGGGTGTTTAGTGGTCGCGGGTGGAGGACGAATGTAATAGAGAGAAAAGATTTTACCACTTCTATTGATTCTAACCGATTTTGGCCGTGAACTCTCAGCAGGAAAAATATAGGGGTCTAAGAATATCGAGGAAGCGGATAGGTAATAGGCATATATATATAGAGAGATATATTGTGCTGCAGTTCGTGCATATTACATTTGCATGAAATGTCTTGCTTATTAATCCTATTAAGGTCAAACTCAGAGAGGAATAAATGAGTTCATTTTATTTTTATAGAAGATAGAAGATAGATAGATAGATAGATAGATAGATAGATAGAAAGAAGAATAGATAGAAGAAAGAAGACAGAATAGAGAAAATGCATTTTTGAGATGAGTTTGATAATTTGTATTTGGATTAATCGGACAGCTGTTATCTTAATTTTTATTTTCACAACGTTTTTGCCGATATAACAACTTTCTTTAGGTGTATTTTGTCGAACTCGGGAATATCTCTGTCGAACTCAGCAACTTTCCGTCGAACTCGGGGAAACTGCACGGAGTCTGGAATTAAACCCTTTATTGATACAACTGGATTAACTTCTACGGGTTTTTCTTTTTTATTCAAGGGTTTACAGAAATATTCTGTTTCCTCGATACCTATCTACTAGTGCTTTTTTTATATTTTTCTGCTAGTATCTGCATGATTAACTTCCAAATTAAATACAAGTTTAAACCCAATTACCCAATTATGTATCCTTATTTTCCAAAATTAGGAGTCTATCTTTCGACCTTCTAGAGGTTGAAATCAACTTAAATGGGACAACATTAGAGAAATTCTTTCCGTGTTAAACTAGTATTATTAAGTTGCCCGAAAAGTTCATAAACGCTTGCAAAACCTTGAAATGTTACGCGCCAAGTAATAAAAAAAATTAAAAAAAAATTAATCCACAAAATCAAGACAATCATTTTCCAAGACTTTCTGCCATCGATTTGCAAGCTTTCGCATCTAGCTTCGAATCCAAGAATTCTTGACAAGCTTCCTCGACTTCATGAAACGAGTCGAATCGGCAGCCTTTCAGAAAGAGTTTGATGGAGCGGAAAAGGCATAAAACCCGATGGCAAACAGTCAGGGCGGAACCTCAACGCCGTCTAGCTCTTCAAACTTGCCTTTGATCTCCCTGGCGGTGTGTTGGTTTTAATTGTCCGGCTGCATCTTTCAGTTGATAAGAACCTGGTACTTTTCCTTCAACTTTTCGTAGACTCGCTACAGTTGATTACAGTAACGTTTGGCACTGATGGTACGACCATTCGAAAGCAACACAAATCTCTTCTGCGGCTTTCCTGGTTGAAAGACCTCGCTTCCAGCAGTAACGAATCAAAACTCACAGCTCAATTTTATTGATTTCCATCTGGAATAGAAAGATAAAGATCACTATAACAATATAAACGCAAAAAAACAAACAAACAAACAAAACAAAAACAATAAAAATTGCATAAAAATTCAATTTTTCGCAAGTGTTTACGAACCTTTTGGAACAACCGAATATTATAGCTAAATACAGAACGTATTAATTTAGGTTAGGATTACAATTGATAGATATGATAGAAATGGAGATTATACAGAGGGAAAAGAGACAAAAAGTAAAAGGATACATCATAAATGAAGTAGAATATGTTTAAGGAGTTTTTGCTGTTGTTTACAAAGATTTGAACTACGTTGAGAAGACATCGCACAGAGAGGAGATCCGGCCAAACAACGCATGCCAACAAATATTTGTCGTGCAAAACTCGAAGCTCAATTTTATCAATTGCCATCTGTAATAGTAAGATGAAGATCCTTATAACAATATAAACGCAAAAAAAAACAAATCAATTAATAATTGCATAAAAATTCAACTTTTGGGACAACTTACTAATCAATCAGACGATTTCACGATTACATGCTACCGAAAACCAAATCTTCAAGATCGCATTTAACATGTAATTTGTGTCTATATTAGGGACAGTTTTTTATGTGGTAAAATGACGACGTTAATATCTTTAAAAGTATCTCTAAAAATATTGATCACATAATGTCTGTGTATCCTTCTGCTATCATCCATGTGACTTCAATATTCAAAATGTTTGATGGCTAGTTCTCTTAAACAAGACTGATGATTCAAGAAGATTTTGCCGTGTTTTCCTCTTGCCTATAATCTTTCATATATTGTTGGCAAACCCGCTTGTTCTGACGAACATTTGGAAATGACCCCGTTAATCTTTTCTTGAAAAAAATATACTAAACAGTGTTCAGTCGATGTCTCTGTTAAGATTTTGCGCTCTCTCGGTCGTCTCAAATAAGACCAAAGCACGTCTCATTTTTAATAGCAGCGTGTGTAGATACTCAAGTTGGGATAGCCTTAGAGCTTCATAACCTCTAAGTAATTCCAACAAAAATAACACAGCTAGCCCTGGTATATCCCTTAATGTGCTGCCGCCATTGCACACAGAAATTACTTTTTTAATTGCTTTGAACAAAATATATTCTCTGAAACAAACGACGTCTGTAAAACTGCCAGCAATCACTTTCAAATGAGTTATTGTAAACGCAAAAGTGCCTTATGCCAATTTGTTTAATATGAGGTGGCTGAACCGAAACTTATTTCCATCGAGCTTTGGGGAATAATAGAGATTAGTTTCGTCTCTCGGAACGACGAATACCATCTGCTTATCTTAGTGACGAAGGAAGATTCGCACTGGCCACTTGTTTAAAGTGAAGCTTGTTTACGTAGAGCAAACCTCGCTCTTTTATCCCAACCAGCTTGATCCAACGGCAGGACAGGGTTGAGACAGCTGGAGGCCAGATGGGGTGCAAGGGTTGCCAAAAGCTTATCGGCGTCCTCCTACATATACCGTATGATATTCTTAAATGGTCACTCATTTGGTACTGACCATGTTAAAGGTTGCTTAACACCAATGATCAAACGGGAACTAGTGTGCCAACGTGATTATCCCGTATGACAAATAACAAATACGCTACTGAATAGATATACGACGTCCCTTCCAACCGTCATCAATAAAGCGGAGATAATTTTCCCAGCATCTGATGAAAGCAAATTTTGCGCCAAAAGTACCTTGTGTGTGTGTGTGTGTGTGTGTGTTTTTTACAGAAAAGACGTTGCCAGTCTTTTCCTACTTCATCAGTATTTTACTCTCGTTCTCCCTTCTGAAGCATTCACAGCAAAAATTCGCCTATTTTCAACCACGGTAAAAAGATTTTACTTACTTTCTCTGTGTATACCTAAAACTCAACAAAACTTGTACAAGCCGAGATAACCGACTGTAAAATGCAATACTACAGGGCTGCTTGCCAGTTGACTACATCATGATAGTTTCAAGCTCAGATCTAACAATCGTCTGCAGTACTCACAATTAATTGACTGTCAGCCTTTGTCCTTGAGTGGCCTTTTAGGCTTTGATGCGCGGTGACTCCTTAGCAAAAAAAAAAAATACACATATAATATTATGAGATGATTTAATATATTGTGTATATATTTCCAGTTCTACTTCAACAGTGCTCAATAGTTGAGTAGAGTTTTATCCTCACGACATCCAAATATTTTCATGACATAACCCCTTTAAAAAGAAAATTCTTAAAGCTTAGCACTCTCTGAAAAATAAAGTTTACGATTTCCAGTTGTTTGTACACTATTGTATGTCTTAACGTCGTATTCCTATTTTGCATTTATAGTTTTTATTTTCCCTTAATTTTCCTTAATTCACATGGCGGTTTATGGTGACCTGGAGGTAACATCGTAACAAATAGTCAAAGGTGGTTTTGTAGTTTAAATCGAATCTCTCGACTAGAAGCAATCGTCATTTGCTACAGTGATGATCGCAAAAGCATGAAACACTAGTGTCTGTATGGTATAAAATAATTATGACAATAAATTATAACACACACACGCATATATATATATATATATATATATATATATATATATATATATAATGGAGCAATAATCTATATACATGGGAAGAAACACATACCTATGTAAAGGGAGACAACTCTCCAATACTCAAAGGAGCTAACTAATACCAGTAATACAGTTATTGCGTTAAAATAACAATTATATAACGACTTATTACACACACGTGTGCGCACGTATTTGCTAGCTCTTTTCCTTAGAATTAGTTAAAAACTAACATAAGTCTGAATTGCGTTCGCTTAGCTCAAAGCGCATTAAATATCTGTTGTTCCATAAACTGCTACTTGGAACAGAGAAAGTTTTAGAAAAGGAAATCTTTTTGTAAAAAGTGTTGAAGCTTTTCAAAAATTTGATTACATGAGGAGAAAAGCAAGTAATTGAATAGTATTTACATTAGACATATTATTTCATAATTACATATATTTTTTGCTCAATAATTATATTATTAAGGGCAACATGAGTTGAAAGATCTGCTGTTTTAGCAAAAAACGGAGAAGAACCTGCTGTGCTAATATTATAGGATATCATTTTACCGCAATACACAGTAGCCGCTCCTGATCCTCTACCTATAAAAGTCAAAGTCCAGCTATGGTATACTGCTGTCACATCTGGAGAGGTGATGAACAGTGCACTTTTTCTCCACATTGACAGAATACTAAATCGACTATATTATTAATGGGGATGTGTTGCTCAGAAATGTCACTCTCCCCTTGAGAGAATAGTTCAAAATCGCCTTCTTAGACTAATGAGAGAATAGTTCATCTTAGTCTAATATTGTTTTATAAAGCTCTTTTTCCCCACAAAGAAAACATTGCTGGTCTATCTCTAACTCTATACTTATTTCCATAGAAGGTGTATGACTGAGTTTCAGTTTTTGGTCCATCCATGTAAAGCATTCACAGCAAGAACTTGTCTGACCACCACAACGAAAATAAGTATCTCTTTTTTCTTTCCATGTCACTAGCATCGGGCGTAATTCACAATAACAACGTTTATTTGTAAGCGATTTCCGTCTATTGAACACATTACCGTAGGAATATTTCCCATTTGGTTACAACTTGATCCTCCACAAATCTAATGTCTTCGAATTCAATGTGAACACATGCATGCCATGAGCCGTATTATAAGAAACGAAACGTAGCTCACATCATTGTTCATTGCTAGTACTCCTACAGTATTTCTCAACTTTTCGGTGTAAAATCATTCTCGTCTTATGAAGCCTTACCATCGAGTGGTCTTTGGCCTTGATAACCGGTAATCCCAATAGAAAAACAAAGACAAAAAACGAGACATGCATTTTTTCTACTTGATAAAGCAGGTACCTAATGTGCGTTATTTTCAATAAGATTTCATAAAACAATATTTATTGTGTTTTATTATGTTCGCGCAAAAATAATATCACTTTATATATATATATAAAGTGACATTATTTTTGCGCGAACCTAATAAAACACAATAAATATTGTTTTATTGTTATATATATATATATACATATATATACATATATATATATATACATATATATATACATATATATGCATATATATACATATATATACATAGATATACATATATATACATATATATACATATATATATATATATATTTTGTGTACAAAAAAAATTAATCATATATATATGCATATATATATGCATATATACATATATATACATATATACATATATATACATATATATGTATATATATATATATAGCCAGTAGAGTTTAGTTTCCTAGAAGTACATCCAATGAAACAACATGTGTCTACCAAAATAGTGCTCAATGAGTGAACAGAGCAGGTATATTAATTTTATTTATACAAACATTAATGGCTACATATGTGCATACATGTTTCTGTAATCACCCACGTTGGGGGATTACGTCCTCATTGCTTTTGAAGGTAATTCTTGGCCTGAGGACGTAATCCCCCAACGTGGGTGATTACAGAAACATGTATGCACATATGTAGCCATTAATGTTTGTATAAATAAAATTAATATATATATATATATATATATATATATATATATATATATATATATATGAACGTCAAAATTAAAAATTACTTTTGCACCAACCTAATACTTGTCCATTCTTATGGGTTTTGCAGTAAAGGGTAATGATTGAAGATTATTCGAGTAGCTTTCTTTAAGAGCAAGTCGACAATCAATTCATAACGATAATCAAATAAAACAGTTGGATAGATTACGTTATATTACATCGCCGCATTTATACTTTTAGATATGGACATTTTCCATTTCCAATTTACGCCTTCAGGTCCGTTAGCTTGTAGCAAACTGATAAGGCTTTATTTTAGCCAAATGCGTCGAAAAGCAACCTAAGATACAGCACCTCTTTGTGGAATCCAAACCTGTCATTGTCATGTGGCATGCTAATAGATATGACTTATCTAATCGTTAATTGATTAACTTAATAATTATAATTGTCTAACCGTCCTTTAGTTGGTTTGGATCTGTCTAGATATTTATATTTTAGCCCCTTTTTGTCGAAGCCAAGACACAATGTCCGTTGAAAACGATTAATTTTAATCGTGCTATGACATCTTCAATAAAACGAAAAAAACAAAAAAAAAAACAAACAAACAAATTATACATACGTGCGAGATTTTTATGCGTTTTTCGTTTTTTTTTAAATTTTTTTATTTCATCATCAATGCTTCGTACAGTGGGTTCTATAAAAATAAGCATTATTTTATAATAAAAAATAACATGGAGGCGTTCCCTAAGAGTTTTCATGAATGTTAGTTTTTTTTAATGTTTTGATAAAATCTTTTATAGAAAGAAAGATATTAGTTTTAGAAAAAAAGGTTGCTCGGAAAGATTGTTACTTTTGTTTTACTTTTTATTTGAGCTCATTGATTTCAATTTGAACTCCGAGTAATCGTCACGCGTTGTGATTTGAATTCTCACCATCAAGGAACTTTCTGTTTTTATATGACATACTGTAAACCAGAACTTTGAATGACTTTCATTTATTATTATTCTCTCTCTTTTGGAACATCATGCAACTCTCTCCCGAATCTCGTGTAAACTAGAACTTTGAATGACATTTATTTCTTGCTATTTTCTCTCCTTCGTTACTTGGTTGATTTTTTATGAAATAATAAAAACGAAAAAAAACAAAAAAAACATATTTTTCTTCGGATTTGTGTTCTCCTTCCAAACTGTTGCCTATGCCATATATATATGCAGCTTTTTTATTAACCTGCCAATTAGTCCACAGTTACTACCTCCAATTACTAATAGAGAGGCATAAGAGTTTTAGCCGCTACACAGTGCGATAGCATCTGGAAATTCCCCCCCCTAGGTTTTAATTTGATGGGAGATAACCGGTAGGCGCATCGTGACTGGTGGACTCACTTGTACAGATTTCTGAGCGAAGATGTAATACTATAAAACAGTAAATCTTCCGTCTTTGTCAGGAACATCGCTGCTGGAATTTGAGGATTAAATTGCAAACCAAAGGAATCGATGGTGACGGAGCTGCTAAAAGTAAAGATACACTATCTACTATCCCTATGGAATTAACACAGAAGAGAAACGAGAGAGACTAATGTTTCTCTTAGCTAATTATTTACTTCTTAACTTTCTAACTTACTGACATCAGTGGCGTACATGGACAGCGACACCAGTAATATTCGCCGAGATCATAAAATTTCTACATCATTGGCGGTGTCGCATTCGCACAGCGTCCATGGATACAGTGATTTGAAAATCTTTTTTCTCCGTCTGAAGAAGGCGACGTCAATCCTCATCGCCTCTCAGTTTTGTCTCCGGCGTTTGGCCTGTTACCACCTATATCAACTTTACATAACGGATCCCTGGAAACAATTCTATTAACAGTTTGCTTATCATGGCATGCACTACATTTGACCCATGTGAAAATTCACACTAGCTAATTTAATAGCTGTTGACATAGGCTTCCTAATATGTAACAGTGCTAATAAGTTTTAAAATTTCGCTGAAAAAATGGTGGGATCCTTCTATCGATCCAGTAGATATCTACCTGCTGATGCACTTCTCTACCTATATAAGAGCTTGGTACGTCCAATAATGGAGTATTGCTGTCACATCTGGGCAGGAGCTGCTAGGAAGAACTTATCCTGCCTTGACAGAGTTCAGAATAGACTTCGTAGCCTAGTGGGAAATGCCTTTTTCTCATCCTTGCAGCTGCTTTTTCACAGAAGAGACGTTGCTAACCTGTTTCTGTTTTATCGTCATTTTCATGGCAAATTCTCGTCTGAGCTCCAATATATGCCCCCCCCCCTGCTAAACATTCACAAAAAACACTCGTCTGGCTGAAAACACTATCAATAATTCCCCCCCACTCTTTATCTGTGCCTAAACCTAATCGTAGATTCCATAAACAAAGTTTCTTTCTTAGAACTGCACACATGTGGAACTCTCTTCCTTTTCCCTGCTTTCCTGCTGACTATAATATGGTCGTCTTCAAGTCCAATGTAAACAAGTTCTTGATGAGCCGTTCCCCTTAAGTAATCTAATTTACCAAATTTACAATTCTAACCATTACCATATTGCCCTTTTGACCACTGTACACTCTTTAACCATTATCCTCGAGTGGCATCTGAGCCTTGATAAGTGGTGATTCCCTTGCAAAAAAAAAGTTATCCAATGAAATTACTGCGTTATTCAATACAATAGATCTGATTCTATAGCACGTGTATGTATTCAGATAGGCAATGACATATTCCATCGGCCACCTTGTAGCTCCTCCACGGGTAGACACATTACAAAGATCGCTACTTAGCTCATCGTGATAGTTGCTTAAATTCAAACAGGGCTCAAAAACATCTTTAACAGAGGTACGCTTATACGGCAATACGACGACTACCAAAAGCAAAATAATTTATTTATATTTGATACCGCTTTAATTCATGACCTTATACCTTACTTAGTCAGGAAGATGTATTTATGTTATACATATCACTTGTTTCTAGTCAAGCTTAAAGAATTATTAACTCAAAATAATATTTGCGATGGCGTTACCGCGCATACTTCTTTTTATATACAACAGGTAAAATATCCATGCCAGGACGGGTATAAGCAATACATATTGCATTAGTTTTAAACTTTAATATTGTTTCTTTGCCATAGAATATTGAAGGATTTGAGGTGTACCCCTTAGTAACAGTATAATTACATTCTGAGATCGAAATATTTATTTTCATTTAACACAGATCCTCCAGCATGTTCAAATTTCGGTACATTTTTTAGAGATTCTTTTCGTTAAAACAATCGCTTATTATTATGTCAATACTGATTCGTTTCGTTTATAAAGAAAAAAATGCATGGCAATATAATATCGGGAAAAAGTAAAAATAAAAAAAAAACATTCATAGAAGTCTGAACATCGTATATTTGTTCCACCAGCTATCTTGGTTCAAATATATATATATATATATATATATATATATATATATATATATATATATATATATATATATATATTTAAATAAGGGAGTAGTCACCAACAATGTGTATTTTTTAACATTATTTTATTATTCCGTGTCTTGGTTTTTCATTGGGAATTATGTTTGGATCATTGTAATAATGTTTTTAAGTCATTGAAATCGTGTTTACGCGCGTTTCAGACGTTCTGTGATGCGTCCTCGTCAGAAATTATTTTCAAATGTGTTGGAGATGTAAAAATGGCGATTTTCGTAGTTAATTTGAAGTTCTTCCAAGGGGTGAAAATCCCCTATACATATTTTAAATACACCCCTCTTTCTAAACAAACATAATATAAGGAATACACGAAAAGATTAAAACGAAAAATCACAATACTAAAATCCAAGAATCCAAAAAATAAATATCAAAATAGAATGAAAGCACCCCTACCCTTATTTCAGAAGAGCTAGTCCCCCCTCCCCACACATACACATTAGTAACGACCTCACCTCGGACCACAGTCGTCTTCCTAAGGAAGCAAATAACCCCAAAATACTATAAAACAATATATACATTCCCAAACCAGCAAAAGCAAACACACACACGCACACACACTCGCGCACACACACACACAAACACACACACACACACACACACACACACATACACCGTACCCCACCCTAAAGGAAAAGAAAAAAAACATTAGCAGAAAGAGATAGCCAGGTCAGCGGTCTCCCTCGACAAGCCCAATAAAAGAGCAATAAAAGAGCAATAAAAGAGTAATAAAAATTGAGCATGCCAATGAATAATAAACACTTACAAGCCTCCACCCCTTGGAAGAACTTCAAATTAACTACGAAAATCGCCATTTTTACATCTCCAACACATTTGAAAATAATTTCTGACGAGGACGCATCACAGAACGTCTGAAACGCGCGTAAACACGATTTCAATGACTTAAAAACATTATTACAATGATCCAAACATAATTCCCAATGAAAAACCAAGACACGGAATAATAAAATAATGTTAAAAATACACATTGTTGGTGACTACTCCCTTATTTAAATATACATCTTTCTTTCGTTGGAATTTCTTAACCATTATATATATATATATATATATATATATATATATATATATATACATGCATATACATCTATCTATATATATATAAAAGTAAATGTGTCTGTGTGTGTGTCTGTGTGTGTTTGTGTACATTTCCCTACGCAATAACTCTGTCAATTTTGTCGAGTTTACAGACTCGAAATTTGATATAAAGGGTACTGAGATTTGGGAAAATCGATGTATTCGGTTTTTGGCCAGAAATTTGGCGATTAAGGGGTCGAAGTTCAACGATTTGACCTTTGAGAACTCTACCAAACTCCTCCCACAATTTTGGGTCTAAGCATTTGAAATTTTAGATATAGGTTCCTTTGATATGGATCTAAGTTAATAACTTGATTTGAGCCCCAAACACTAAATTTTTAGGGGTCATAATAGGGGTCAAAGTTTTAAAAAAATTGACCTCTGCGGTCTCTTTCAAATTACTAACACAATTTCTGGTCTAAATATTTGAAATTTTACATAAAGGGTATTCAGAGATAGGGCAAGCTTTTTCATCAGTTTTGGTCGAAAACTTTTAGTTACCAATATATAAATGTATGTATGTATGTCTGTTTGCATGTCTACCTTATACTTTCAGTAGAGGCTACGGATTTTACCAAGATCAGTATCGTTTTAAAGTTCGGCCTTTCATACGACAAATATCGAAAAATTGGCTAAAAACATAGGCACTTTTCTACAGGGGGGGGATAACCATTTTCGCGTTATTTTCGAAAGTTATCCTCTCCTTTCGATTGTCTAGTCTTAATTAAAAAATGTCGCTTCCGGTTTGGCGGTGGTCGTAACAGCATAGACGTTAGGTTTTACCCAGCTCTTTTCCTCCTGTGCGGTATGGGTTCGAGCCTGCGTTCCTACTACCACTTTTTTTTTTGCTCAACATACACATCCAAACACCCGGGCAACGCCGTGATGAAATGCTAGTATATATATAAAAGTGAACGTGTCTTTGTGTGTGTCTGTGTACATTTCCCTTCGCAATAATAAAAAAAATAACTCTATCAACTTTCAGTTTACAGACTCAAAATTTGATATACAGGATACTGAGATTTGCGAAAATCGATGTGATCAGTTTTCGGCCAGAAATTTGGTTGTTGAGAGGTCAAAATTCAACGATTGGACCTTTGATAACACTACCAAACCTATCGGACAATTTTGCGTCTAAACACTTGAAAGTTTAGATATAGGTTCCTTGGACATGGATCTAACTTAATAACTTGATTTGAGCCCAAAACAATAAAATTTAAGGAGTCATAATAAGGGTCAAAGTTAAAAAAAATTGACTTGTTTTTTGCTTATACCTCCAAATACCCGGGCAAGGCCGGCCACCCATACTAGTATATCTATAAAAGTGAAAGTGTATGTGTGTGTGTGTGTCTGTGTACATTTCCCTACGCAATAACTCTGTCAATTTTAAGCCTACAAACTCGAAATTTGATATACAGGGTACTAAGATTTGGAAAAATCGATGTGATTGGTTTTCAGGCAGAAATTTGGCGATTAAGGGGTCAAAGTTGAGCAATTTGAGCTTTGAGAACTTTACCAAACCGCTCCTACAATTTTGGCTCAAAACACTTGAAATTTTAAATATAGATTCCTTGGACATGGATCTAACTTAATAACTTGATTTGAACCCTAAACCATAAATGTTAAGTGGTAATATTAGGGGTTAAAGTAAAAAAAAATTGCTTTTTTTTTGCTCAGCATATACCTCAAAACTCCCGGGCAACGCCGGGCACCCATGGTAGTATATCTATAAAAGTGAAAGTCTGCATGTGTGTGTGTGTGTGTGTGTGTGTGTGTGTGTGTGTGTGTGTGTCTGTGTACATTTCCCTACGAACTAACTCTGTCAATTTTTAGTCTACAGACTCGAAATTTGATATACGGCCTACTGAGATTTGGGAAAATCGATGTGATTGGTTTTCGGCCAGGAATTTTGCTGTTAAGGGGGGTTAAAGTTCAATGATTTGACCTTTGAGAACCCTACCAAACTCCTCCGATAATTTTGGATCTTGAATTCACCTTTTTTTTTTCTTTTTTTTTTTTGCTCAGCGTACATCTCCAAACACCCGGGCAACGCCATGCTGTAATGCTAGTATAGAATTTGTCAACGCGATTATGACCTATATATATATATATATATATATATATATATATATATTTTAAATAAAATGGACAGAAGTCTCTCGAGATCTAACTATTCAATGTGCGAAAAATTACGGGGATACTAAAATAAAGTTTATTAACGTTTAAAAAACGATTATAATAATGGCACAAGGAGGGGAAGAAACAAAATGGGAGAAAAGATTCACAGTTCCCCAAAGAGAAACAATGTCTTAGATGTTTCTTTCTGCAAAGAAGGTTTCCGCACCGCAATAGAGACAGACTCCAAAATCTTTAAATGGTTTCTGGAGTCCGCTCTATGACAGCACCCCAAACCATTCAATTTTATATCTATCGGCACAGCATTATTTATTTCAGTCCAGCGTCTTAATCCATTACGCTATGATGCTATAGACAATTATCTGCTTAATTTTTATCATTTATCTATTTACGTAGTTTTGTTGTTGATTTTTAAACGATACTAAGGTTAACGTCTCCACCTTGGAGATCGGGAGTTTTTTTAGAAAGTCGACAATTTTTTATTTTAACGTACTTTTTTAATTTATTTATTTATTATTTTTTTTAAAACAGTAATCTACGTACACGCATGTTTCGGGACCCTACTCCTCTTCAGCATAGCCTGACTGTTGTTAGGATTCGAACCCCTCACCTAATGTATTTCAGTCTAATTCTATCTAATATACGCATTGGATTTCTAGATCTAAACAAGTTTGCACCGAGATATTTGGCTTTCATTGAAAATAATATATGCGACTGTGTTTATTATATGGCGCGAGGACAATCGTTATTTTATAAGCTATTTGATACACCGTAAGCCTTATATCTGACTTTTATTTGCCTTCGTAGAAAGACCAGTAAAATCGAGACAATTGTGTTGTCGCATTGAAATGTCAATATAAGCAGATATTAAAAGAGATTGTTGTCAATACTATCTGACTTGAGAATTTGTTGATAAGACGCGAGTTTGACAGATGCATCGGATGGGACAAAGGTCAAGTCAGCATTGGCTTAGAATTTTGACGATTTAGTCGCAAAGCAAGAGAAATATAGCGAAGGAGAATTAAAGTGTGTGTGTGTGTGAGAGAGAGAGAGAGAAAGAAAGAGAGAGAGATGGAAAGAGAGAAAGGGGAAATTTCCTGTCTCTTACAGCTCCAGGAGAAATATAGGGAACTAACATAAACCCAAGAGACTCTTAGGCATCACCAAAGTCATTTCCCGTGGGTATGAAGGACACTGTTCAATTCAATGGAGCAACGTTATCACCTTTTGACGTGAAAAATGCTCTTCCCGATCCTATTTGGCGTCTAATGCTTGGAACAATAAAATTGTCGCCCTAGAAAAGACATGACCCCATTTCCATTTGATGGAAACCGGTTTTATTTTTTTTGTTGCAGACCATCTACTAGTTGGCCAGTTGGGTACAAATCCTAAGAGTGATAGGTGCCTTCTATCATATCTGAAAGTGACACAATGTTTAACGAGTGAGAGCCTAGATGCTCCGCTATACAACTCATACTCTCTACCGATCCAAGTTATGACAACAGGATCATTGCCAGTACCCTGAAAATATATCGCTGGATTGGCACGAATAACAAGAACCTGCACAGGGTGATGAAAACAAAGTTTCCGGTCACTGTTATCGTATTTAGTGCGGTTTCAAGTGAGGGCACCATCATGCCACTTCATATCTTCGATGTCGGCTTCAAAATTAACCAAAAACTGGACTTGGATGTGCGAAAGTGTGTGGTGATCAAAGGTGCAATCAGGTGGCCACTGGTACTCTCTAGGTGTGGCAGCAGGACTCAGAGCCGACCCACCAGTCAAAAGAGACCCAAGCTTGGCCTCAGAAGGCATGCTATGACTTTGTACCCTTTTCTCACTGGCCTCCTCCTCTCCCGATCTGAACCTGCTGGACTACCTCGTTTTGTCATACATCGAGAACATCACTAACATGACCTCTCATAGCACCAAAGTCAGCCTGATTGCCACCATCCGCCGGGTATTCGCTTGTGAAAAAGATATGCTCCCAGTTCCAGACCCGTATCGAGGCGCTGATTGAGGTTGAATGCGGCTACATGAATGGATGTCAGCTCTACTACATAATCATTTTTTTTTCAATAACAGTTTTAAAATAAAGCTGTAGTCTTTGTTTATTAGGACGACAGCTTTATCGTTCTACACTGCATTTGAGTAGACAATTTAGTGATAAAACGGGAGGTTGACAGATGCATCGGATGAGACAAAGGTCAAATCAGCATTGGCTGATAATTTTGACGATTTTATCACAAAGAGAAATGACAAAGGAGAATGAAAGAGAGAGAGAGAGAGATAGAAAGAGAGAGTGAGAGAAAGAGAGAGAAAGGCCAATTTAGTTGTTTTATTTTCCGACAGCATGAAAGTACCCAAGAAAAGCGCCATCAACTTTTCAGTTATTAATTATGTTTGTTTGAAACAAATAATATCTTATAATTACATTAAATTAAATAGATAAAATATGGCTGTTTGCTCATTTTACAAAAGCAAAGGCGATCGTGGTGACTGCAACAATTATAGAGACATATCGCTGTTGCACGTCATAGGAAAGCTCCAAAAGCTTGTTGACAAGGTCTATGAAGAGTTGTTGTGCGGTTTCAGGCCGAAACATTCCTTTTCTGTCTTTTACAGCCCCAGAATGAACTTAGGGAACAAAAGTAGCCTTAAGAGCCTCTTGACCGTCATCAAGTCATTTTACGTGTATGAAGGGTGTTTTTCAGTTCGATGGAACAACACCGTCGTCTTTTGACGTGAGATATTGCGTGAAGCAATGCTAAGTGCTCGCCCCAATCGCGTTTAAAATCTATTTATAATGAGGGCTTTGGTGACTCAACAGAAGTTATCTTTCCACAAACGTCCAGACGATAAACTTTACAATTTTGCTAGACTGAGAACCAAAAACCAAGGAGAAAAGAGTGTTCATTCGTGATCTGCTGTTCGCGGACGGAGCTGCATTGGCTGCCCACAGCAATCAGGTCGTTCAACGCCTAATGGGCCGCTTTTTCGAAGCTGTAATGACTTTCAACTGACCATCAGTTTGATGAAGACTAATATAAAGAGCCAGGACACTGATGTTTCGAATTCAATCATTATCAACAGTTACTAACTCGAAGCCATGAAAGTGTTCACATGCCTGTGACCAACTGTAACAGATAGTCTTGACAAAGGACAATACCTCGACCGACACCTAAGCCGTGCACCATCCACATTCACTAGACTTGCCCATCACAGTGCAACAGAGCAGAACATTAACAATCAAAACCAAAATGGCGGTGAATAAGGTTTGCGCCATGAGCTTGGATGCTGCATGCACATCAGGAAAGGCGCCTCCACAACTTTCACATGCGCAACATCAGAAGGAGCCTGAGTATCAAACAGTCAGATTTAGTCAACAACACAGAGATTCTCGAACGTGTCGATGTGCCCAGTATGTACACTCTATCGTGTCAGAGACAACCGCGCTGGTTTGGAGATGTCTTCCGGATAGAAGACGACATGATACCAAAAGATCTCCTCTACGGAGAATTCATAATCGGCAAGAGAAAAAAGGGTTCGCTCTCAGCTTCGATTCAAATTTATCTGAAAAAGAGATATGAAAAAAAAACTCAGCATAGACTCTGGAAGCTGTGAAGCTCTTGCTGAACAGCGCGATCAGTGGAAGGACCAAGCTATCAGCAGCCTCAAGAGAGACGAGATTAAACTCCGTTAGTCGTGACAAGATAAGCTAACCCGACGCAAAGAACGACTGCACCGCCTGTCACCAGCTCCCATTTCAGAGCACAGAATCAAGATCAGACAATGGACGCCAATGGTGATGCTTCTTTTACACATAAATTCAATTTTCAGCTAATGGCACCAAATCGGACTTGATAATTAATTCTCCGGAGAGAATTATTGACCCCAAACACTCGTCAAATCAAGCGACAGGATTAATCCCTTAATTGAAGAGGAAAGTAACTATCTTGCTTCTCAGGAGGTGAGTGTGCCGTTGTGCCAGGACAATAATTACTTTCTAGAGACTTTCTCGCAGCGAAAACACACCAATATACACCAATATACACTCCCGGCAAATAATAGCCTCACATTTGATGCCGGGAATAAGACACAATCCACGGAAAAATCCACAGGACAACCATGAAAATTCTCAACTGATTGATGATACCATAAATAAAGACTGATGTTTAAGTGCATTCTTATGGTCCTTTGTTTCGAATTAGTAACCGCTTGTCAAAACGAAGAACAAATCTAAGAAAATGGTTAATAAAACGGTATCGGTGTAGGCTGAAAGATAAGGAATATTATGTGAGTGTTAGCAGTTATCAAAGGTATGAACTACGTTTGATTACTCATGAGCAATTTATGACAAGAATTTGTTGATTTTAGAGGAAGAAGACAATAAAATTGTAATCAATAGGGAAGCAGTAAAGTGAGAAACTTTTGCAATGAAATTTATTCTGCAGCAATACCGCCGCATGCGACGCATTTGAAGGAAGAAAAGAATTCACTTTCGACTGTGATAGAAAGGCAAGTTCTAGCTGTGAATTTACAGGGTGTCCCAAAAGAAGCTGACGGATTTTCACTTTGATTAACTTCCTCAATATTTATCTTATGCTTACTAATTTTCATATGTCGGTAGATGAGCCTCTCCGTGATTTTTGATATAGTAAGATATCATAGTCTACTTATGCTAATTTTATTTACACAACTTAATCTAGGATATGTTTTTCCACAAGGTCTTATTTTAGTTATGAAAATCGATGTTACTCGAATGTCTACCAATTCCGATTACTTCATCCGCCGTTACTCCACACCATACTGTACATTTTTGAAGGTATAATTGCCGCTGTGCTGTTGCGTGGGGATTTTCTGATCACCAAATCCTGCAATTTTGCTTATATATGAAACCATGTGCCTCATCGGACATAATGAGCTTTTTGAGAAAGTTTGGATCCTCATTGGCTAAATCTTAGAATTGCATGGCGTATTCCAGCGTTTTTTTCCGGATCATTTGGCTGAAGCTCTTGCACCAATTGAATCTTATATGGAAATTTCCCCTCTTCATGAAGAATTCTGTGAAGAGATGATCGAGAGACCACAATTTGACTTGATATCCTTCTTACTGATGTGGATGGATCCTCGGCCACACTCTCTGCTAATCTCTGACAATTTTCATCACTTCTTGCCAGATTTAGGGAGGTCACATACAGACATACCTTTGCTCATGAAATCAAGCCACCATAGCTTTTATTGCATTGGGAGTAGGAAAATGTCTTGTGTTGAACTTTCGTCGAAATTCTCTTTGAGTTTCTGATATTGACCCATTCAACCGAAAATAAGACTCTACGATATATATCAGCTCCTCAGTAGTGTAACGACTCATGATAACCTTGGAAGAGTTACTCTAGAGGATCTAAAACAATAAAAGAAAAATATAAAAAATTAAGAAAGTTATGAATTTTTTTTAACCATAGCTTCTTTTGGGACACCCTATAATTTCCAGTATCTATTTAATTTTCCCATTAAATATTTGTTTAAGTAATATATAAAAACAAGATTGTACTTTGTATACATTGATTACCATGTCAACCTGTTTAGGCCGAAAGAACATATAAAAGATTGACCAATTTTCAGCATTCATTTGGCATAGTTAAAAAAACATGACTAAGCTTTGCTTACATTTAATTTAATACTGTAGAATTTTACTTGCCGATGTGTAGCTATTGGTGACTGAGAATGTTATCTCAACACCGAAGGGGAAAGCTGCTGAGGGCAAAGAGTTTATATCAGATGAGAAGGGAGACACTTGTTTTAACACCTTCCTCGTTAGTGGAGAGTCTCACAAGTATGTCATCTGCTACCTACTTACAGAATCGACGGTTCAAAATTTGAATGCTGCGAATGAAGTTTCTTTTCGTAACCTCACTCTTAGACTATCTGCTACAAGTCATCATCATAAATTACTCACTGACAATAATCGGTAGTGTTTACTGGAATCTGGGTGACAATGGGTATTTCCAGATTTCCAGTGGGGTCTCAGGCAGGTAGAGATAATCTTAACAGGCGGTTAGGGAGAAGATAACATCCATCAATAAAGGAAGACAAGGTCTCGGAGGATAGCTATCCTAAGAGTACTTCGGTTGGTTGGTTGGTTGTTTTTGTTTTACGGCATATCAACGTTTTTCAGGTTATTTAATGCCGAATCTAGTTATTTTAAGGAACGATTTTTAATGGAGTATATTTGTTTTTTTAAGTCGGATTCTATTTAACCCATAGTTGGGACCCTAACACGTACTACCACTACGGGTCAGAGTGGACCTGGGAGCAATGGCAATTAAAGGGTGGCTCCACACTCCCCAAGGCCCGCAAGGTGGGGCCTCACCATCGGATATAGTTTTAGGTCATATCCAGGACCAAGAGTACTTCGGACTAATACCACAGTCCGATAGAAATAAAGGTAACCGGGATAGTCTAGTCTCTGCAGCGATGATTGTGAAGAACAGATTTTCAATTGGTATGTCACGGGCGGAGGGTCTAAACAATTGAAGCATCTTAGAAACCGCTTTTACTTTATCTGGCCGCAAAAGTAAAAAAATAAAACATTTTAAATGCGTCAGTTATTTGAAACATCTTTTATAACAGACATTTCAAGAAAAATCTTATTAATAGTATATTATGCACTTTGATAAATAACGTAATTGTAAAATTTCAACAAGGAACTGTCAGTTTAAATATTATTAGCTGTGGTGATTTTAAGCTATACATTTATAGACGATCTAATAGGACAAAAATAGAATTTCGATAAAATCTTTTAAAACATTTATTTGAAAAGTTTACGTAAGACTTAAGGAATTAGCATTATCTTTTTCCTATTCGATCCAAAGTTCCCCTATATGGTAAATAAATGGAACACATACATCAAGTCTGTGGCCAAGGTCGCTGGCAAGATGGTGGGATCCTTCTATCGCTCCAGAAGATATCTCACTAATGATGCAATTCTCTATCTATATAAAAGTCAAGTACGTCCACATTTGGGCGGGAGCTGCTAAAAACAGCCTATCCTGCCTTGACAGAGTACAAAATAGACTTCGTGGCTTGGTGGGGATGCCCTTTTCTCTACCCTGCAACCTCTTTCCCACAGAAGAGACGTAGCGAGCCTATCGTTGTTCTATCGTTATTTCCATGGCAATTGCTCGTCTGAGCTCCATTCTCTAGTCCTCCTCTCGCCAATCTTTTTCAAAAAACACCCGATTAGCTGAAACCACCGTCAATAATTTTCCCCACTCCCTATCTGTGCCTAAATCAAAGCGTAGATTCCACGAACAAAGCTTCTTTCTTAGAACTGCACGCCTATGGAACTCTGTTCCGCTTGCCTGTTTCCCTCCCGACTTCAAACTGGATGTCTTCAAGTCCAACACGAACAAATTCCTGATGAACCGCCCCCCCTAAGTAATGACACCTTACTAATTTTCCAATACTATTGCTACACTATCCCATTGATTACTGTACACACAATAACCTTTATCCCTGAGTGGCCATTGGGCCTTGATAAGTGGTGAACTCCATGTAAAAAAAAAATAGGTTAGATTATCATGTTCTATATAAAAATGAGTTAACAACAACAACGAATGCAAGGGACAGTAATTACATGACATTCACTGAACTAGAACTATTTGTTTTGGAAAAAATGCTTTAAAAAAACACTGGAAAAATCATCGTCTTCTCAACACCAACTAAAAACATTATATTAGGCTAAGCTTTATTCCATACTAGTGACTGCGCCACATCGACACACACAACGCCGAGTCAAACACAAAATCGAGAACACTCAACATCAAGTACACTCAACATCGTCTTACCATCAACGCTTATCCTGTGAACTCGGAGTATTGGAAATTCCCATATGAATAAAACAAAATCACAGAAAAAAACAAAAATACCATAACTAAAGGGTAAAGATAATGAGTAAACGTTCGATAAAATGATGGTTAAAATTAATACGAACTTGCCAGGATTCGAACCTGGAATCTTCTGATCCGTAGTCAGACGCGTTATCCATTGCGCTACAAGTCCTGTCCATATGCCAAAACATGTTACCGCGACTGTATACAGACAGTGCTAAATTCCGTTGAGATGGGCAGATAAGTTTTTCGACAAAAACGAAACGGCCTAAAATCCCTTATTTCGGGCTTTTTTTGTGTGACTCGGGGTTGTTCGTTACGAACCATATATAGACAATCTAGGAAAATAAGGACAATCTAGGAACTCACGCCTTTCAGGAAAAAAGAAGAAAGAATTTTTCAATTCGGTGCATCCGTTCGAAAGTTTATTGGTATATATACACACACATAAATAAATAAACATTTAGAATTTTATTAATAGTATATATTACACTTACAAAATTAAGAAAAAAGAAAAACTGAAAATAAAGATGCATGCATGAGGGTATTTTAACCCTTCGAGATCGAACATATGTTTATGTTTTAATCGTGGATGCCATGTCGTCTTCATTGAATTTAAACAGGTGGATGTTAATAGTCTTATATTACAAACGAATCTTGGTGTAAAAAAAAATAGTGGGGGGGTCAACTAAATGAACCCCGGTCAACGACTGTCCTGGAAAGTTAGTATATCACCTAGTGTTTCGTTTTTTAAAATGTATGGAGAGAACTATGAATAACACTCTTCATCGCTACTAACTACACAAGTTATATTGATGCCCAAATTTATTCCACAACACACACACAAAAAAAAAAAAATAATAAAATAAAGAAAAGAAAAAAATGAAAGTAGAAAAACATTTTTTTTGTTTATTTTTTACAAAAGGATCACCACTTATTCAAGGTCCGAAGGCTACTCGAGGATACAGGGTTAATGGGTGTACGATAGTCATCAAGCTAACAGTAAAGTAATCGTTAGTAGTAGGGATTTGCTATAATTTAATTACTTAAGTTCAGGAAGAACTTGTTTACATTGGACTTGAAGACGATCATATTGTAGTTAGCTGGAAATCAGGCCAGCGAAACAGGGTTCCACGGGCGGGCATTTCAAGAACAAAAAAGCTTAGTTCACAGAATCCACGTTTAGATTTAGACACAGATGGAGAGTGATTATAGCTAGACGAGTATTTGTGAAAGTTTTGCCATGGAGACTATAAACTGGAGCTTAGACGAGCAGTCGCCATGAAAATAACAATAGAGCAGAGAAAGCCTTGCAACGTCTCTTCTGTAAGAAAAAAGGTTGCAGGGAAGAGAAAAGCGCATCATCCACTACGTTTCGAAGCCGGTTTTGAACTCTGTTAAGGGAAGATAGAAATCTGAGCGGCTCCTGCCCTCGTGTGGCAACAGTATTCCATACTAGGACGTTAAAATTCAGTTAATATATTCGTAATGCAAAGCATAAGAATAAAGTTGAAAAGTTTTCTCTTGAAAACGTTTGCGTAGTCTAGTTGCATTTATATCGCCGGTGGTCAGCTACTGAGAAATCGTTTCGTCCCCTGGGAAAACCGCAACGCTTAAAATAACAAAAGCTCTCATCTCTACGGCAATGTTTGTGATACGAGGCTTAATTTCGGAAGTCTCTAGTCCTATCCGATATATCGATCTAAAAAGAAGTCACACACACACACACACATACATATATATATATACGCGCATATACATATATACACACATACAAGCACACAAGTACACGCACATACATGCCAAATATACATACTCACATAAACATATGCATATACACATGCGAAGCTATGACAAAAGTGGAGACTTTTATTATCATTAATAAAGAAATCAGTGCTTCCTGATCGACCAAAGAGCGACGATATTGATAATTTCCCCTTTGCTGATGAATTGGGCAACAACCTGGTTAAAATAAGAAAATTAAATCCCGAGGTTAACGGTGGCTTAACGTTGAATCATCCAACTTTCTGATTGACCAATAATATGTATCCTTTTAAACATTTCTTTTGTTGTGTCATACGTAAATGTTGATATATGATGCATTGATAAACATATAATTAGTACAAATACCAATGATTCATACTTTTACCGGCGCTTCATTTATCAGATACATCAAGAGCAGTCTTCAGTGATGCACTGTTCACGCTGATGATTTCGGGGTTTTCGTCTTCTAGCCTACAAACAGTATATCCAATCTGACACGATAGATTGCCTCATTAAAAGATTTTAACTATATACATCAACAATGCAATATATATCTCTCTCTCAGACACACACACACACACACACACACACACACACACACACACACATATATATATATGCATATACATATGTATATATATATATATTTAAAAAAGATAATTTATTTATTGCACTATATATATATATATAGAGAGAGAGAGAGAGAGAGTGCAATAAATAAATTATCTTTTTAAACTATCTCTTTATAACGTCTTTTAGGACAACTAATTCACGTATATGCAAATGAATATATATCAAACTACACCCCCATGACCCCTAAAGCCCATTTCATGAGCTACTTCAGCTTCTAGTAAATAAGCTATTTTAGCTTCTAGTAAATATCAGGCTACCAGGAAAGAATACGGGCCGTTTCGGGGACTTTCTCTTAGTTATTTCCCTTGTACACTTGTATCCAATCGTGTTTATCGGTTGTTTTAACTCGTAGGGTATTTCATTTAGGCTTCCTGATGATATGTTGTCACCAGGAGAAAATACGCACTGTGTCGGGATCTTCCTCTATAACTAACACGTAACGAATAAAATAATGAAGAAATGCTTGTTTTTGATAAAAAAAATAATATCATGTATATTTATACAAATTTAAAACCATGAAATTTATTTTGTGTATTGTTGAAATTTTTTGTTACAAATATTCAAAGCTCTCAACAAGTTTGACAATGGAAACTTGTCTAAATTAATTAAGAAACCGCAGAAGGATTATTCTATCAAAATTTCGAATGGAATGATGGGGAATACTACAGGAAACTTTAGCTTAATTGAAACTGTAAAAGATTAGTGCTAGAACACAGCATCTATTACAATGGGAATAGATAGTACCCCAAATCTCGTAGAAATTCAATCACTCAAAATCAAAGGATAACTATTAACAACTGAAAGATCACTAGGATTAAAATTATATTAGAAGTCCCAGTGAGAATAATAATATAGATTAAAACGCTATTGGATATTACATGCTTCTTCTTATGATCAGTAATACGTTTCTCTCAAATAGAAACAACAACACTTTTTTACGGTTCACATGTTTATTCATATCCTTGGAATCAGAAAGAAATGAATTGTGTTTTTTAAGAGTTTTTAAGTGTTTTTTTTTAAAGTGCACCAACTTCATACCGCATCGATGAGCATAAAAGTGTTCCCCCTGTCCCTCGATGCATGTCTATCTCTGACAATATGCAGCAGAAAGGCAGTAAACTGGTTTCCTTCAATAATTGCAAGAAACCTTCCTTATCACCAATAGCAATCGCCAAAGACTCATTATCTGAAAGTACTTTTAAATTCTTCGGCCTAACGTTCACAGGAAACATAAGTTGGAATAATTACATTGAGAGCATTGCCAGGACCGCTGCGAAGAAGGTAGGTTCTCTCTACCGTGCTAGAAAGCTACTAACACATGAAAGTATCCTGTACCTCTATAAGGCCACCATTCGCCCATGTATGGAGTATTGCTGTCATATTTGGGCTGGTGCGTCTGCTGCTAGTCTCTCGCTCCTAGACACGGTTCAAAAGAGTGTCACCAACCTGATAGGTCCTGAACTATCATATAAGCTTCAGCCTCTGTCTCATCGATGAAATGTTGCATCCCTCTGTCTGTTCTATGTTCTACAAGTATTTTAATGGTGAATGCTCTGACGAACTGCAAACACTTGTATCCCCTCGACGTAAATACCCCCGACAAATCTGACAAGCAGTTTAATCCCGCCCTACACAGTAGAGATCCCTAGATGTAAGAGAGATTTCTACTCAAGTGGTTTCTTCCCCAAAACTGCTAGACTTTGGAATTCCCTTCCAAGTCCTTGCTTCTCCAACTGTACTGACATGCAGAAGTTCAAGTGTAACGTAAACATACATCTTTCTGTCCAACTCCCTACATAGTACTCCTGTAGCTTAGGTCCCTGATAGTATCCTCATACATCAAAGTGGCAATGTGCCTTGTTTGGGATGAAAATGTAATAAAAGAAGAGATGTCGTATACAGGGTGGTCAAAAAGTCAGGTAACATTTTAAAGAAAAACGATATTAGCAATACACGTATATTTAAGTACCATACATTGAAATATAAAATGAAACAAACATGAAATATGTTTATTTTGTTAATTGTCGTCTATTTCTCTCTATCAATCGCTGGAAGCGATTAACCACTGATTGTGTAACACGTGTAATCATGTCAGCTGATATCCGCGCAATCTCATCTTCAATAAATAACTTTAAAGACGCTATTGTATCAGGCTTCTTGCCATAAACGCTATCCTTTACATAGCCCCAAAGCCAGAAATCAGGAGGGGTAGTTTATATATTACACTCAAATATTTAAACAAATTATATTAAACGAATAGAGATTATAATGGATCATATTGTTTTTTCTACCTTTAACATGTTACCTGACTTTTTGACCACCCTGTAGAATAAACTTCAAATCATATAAATTATAACGCATAAATTCATAACAACCTATGAATACGCCTTGTCGAAAGTTATTAACAACGTTGTTTATTTCTATATAGCTGTACATTTAATTACAGAAAGTACAGTGTGAAAACCGAAAGCGAATTGCAATTGTAATGGAGAGGAATGGTAACAGATTAATGATTTGTATGATTAGGTGATTCACTTTTTCGTCTATTTGTTTACACTTGCTGTTACCTATTTTAATTTTTATGTGTTACTAATAAACCGTTCGGCATTGCCCGTTCGTAAAATACGCTTAAATATGATATTTTAATCCAAGCAGATTATGCGTCTATTATCATAGAGACAGTTCTCTATGGATTATTATATTGAACCTAATATATAGTAGTGGAATCAAAATTAATATATATATATATATATATATATATATATATTAAGTAATGTGATTTATAATTTAAAAGTTTTAAAATTTTTAAAATTTAAAAATCAAAATTTAATTAAATTAAAAATCAGTTTCATAAGAAGGAACAACAACAAAGTCAATTATCTGTACGATCGTTTCGGAAATCCGTGCTTTTTATTTGTGGTATACATGAAGTCACGTAGAATAATTATACATAGTTTTTTTGGTAAGCACCGTCTCCTCATCAGCAAATTTAGGAGGATTTCTATTGAATTGAAAAGACACCAAAAATAAACCTAGCATTAAAAGTAAGGCAGATGAATCTGAAAAATTGAAGTAAAAGGTTTGGATATAAAATTTATGAGAAAATTAATAAGGAAATTGGTATAGGTTAGAGATAGAAATGAGTAGAAAAAAATATATATTTTTGAATTTACATAATAAATTTGATTTAAAAATATATAGATATATAATTACCTTTTGGTTTTTCTTTTTTTGAAATCAGGAACTGTATTTAAAGTAGTCATTTAGATGTTTGCTATAGCTTTTTATTTTATTGAATGATGAATTTTAAAAGGGCGACGCTCGTGCAGTAAATTGTTTCCGTTAGCGTATTTTGATTTAGAGACGCTACAGTTAATATCTATAGAGAGAGAGTTTTTCTTTTTTTTTTTGAATTAGCTCTAGGACATTTAACTATCGAGCTTATTATATATCTAAATTACAACGAGCATTTCCTGTATTTTAATTAAACTAGTAATTTCACTATTACATTAAAATACACTTAGCTCTTTAGACTATTATTCTAATCTCCTTTAAATTATATATATATATATATATATGTATATATATATGTATATATATATATGTATATATATTCGTATTTACAAAGTCAGTTTCGACAGAAGCGTCTTAAAATCTCTCCATTTCTTCATTCTACGCACAATTTATTTTTCTTTTAAAAATAATATTTTGAACTCACTCTTCTTTCCTTGTATCCATTTGTGAATTATTTCACGGAATTCTGCCTTTTAGATGACATCGAAATATCTTCCAGTTACGCGATTCGTTTGTATTTTTACTTCTGGATACCGAATTTTAACCAACATTTTTTTGGATTTTACCGTTATTGCATATTCTACGCTTAGCCCGACCATCCATTCACGTGAAATCATTTTTCTTTTTATTTCCATTCCCTCTGCTTCAATATTTTTTTTAACTTTTAGAAACTAAGCTCTATAGCTTACTTGTCATTTCATTAAATACTTTGCAAGCAAAACCCGATTCTGCATTTTGCTAATTCCTACCCTTTGATGAGAAGGAAAGTAATTTCTTTCGTAATTCTGCGGATTAAGGACAATCCACTTAATTTTTGTTTCCTTTTTGAAAATGAAATATGTTTTTTACTCATCTTAAAGTGTTTTTAGCATGTTTTAATAATTCTTTGTTCTTATATATATATATATATATATATATATATATATATAGAGAGAGAGAGAGAGATAGATAGAGATAGATAGATAGATAGATATAGGTATATATATATATATATATATATATATATATATATATAATCACTTGAGTGCCATCAGCTAGAAGCGAAATCAAACCGTACAACTCTCCACCTTCATTCCTTAGCCTCTGTGCCAAGCCATACGTTAAAGTGGTGAGTTCACGTTAGCTTCATCCTCTTTCTTTTTCTCTTTCTGCCGGATCTTATCAAAGACAGGTGTCCATCAACGGTCGCAAGACATGCCTACTTCTCAAGCTCAGTGGTAAAAATTTGAGCACTTAGCAACATCGAGTCACTTCTTTATGTTTTCTATAGATAATAGTATTATCATGACATATAAACTGTAAAAAAGTAACGCCGTACATTTGTTTCTATATAACGGAAACGTGTGTGCAAACAAATAGAAGCGTTGAAAGTTCATGCTGAGACCTCTACGGCCAGACATAGTTTAATGAAGACCGGTAATTGAACTTAAGAAATACTGGATGACGTAGAGGTGATCATCATCATCATCGTCATAAATAAAGGAGACGAATTAAGGAGTGGAAAAAACTTGTGCACCAGATAAACTTTCTTCCAATCACGTTGTTGTGTGCATTCGATTCACATCCATTTAGGAACTAGTCTCGTTTCTAAATTTGAAAGGGAATACACATGGAGCTCATGTTTTATATAATTTTCTTATTTTCATACTAAAGAGTCATCGCTTATTAAGGCCCAGAAGCCATTCCGGGATAAGGGTTAATGAATGTCAGGTGGGATAACACCGTGATGATCGGTAATAGCAGAAGTAGGGTAAAAAAAAAGGCTCAATTATATCTTGTTTATGTTGGATTTGAAATCGGCCATGCTTTAGTTGGCTGGGAAGTAACCCTGCGGTATTGTCTTCCACGGGCAGGTAAGTCTGGGGACGAATCTTTGCTCATGGATTACTTGGATTATTCTTGTTCTAACAGGACCCGTAAAAATTCAGCGAAAGGAAAATATAATTTAATCAACAAATATGTTTGGATAAATCTACTATTTTTCTGGATAACACAAAACATTACTGTTTCAGACAGAAAAACCAATACCAAGCAGCAAATATGAATTTAACATTTCTATGAAAATAGTGTTCATTGTCTTTTAAATATAAAACTGAGTCAAATGAGATAAATTAATAAGTAGTAATAAATATCACGAAAGTAATATTGTGCTACATAGTTCAATGCAAATAATAAAATCATATTGTAGAGACAATCTTTAATTTACTCCTTCATTCTAACACTTCTCGGCAGAAATGTTCTTTTTTTGTCTTGTTTTTTTTTCGAATGTTCCGTTTTTTATAAAAGGTTTGCCTGACTTCTTGTTTCGGTGAAGAGCCGCTGCATGTCGGCATTACTACGAGTTCCTTTCCTATCACATTATAACAATAATGATATTTGAAAACGAAGCTACATTAAAAAGGGTTGTCACGCTCATATTATTGTTCAGTGTTTCCAGATTGAGTTTTTTAAAGCCAAATTCCGCGAACTTGACCATTTTTTTTGTAACAGTAGTTACGCTTTCAAAACTTGTATTTTGCCGCCTTTTTTTCAAAGCGTTACGCACGGATCAACTAAAGAAGAAACAAGCAGAATTATATATAGTAAATAGAATATAGAGATTCAAATATAGCATGTGAATTCCATGTTGTAATTCGAAATAAGCACATCCGGATGGTAACGCACAGTAAAAGGCACAGATATAAAGTCAGAAGCGATACATACGTTCAGAGATGGATGGATAGATAGATAGATAGATAGATAGATAGAAAGAGCGAGTATAAGAGAGAGAGAGAGAGAAAGAGAGAGAGAGAGAGAGAGAGAGAGAGAGTCGTGCAAAAAAAGAAAACAGTAAGATAGAGAAACTATTTTCGACTCACTACTTATATTTATAAGGATAATAAATCCTACTTCTATTAATATATATCGTCTGACAGGACGACTTCTGGAACGTTTAAGCCTGGATTCTCTGTCTCTCTTTCTCCTCTCTCTCTCTCTCTCTCTCTCTCTCTCTATATATATATATATATATATATAGTGGAAATGGTAATTAATGAAAACTGAAGAAAGTGCTCAATACCGTTGTAGAGCAGATATGCGTTTTATTTTTTATTATTTTATTTATATCATTATTTTATTTCACTCTCATCCCCAAATAGCGAACATTTCTGTAAAAGTCTGAGGATGCAACAGACGGCAAAAAAAAACAAAAAAAACGGCCAAGTAGCTGAAACAATAATGTAACCTAACAGAAAGATACAGCAATAAAAAATAAAACGTATATATATATATATATATATATATGTATATATATATATATATATATATATGTATATATATATATATATATATATATGTATATATATATATATATATATATATATATATATATATATGAGCAACTGAGGTGTTGATATTTTTACAAACATCAGTGGCTGGGTAATCGGATTTTGATAAAGATTTAATTGCCATAATCTGAACTAAACATCTTTTCTATCCAGTCGTTAGTCAAACGTGCATG
>NC_136505.1:46630815-46655815 GCF_053919585.1 Euprymna scolopes
TTTTGCATTTACTTAATCCTTATTTGAGTTCACATTTTCGGAGAAAAGATCGTTTAGATGGCATAACAATCTTCTCCGCAAAACAAAATAGACCACTCTAAATAAGACGGTATATATACATACTTAAGTGCGACGTGCATACTCTCTCTCTATGAGTGGCACTTATACAGTACTTGTCTATGTAAATTTCCATGTTTACGCAGTTTCTATCGCTGAAAAATACGCGACTTACTATTTTCACGAGAGTAATAACAAGGATGAATATAGTTTTGTTTTCAATTAATGCCGAACACGTTTTATGTTATGTTATGGATTATCAAAAAAAAAAAAAAAAAGAAAAAAAGTCATTTGATTTAAAATGAATATTCATCTAACATTCTATGTTATCATGCCATATAAAATTGGTCCTGGATATGACTTTAAACTATATCCAGTGGTGACTCACCAGCTTGCGGGATTTGGGGAGAGTGGAGCCACTCTTTAATTGCCATTGCTCCCAGGGCCACTCTGACCCGGAGTGGTAGTACCTGTTAGGATCCCAACTATGGGTTAAATAGAAACCGACTTGAAAACAACAAATATGTTCTATTAAAAAAATTTTCATCAACAATTTTGGATTCGGCATTAAATAACCCGAAAAGGGTTGATATGCGGTAAAACAAAAACAACCAACTAACCAACCTTGATAAGTGGTGACTGCTTTGTAAAAAAATAGGTACTAGATTTTTTTTATATATAATTTTATTTTTCACGTCTGAATCTCGCGTGAATCTTCGGGATTTTTAACCTGGATATTAATATATCTTTATAAATGTAAATACTTTTATATGATTGGTTGGTTGGTTGGTTGGTTGTTTTTGTTTTACAGCATATCAACCCTTTTCAGGTTATTTAATGCCGTATCCAAAGATTTTGAAGAAAATTCCACACTCCCCAAAGCCCGCAAGTTGGGGCCTCACCACTGGATATAGTTTAAGGTCATATCCAGGACCAACTTATCAAGGACCGGAAGCCACTCGAGGATGAGTGTACAATAGTCAATGCGATAATATCGCAGTCGTCGTTAGTAATGGAAATTTGGTAAATTGAATTACTTAAGGGGACGCTTCATCAAGAATTTGTTTACGTTGGACTTGAAGACTACCAAATTGTAGTCAGCTGGAAAGCAGACAAAGGGAAAACAGTTTCACAGGCGTACAATTCTAAGAAAGAAGCTTTGTTCATGGAATCTACGTTTAGGTTAAGGCACTCATAAAGAGTGGGTGAATTTATTGAGAGTAGTTTTAGGTAGACGAGTGTTTTTCGTGAATGTTTGGCGAAGTGGGGGCATAAATTGGAGCTCAGACGAAGACGCTGTGAAAATAACGATAAAGCAGAGACAGGCTCGCAATGACTCTTCTGTGAGAAAGAGGTTGCAAGGAAGAGAAAAGAGCATCCCTCACTAGACTACGAAGACTATTTTGAACTCTGTCAAGGCAGGATAAAGTCTTTCTAGCAGCTTTTAACCAGATATGGCAACAACATTCCTAATTGGACATATCTGCCTTCTATATAAGTAGAGATTGCATCAACAGTGATATATCTGCTGGAACGGTAGAAGGATTTCACCATTTTTTCAGCGACATTGGCAACAGATTTGATGTACGTGTCCCATTTCAGTGATGTGTACCCCGCCTATTCCTTTTTTGTCAAAGAAGTACATGTTTCCATCTACGAACGAATAGACAAACTACGAAAATACCATAACAGTCTAATAGTGTTAATTAATTTTAATTTTCTAACTTTGTTCAAGAATTATTACAGTTATATTATTGATTCATGCTAAAATTATATTCGTTTGTTTTCAATTTTGTTTTCTGTCTTTTGTGGATTTGTTTTCTGTTTGTTCGCTATTTCAAACATATGATATTAGTTACTATGGGATGAGGTATGAATGATTCGTGCCTATGTACGTGTCTATAAGAGAATTCTATTATGTTTATCGATAGAGTTTCCCCGAGGGAGCACAAAACATCATTTTATTTACTGAAATTTAAATAATTGCCCTAATTTCTGATGGTACACTTAATTTGATCTCATTTCAATCTTTTGGAAGTCCTATATTTGTATTGGATATTGTCGGAAGCAGCACTGGCAGAGAGATGACAGTGGCTCAGTGGTTAACGACAAGAACTGGCAATATGGGTGGGCCAAGTTCGGATCCAGCTCGTCGCATAGAAGCACTTTCAGTTAGGAACGTTGGCAACCTCCACGTGGCCCCTTCTTCTAAAAAAGATACTTAATAGAAGGATATAAGGGAACGAATGCCCAACAAAATCAACATGAATAATGTTCAACAACAACAATAAGAACAACATGCAGCAGCGGCAGTAAATGATATTTTTACGTATCACCTCTTGATTAGACAAAAGTTCAATCAGTAGTTTCTTTCATCCACACCAAAGTAGTGAGGATATTTACACATAATATCGCGCACACTATAAAAACCCAAACACACAGTCGAAGAATGTGAAAATGGCTTACACAAAAGAGGTTGGGCACTTTATGACGAGAGCTTCACAAGCGACATTAAGAGAGAGAGAGAGAGAGAGAGAGAGAGAGAGAGACATCCATAAACTATTATGCATCCAGCTAAGGATAAAATACCTCGCTCACGTAACCTACATACACATAATGACATAATACACTCTCTCACTAACTAGACAAACGCACGCTAATATATACTCACAGATTCATTCATATCCCCTACGCACACACGTAAACGCACATGGTGACAGTCGAAATAAACATGTGTACTTATTTTCTCGTTACTGATAAATCACCTTCTCTCACCTAGAACCTTCTTTATACGCTTTGTGTTATATATTGAAACCATACGCCAGTAAATAGCGATTATGTTAATTAATATGAACTTTGACGAGTGTCACATCAGTACATGCCAGGATAACTGGCGTCAAATGAAAATAAACCAGATGCAATTGGATGATGACATCATGTCTTCGAGGAGAGAAACAAAAAGATTTTTAAAAGTTAGTTATAGTCGGAAAGAGGGAGGACCAAGAAGCACACGACAATATATAGAGAATCTAAGCGAATGACACATCGATATCTGTCGTCTGCGTCTCTCAATTCAAAAGTACAAGAGACAAGTAAGATGGCATAAATTTTAGCCTTATTACTCTTTCTCTCCCACCGTAAACAAATCCCCTCTTTAATAAAACGTGTGAAACCTCAGCAATTTTCCATTGTGTTTTCACGCATGAGTATGATTCGTTATAAGTTAAACAGAAGATTTACAACCACCAGAGATCACGGTCCAGATATAGAAAATGACAATCGGAGAACAACGACCAGCACGTAAACAGTCAACGCAACGTATATATAAAACGACACTTTTGTTGATTGGTTTCTTGACTGCGAAATGGCGAAAACGCATATGTGCCAAATTATGCGTTTGGGTACAAGCTATTGGTTCAACATTTAAATAATCACAGTTGAACTCGTATTTCTTATTTATTTATTTCAAGTTGTCTATACTTAGTTAATAATATTTTTGTCTATTTAAGATCAACATCATATCGGATAGATAATCCAAAATATTAATATACGTCACCAGACTAAAATCAAAAGACGCCCCTTCTACAATACGTTAAATGACTTGTTCCTAGCACAGACTGAATACCAAAGCGAATCATGTACCGAAGGGTTGAACCGACTTCCTTTGAAGAAGAAAGGTTTTAGGGAATATGAAATTTACAAGCAGTCTCCAGTCACATTTTTATCCTCATTAAGGAAGAAAGCAACGTTAGGTTTTTGCAGTTCTTACCGAATGTTTTCCTACATACAGAGCTTGGTGTTCGCAAATGTTCATCCCTCCGACACTGGCTAAATCTTTTTTTTATTTTAAGTATTTTAATCGATATGAAGAGTTTAAAAATGAGAGAGGCATTGTAACATCAAAGAGAAAACGACAGAAGAAATAATTCGGTATTTTTTGTTGTTGTCCCGAAATACTTTTTCTATTTTTGGGCAAAAACAAATGATAACAATGCTAGGTTTTTGCAGTTCTTGCAGGGAGGTGTCGCTGTCTTTCGACATACAGCGCTTGGTATTTATAAATGTTCGTCCATCCGATACTAACTAGGCTCGACGTTGCGTTACTTCGGTGACCAAAAGAGAACATGTGTGTGAACGTGATTATGATAAGCTATCGTGATTAAATGTGTACTTAATAAGCATCTTTAATTGAAAAAAAAAAAGCTTTGGAAATCGGCAGTAAATGTTGGGCACGAATGATTACAAGGTTTCGTTCTGATATTTCCAATATAATAGCTTACTCCATCTTCCTACCCCATTTTATCAGTTATTTATTTCACTCTTCTATTACGACACTTCCGTTTTCAAAATGGCAGTTTCTTCATCTCTTACTATATCGATTAGAAATAACCACCTCGAGCTGAAATGATTGTTAATAGTCTTCGCGTGCGGAAGAAATAGCAGATTAAGTCAGAATGGAAAGCAAAGATTATACGCAATGCTTCATTGCTATTTACATTTTTTTCTTTTCTTGTCTCTCTGGTAAAAAAAAGACGAATAGACATACATAAAAAGTAAAGAAAACAAATGGCTAATTGGATACAGTATATTCATGTGAAGACTCAACGGGGCTGATAATTGCTCCATTCCGTTGGGAACGCCTGTCTTAATTCATAAAACACTGGCAATACCTTTCATCTTGAGTGTGAATGTATTCCCACCTTACAGTTCTTTCTATTTTTCTTTTTAAAATGAATAATACGTTGTATATAAATCTGGCTACAAACAGGGTTATCCGGCGTTTCCCAGGGCTTAGATACGAAAGCAAAAGAGAATTTAATACAATATACGACCAAGTAATTCGCTGCTCTACATTTGTTTTTGCTCTTATGTCTGTAAAAAAAAAAGTTTCTCGGAAACTTTAAGCCGCCGAATGCAAATATAAAGTCAGTTCGGATCAATGCGTTTATGTTTGCTTTTGAAATTGATATTTTCATGTATTGCCTTATTCTACATTCCTCATTTACGAGGAATGCAGAATGTGTCTTTTAGCAAGGTTTTACTGTTTCTTGTTAGCGTTTATATGAAACTTGTTAAGCAAAATTGTATACTTTGCATGACTGCTGTAAATGCTTTTTTTTTTTTATTTCCCAGACAATATTATTATGAGAAGCAATTCAGCACTTGAGGAACATTTTCTGTGTTTTCCTTGCTGTTGTATAATTAAAAAAAAGTATCTAGCAGGGGCGGTCCAAAAGTAATGTCTCCTATTTTTTTTTATTCCGCCCGAATGGATAAGAGGGGGTTGAAAATTGCATTTTTATGAAGATTAAAAGGACCTGAAATTTTCATCTGTCTGTTGCAGATATTGATGGCGTGAACATCTAAAAAATGAAACTCCCTTGTCATGGAAGTGCGCCAGAAACATAGATACGTCATTGAATTCCGGAAAAAACTGCATTGAGAATGGTGGTGACTATGTAGAAAAATAAATTCTGGAGCACAAAAGATCGCCCGTTTTAATGATTTCACTCCCATCTTTGTAGTTCTTTAAATTTTCGCGTTAAAAGTCTAGGAAGTTTTACTTTTGTGAAGTAATCCTTGTAGTTAATATTGTTTTGCACTTTGAGGTAAGTTTTTCTTTAAAATCCTAATTGGTCAATTGTTTAGTGTATAAATATTTTAACTCTTTATCGCGTTACTGGCAAGTAATAAGATATATTCTTATGCCTGAAACGAGTTGTACAATGAATGTGAAAACATGAAACCGTTGATACTTGAATAACCGTAACTTACCATGATATAGTTGTGGTCAATTTTCATGCCTTCGTTCAGTCTCGAAAGACAAAGGATACGCTATGTATGGCGCGGCTGCGCGTGTAATTGTGAGGCAAGGGCTGCGCAAACCCACCACACCTCTTTTGAATCGGCACTGTTTGAGTGCAGTGGCAAGGAGAAGTCCACGACGACTGGAAACAATGCCGAGATAAGCAGAGAGCACACACTGGAAGTCCAAAATGGTCACCCATTTAATACTGACCAGGTTCAACGTTGCTTAACTTCGGTGATCCAGCGAGAATCTGCGTGGTAACGTGATTATACCGTTCTGTGGTCAATTTACTTTGGTAGTAAACCTAACGAAAATTTACGATTTTGTGAAAACCTCTTATTTTGCACATTTTAAAGTTATGCTAAAGTCATAGCAATTCCTATATGGTATGCAACTTTTGTAAAGCGAAATTGAGCTAATGGACTAAAGGGTTTAAATTTCGCGCACAAATGATTGAGAATTAGCAGAAATAGACCACATGATAACTGTTGATTTTTTTTGTTTATTCTAAAATTGCAAACACAATTTTACCTAAAAATATGATCTTCATATATTGGCTATGGCTTATATACCGTATGTGCATGTATTGTGGAATATCGTGGGGGTGGAGATAAAGGTGTAGTGGAAGGTCTTGATGAATAGTTGGTTGAGTGTTATCTGAGTTTTGTCTTGTATTGAGTTTTATCTGAGTATCTTTATGTTTTGGTATGCTGGCTGGGGATAATAGTAGTATTTTATACAAAAAACCTTAACCATCTGCCATGTTTCTAATGTATAGACACATCGTTTAAACAAATGGCATCAAGAGATGCTGCTTGTATAACTCATAGTCTACTGATGTTTACAGAGTTTGACAGTGTAATTGGCGTCGTGTTGTAGATATGTTGAGCAACGTTTAAAGCGAAAATAACTGGAATTGGTACTGGCTATTCAAACATTGCGTGATTCGTGCGAATTTAAGGTCGTGTCAAATTCGTTTCTTTTCTTAAAACGTGTCGCCTAACAACGTGCCCCATCAGAGATCTTATCTGTTCTTTCATTTTCTTCACTTTTAGCTAAGCTTTCTTTTCTTTAAAAAGTTATTTGCTTTCTTATAAGATTAACATATCTTTAAATCCTATATATCTGAAAAAAAAAGCGTGAATACCAACGAATATGACACACATGAAAAATTATACGGCTATCACGTTTCTTTGGTTCCCAGATTTATCTGAGAGGGGCCTATGTTTTCAATGGCGTCCGTGGGTCCGTGCGTCCGTTAGTTGGGACTATTGCCAGATAACCGTCCATTAAGTTTTCGTGAAATTTTGCCACAAATAAAATAGATGTGCACAGTAACCATTTTTCTTTTTTACAAAAATTACCGTTGCGACCCCAGGGGCTCACAAGAGGTCAAAAATGTCCCCAAATGACCCAAAATGACACATTTTGCCCAATAACTTTTGATCCATCCATTAGATGTTTTTGAAACTTGTCCAAAATGTGGAGCCCATTGTTTTTAATATAAATCCAGTATGGGTGACCCTGGTAAAATTCTGGTTCGCGTCCACGGGGTCTTTCAGTGCCAAAAGCGCCTCTTTTTGTGGCACAGTTTTCATATTTCTCAACAAAAACTTGAAATGTTTGACTATATAGTGTTTTTTTCACGGTAGTCAACTCAAATATACATATGTTAAGGCTTGAAACTGCACCGTTATCCATTTACACTGGGATTCGGCATCCTCAGGGGCTCAAAAGAGGTAAAAATGCTCCCAAATAGCCAAAAATAACACTTTTTGCGCCATAGCTTTTGATCAATCCATTAGATTTTTCTGAAACTTGGCCAAAATGTAGAGGCCGTCGTTCTTAATATAAATTCAGTATGGGTGACCCTGGAAAAATTTTGGTTCGCATCCCTCTGGGACTTTTAAGGCTAAAAAACATGTCCTTTTTTTAATACAAATAATGCAAATTGAAAGCGTGAAATTATCAAAATGTACAAATGATATGACTTGCGTACATTTATATCCGAAGAAATAAAACACTTTTGCCCCCGCCCCCTTAAATATTCGTCCCTGGAAGCCAGTTGTTACTAATTTTAAAACAAATGTAAACGGTTACTAAACATAGTCAGCAGTAACAAAAGCAGGTCCAGAGAAAGGACACACGTTAGGGCGTGGGAGGAGGAAAGAAATCAGGTACGCAATGTTACACACAAACTGACAAACCTACAAAAGAAGGAAAATATATGCCCACAATTATACAGAATAATTCATTTTTATCCATTCTACAAAATAAAAAACAAAAAAAAAAAGAAAACAAAAATAGATGCAAACAATTTGACTGTCGTTAATCTACTTTTTCCAAAAAAACAAAAAACAAAAAAACAAAATAACAAAACATTTTTAAATTGTTACATGTTTGCGAAGGACATATTCTTTCCCCATTCTTACCAAGGATCGCAATACACTCTCGTTTTCCACGTTGAGTTCTACTCTCTCCCTCTCTTTCTCTATGTCTGACTGCTCTCTTTCTGTTTTGCTTGACCGGAAGAACAATAAAAAGCTTTGGAAAGATGAAACTGTGTATAGGTTTAACAAACGACCGGCTGTCATGCATACGCATCAAATCCAAAGATGGCGGATAGTAAGTAGACGATAAAGAAATAAGCAAAAATGCTGCATGTATTTATATTATTACAAAAATACTAATCCTAAAACAGGTAAAATTCATCCTAAGGACAAAACGCTTTCGCACCACCTTTGGATCCTCTTTACGAAAACTAAAATCATCATCATCATCATAATACTAAACCTCATCTCGCGAATCCATCTCCCAAATGACACTTTTTCGAAAACAAAAGAGAATTTAATACAATATACGACCAAGTAATTCGCTGCTCTACATTTGTTTTTGCTCTTATGTCTGTAAAAAAAAAATGTTTCTCGGAAACTTAAAGCCGCCGAATGCAAATATAAAGTCAGTTCGGATCAATGCGTTTATGTTTGCTTGCTTTTGAAATTGATATTCTCATGCATTGCCTTTTGACCGAAACAATGGCTTTGTTATTGTCGTAACCATGTAATTTGTTTACCTAAAGTAGTCAGTGCTCGGTACGTAAGTAGAGCTACGTATTCAGTTTTGAAAGTATACATGGTAATTAAGCTATATAGAATTTTCCGCGTTTTATCCTACACACACATTATATATATATATTATATATATATATATATATATATATATATATATATATATATAGAGAGAGAGAGAGAGAGAGAGAGAGGGAGATAGATAGAGATAGACAGATAGATAGATAGAGAGAGAGAGTACTTTACAAATGATGGGCAATGTTTATATAAAGATATTATAGATATCATTCACAAACTCGTTAAGTAAACTACCGACTATAAACACTAGATGGTTGTAGGTGTGATTCTTTTCTGGGCATATGTGGTAGTCTATCCGCCTTAGAGATCTATGATACACCGTAACCGTCTGTCATTGGATGACAATATATATATATATATATATATATATATATATATATATATATATATAGAGAGAGAGAGAGAGAGAGAGAATATGAACTAGATCGTCGAAGAACCGCACCTACAACTATATAGCTTTTAGTCGAGAGTTTTACTTACTAAACACGTAAATGACATGTACAGTACCTTTATACAAACAGTTCCCGTCAATTTTAAAGTTCTAAATTTTTTTAGTTACAAACAAAGAGCGTTGTCTTGCGCTATGTGAACAGCATGCAATATCATTCAACGGCTGCGCTCTACCCCAAACATGTGGATTATATAGTCAATTTACATGCAGACTGTTCTGCTGCATCACAGTTTTTCAATGCGCCTAGACTAGCACTTATCTAAGGTAAGGAATCGAACCTACAACCATAGTAGCTGATAGTCAGCATCCTACTTTATGAAGTATGGGATGTACGTTTTATGTGCTCGTACATATATATATATATATATATATATATATATATATATATACACATACACACATATATATATATTATATATACGCATACCTAACTTTATATAGAGATAAGAAATCTGATCTATGTATTTTATCGATGTATCTTATGTGCTACCGTGTATCTTTCTGTAATTCAATGTAATTTTTACTTATAATGAACTTTGTATTGGGAACATATAAATCTCATTTGTATTAATCTAAGATGTTGCAGTAAGCTCATAGTTTTTAACTTTATGTAAATGAAGATTTGTTTGTTTATCGATTATACGATTATGAAAGGCATTATCGATTATAATGTGTTTTATATTACATAGTTGTTTGAGAAATGCCTTTTTTTGATAAAGAGATTACATTGGCTCTTTGGTTTATAGTTTGTTATGTCTGCATTGTTTAAATCCAACTGTGCAACGTGCGTTTGAAAAGCATCACATTTTGTGCGAACAATAAACATTCTTATCTTTTGGCTTTAGACAATGTACTAAATAATAATAAAATAAAAATAAAAAACGCGTGAAGTTGTAAAGATAGTTTTCCCATTTGCCTATTCAATATAGGATGTGCGAGGTATATTTACAATTGTTATCTTGTGGGGGTTCATATAGATGTAGTGAGTGTATATAAAATGCGTGCTATACACATTGTTCTTCTAATGAATGTGTGTATACAAAGTGTATATACGCTTGTATACACACGTCACAAATCGCTGTGCCGTTGCGAGATGGAGATACATTATCGAAGAGGGCGGATTCAGTTAACCTTTGGAATGGGTTTACATACAAAGTTCTTTATAAAAGATAAAGAAGATAAAACACATTACCTTGCGGTTGAAAAACGAACCGAGAAAAAAGGCTTACATAACAAATACACGACGTTTATTCATCCAGTTGATGATTGGAATTCGATGCCTGCTACTTTGCTACATTGTCGTCTTTTTCTCCCCATTCGCTTTCCAAGGAGTTTCTGTCAGTCTCCCCGGTTCGCTTTACCCGACTCACTCATACTCCCTGACTGACTGCCTCTTTTTCTGACTGACTCTAACTTAAATGTATATATAAATTTTATAGTTCTTTGTAATGTCAGCACGCGGACCAAACATGTGAATTCCATTCATATGCTTTCAACGTGTATCCTGGCAACACAAATCTCAAATTTTCTCTGTGGGCATTCTTTTTTTTTTTTTTATATATATTCCATTATTCCTTATTACAATGGATAATTCCTGCATTCTTAGAATCATATCTAACTAACAAAAATGTATTCTTTTTAACTTTTAACAACTGCGTTCGATTCCAGAATTCTCCTTCAATAATAATATTCGATCCTAATTACTTCGTTTCTAATTAAAAACCGGAAGTTGACCCTTTCAATATACAACACATTATAATAACCCGGTAGAATGTGTAGATTAGAAACATAGAAATTGGGCAAAATAATTTGTGTAAAAAACAGCTAATATAGGTACATCTGTGACAGCACGGGTGAGAGCGCGTGGGAAAATATTAGCAGGAATGTCGAAGACATTAACAGTAGTAGCCGCAAATATGCAAATGAGGAAGTATTCGCGAGTTGGCGCGAGAAGAAAAAGTAAAAAAAATGAAGAAAAATGAAGGAAATGGACGTGTAAGTAGCGAGGACGGGAACGGGTCAGCTGTGACCGTCGTGTGGTCGGAAGAAAGAGAAACGCGCCCGAGCTAAAACTGACAACGGTAATAAGAACTTTTGTTAAAAAAGAAAAACTGTCGACCCGGATTTTTATTTATTTTTATTCCTGCTTCATTTTTTTGTCCATTTGTAACGTAACAGCCACGTTACACATCACTTGATTTAATATTTCGCCTGAAGTAGAGGCTTCATCATGAATACACCCTATAAATATACGGAGTCATTATTTATACATTGGAGGCCACTACGGGCGTATAATAGATGAATATCCACGTGCTCATAGTATCATATAGATTTCACGGTTACGTAAATTGTTCACTTTTTTGTGTCGTAAAATTATTATTATATAATCAATCATGAACGAATGAAAAATAAATATAAACAAATCTTATTTATGTGGAAAGTGGGAATACGTGTATATATTTTTTTAAATTACTATGCAGATTTATATTGTAAAGAACTAAATACTTTGATATAATTGATAAATTGTAATTACGGTGATGAATAAATTTTGAATATTTACTCCAAAGTAAATTTTCTAAAGAATATTATTTACATACTGTTTTCGTAACATGATTCAAATATTTGAAAAAAAAAAATTTTTTGTATTTAACTTTTACATTTTTGAGATGAGTAGTACTATTCTTATTATTTGGATTCTTCAGACTAATATTATAATCTTGAGTGTTATTTGCACAACGTTTCGGTCGATGTAAACTCCGACCTCCTTTAAGTGCCAACCTCGAGAATCCTTCTGTCAAACTCGGGAATCTGCACGGAATTTCGAACGAAACACTATCTAATTCGTGGATGTAGCATGGTTTCGTTTCCTCAAATAATGTGTAGTAATATATATATATATATATATATATATATATATATATATATATATATATATATATACGCAAAAATTTCTATTTCTGGTATGAATATTAAATATACCGTTCTCCTCTGATCTTGAGCATGTAGTACAATGGGGAAAGGAGTGGCTGGTTACTTTTAATGCATCTAAAACCAAGCTTCTCTCTTTACATCATCAACATTTTAATCCACATTTGTCATCAATTGAAATGAATGGCTCTCGTCTTCAGGAGGCCTCAAGTTTTGACAAGCTTCTGGGCTTGACCATTACTCCTGATCTTAAATGGAACACGTATATCAAATCTGTTGCCAAGGCCGCTGGAAAAATGGTGGGATCTTTCTATCGATCCAGTAGATATCTCACTGCTGATGCTATTCTCTATCTATATAAGAGCCAGGTACGTCCAAGGATGGAATACTGTTGCCACATCTGGGCAGGAGCTGCTAGAAAGGACTTGTCCTGCCTTGATAGAGTTCAAAATAGACTTCGTAGCCTCATAGGAGATGCCCTTTTCTCCTCCTTACAACCTCTATCTCACAGAAGAGATGTTGCGAGTTTGTCTCTGATGTATCGTTATTTTCATGGAAAGTGTTCAACTGAGCTTCAATCTATGGTCCCCCCTCGCCAAACTTTCACAAGAAACACTCGTCTAGCTGTAAACACTATCAATAATTTCCCCCACTCTTTATCTGTGCCTAAACCTAAACATAGATTCCATGAACAAAGCTTCTTTCTTAGAACTGCACGCCTGTGGAATTGTCTTCCGTTTTCCTGCTTTCCGGCGTACTACAATATGGTTGTGTTCAAGTCTAAGGTAAATAAGTTCTTGATGAGCCGTTCCATATAAGTTATTAAATTTACCAAATTTTCATTACTAATGATTACTATATTGACCAACTTCTACTGTACACTCTTTAACCCTTATCCTTGAGTGGCCTCTGGGCCTTGATAATGTGGTGATGCCTTTGTAAAAAAAAAAAAAAAAAATTCGATTAAAATGTCTTTAATTAACTTTAACTATATATATATATATATATATATATATATATATATAATGAAAATTTGCATAAATTCGTTAATTAAGCCTTAATAAAATGCAGTTAATTTATAAAGTACAGAAACATGTTTCTAACATAGATAAAACATTTTGCCAACAAAAATATTGCACGCATTGTTGATTATTAATTTAAAAGTACAATATAAAACGTTTTTAACATTTTATAAAACTACTTCAATCTTGAGTTTCATAGTTGTAGTTGTCACATTTGAGAGAGAAAGATGAAGAGAGAAGGAGAGAGATAGAGAGGAGGACGAGTCAACGAAGTGAGAGCAATAAAGAATACACAAAATAACAGCCACATACAATGAAGTAGGTTAAATATGGTAGAAACGTAGTAATAAATGTTCGTAATTTTTTCTTGGTTTGTTTTACGAATTATAGCCAATTAGAATTATTAAAATAGAATTCCTTTAAAAAAATAACACAACCCCTAAACGCAATAGTAATGCTGGCATGTACTTTGTCTGGCAAAGAAACAAAACGTTGATGAGTAACTCTCAAGTATGAAAATAGCATATATTATTTAGCAGCATATGTTTTCGGCTGTGTAAAGCACAAGGTTTTGACTTTCGATGGGATAAGAATGTATGAATACATTAAGCACTCTCGTCTTGTTTGTTTCTTTATAAAAAAAATAAAATTACACTTTTCGTATGATCGCCTGTAAACTAGTATAAAGTACACAGTGGAGTGCAAGCCTTCACGTTAATGTCATAGAATATATTGATCGATTGCTATATAGAAACAGACGAATAGTGATTGATCTTTACGCAAATAATTTATACTTAACAGTTAGTTCAATATATATATATATATATATATATATATATATATATATATATATATATATATACATATATTAATTTGAATAAAATAAAATACAAATGATGGTTGACGTTATGCGAATGAAAAGGAAACTCTAAAATAAATAAATCTTTTAACCAAATCTTGATGATGTCCCCTGGAATAGGGACGAAACGTTGATTACCATTTGATTATTTTAGGTTTTCCTTTTCTTTCGCATTTATTTATTTATTTGCAGGTTGTTAACCTTGTCTTCATAGTTGTTGTTTCACCACATTTCGCCCCCCCCAAAAAAAAAGAAATGACAAATAACATAACACACTCACATGCATACACATACACACACATACACACACACGCGCGCGTGTGTGAAGAGAAGGTCTATAAGCTTTTCAACATTTAAAACTATACGAAAAAAGAAAACACTTAGTCCAAGGTAGTATGTTGGAAAGCTATATACTTGGCAGTCAATTAACCTCTTACAATCACTGCTGGTTCCAAGAATTCAAGTCGGTAAATCATCACTTGTTTACCATGATTTTATATATACGTATAGGTATTCATATCTCAATTCTTCGCCTTAAAATGGTGTTAGCATAACCGCACTGAAAAGCTGTAATGCAATTAAACATGCTGTGAATGAATTTTGGAGTCCAGTACTTTAATTAAGTAGGTATTATCGTCTGTTGCTACTTAGTGCAATGCAAAGTTCTTTGTGAATTAAAAAAAAAGCACAAAGGTAAAAAACTTCAGTCAGATCGAACCAATAGTGCTGGAGAAAAAAGTGAGAGGAAATATGATAATGTGGTAACTAATACGCATTAATACCTATTAATCATTAACTCCGCATTATAATGATGCCATAATACATAATTCGCTGCACCTTCTTCTCAGAAGAGTTCTTACAAACCTTAAGATAAATCGACTCAGTAGTTTCATGGAAAAACTGGAACGGACAGTTAGACTAAGAGAAATCTCACTTATATATAAAAGTCAATTTTCTGTGTGTGTGTGTGTGTGTGTGTATGTGTGTGTGTGAGAGAGAATTCGTTCCGTATGGATTTCGAAACATCTTAACCGATTTTTCAAGCTTTTACAAAAATGTTCCTCCTGTGTTTGGGCATGTTCTTAGAAAGACCTTCCAGGATTATCTAAAAGTGCACTTGAGAAGTTTTATCACCGCACAAGCTAAGGGCCCGACCTATAACATCAACAGTAGGTTCTTTGATAAGACAGGAGTGCGCCTGAGATGAATTTTTCTATTTAGTCCACAATTGAACCATGACAGTTGTGTTTTGCATTTTAAATTAAAATCCCAGCACCTCCCATGTATATATATATATATATATATATATATATATATATATATATATATATATATATATATATATATATATTTAGGCAAACATTATTAAAAACAACAGAGATACCTTGCTTAATTAATCTCCGTTGTTTTTAATAATGTTTGCCTGAATGAAGGAATGCTGCCTAAATACACTAATATATATATAATTATTTTGATAAACTCAACAGTAGGTTTTCTACAATGTAAGGTAGGCTACTGTGTATTGACGACTAATCACTGCAAGGAGGAATATGAAGCTTCTTTCTGGTACACCGGGGTGGGTCCTCGACTACAGCAGGCAGTCAACCGATTTGACTGAAAAATGAACTATTTCACCGATTCCGATATTGGAAGTGTTAAGCATTTGTTGACCATTATTCAATCTCAAGCAACGTGGGGTCTCCCTGACACTGTAATATAGATTGCTTTAGTGCAACACACACGCTATTATCCTAATATTAAGTTATTAACAAATTATTAAGCTTGAAAATAATTTCACATATAATATTCCAAATTAAAATAATGCTATTAGTATTATTTAAAATTACAATATTATAATAGGTAATATTCAAAATTAACATTCATTAAAACAAAGTTATTTGTTCTCATATTGCTTTATTTCAAAGCAAATAAGTCATTAATTTGGAAGCAAGCAAAGTGATTATTTTCATATTACTTTACTGCAGGTAATTTGGTTAAAATAATGTCAATTGTTTCCCTCTTCAAGATTAACAGTTAGTAAACCCAATAACTTCAATTGTTAAATCTATGGCTCTAACCGAAAGCCCAATATCTACTCTAAACTTTTCTATCCTTGTTTTTGGCAATGTTCCAGGCCCACCCAGGAGTCAAACGCCAAATGAATTAATGCAAATCTCTTCATGAATTTCGTTGCCAATTCAGACTGTATTACATGAGCACCATTTTCAATTTTATTTATTTATTTATTTGGCTAGAATGATGGATGTTTGTAATGCAATTGTGTTTTTTGCTTGTCAGAGGCAATGCACATAATGGTTGAGTGAACAATTTCTCGGGATAATATTATTCGCAAAATGAACATCAATACTAAAAATATCAATGTAAATCTTTTGAGGCAGCAACTAATATTTCGTTCTAATTTTAATTTAAATTTAAAACGTTTAATACGAAGATAGTACTCATGCAATATAAGGATCGTTCTATCGTCGGAACACTCCGCGCGGTTTGCGGAAAACGCCGAAACTTGCCGAACGAAAATTTCCCTTTTTTTTCTTTCAATAAATAATTTATTATCTATGACAGTACTAAGCTTATTATTTGAAAAATAGATTTAAAAAGTAAACCAATTTCTATGAAAAATTAATTGAAACATAAAAACAATATTCTTGAATTATCCGACAATTTTTAGGAAACTTTCAGAAAATTGAAATTCAAACCAAATAAAAACAATCATTGCAAGGTAAGTTTTCTTAAATAAATGTAACAATTGATAGCAAAAACAACCGTTTGATTTTAGTACATGATTTTGTCTCTTTTTTTTCATAATATTTTAATAAATATTTATTTTTGTTTTTATAAAAAAGGAATGGAAGTAAACAAATGTTTCCTTTACGTTTTTTGATCAACACACTCAGCGTTTCGGCACGTTCCAGCACAGTATACTGCACCAAAAAATAATAACAACGAAATGCCTTATAGTTTCCAGTCGAAGACTCTTGAAAATATAGTATATTATCACTATACATCTTATAAAATAACTGACTAATATATATGATTAAAGATTCAAATGAACAGCTACAGCAGGAAATGGAATAAACGCTACAAAAGCCTGATAGTCACAGTTGGTGAATTACATGCAATCGGGACGTGAGGACAATTTAGAAGATTGATATGCAATAAATTTCTGTTTTAAACTTTAAAAAAGTTCCATAGAAACATATAGAATGTTTCAGACTGCTTTTGGATCATTTTGTAATAATTTGAGCATCAGTTTTTGAGTGGTATAAGAGATTCAAGGAAGGCAAAGGGTCCGTGAAAGATTTTTTTTTTTTTTTTTTTTTTTTTTTTACACAGTGATCACCACTTATCAAGGCCCGGAAGCCACTCAGGGATAAGGGTTATTGCAAGTACATCACGTTAGTGAGGAGATTTTATGAAGTGTTTAATTAGGGGGGCGGTTCATTAGGAATTTGTTAACATTAGACTTGAAGACATCCAAGTTGTAGTCCGGAGGGAAGCAGGCAGACGGAACAGAGTTCCACAGGCGTGCAGTTCTAAGAAAGAAGCTTTGCTCATGAAATCCGCGTTTTGATTTAGGCACAGATATGGAGTGGGGGAAATTTTTCACAGTGGATTCAGCTAGACGGGTGTTTTTCGTGAAAGTTTGGCGAGGGGGGACCAGGGATTGGAGTTCAGACGAGCACCTGCCATGAAAATAACGATAAAACAAGGATAGGCTCGCAACGTCTCTTCTGTGGGAGAGGGGTTGCAGGGTAGAGAAAAGGGCATCCCCCATTAAACCACGAAGTCTATTTTGTACTCTGTCAAGGCATGATAGGCTGTTTTTGGCAGCTCCTGCCCAGATATGGCAACAGTATTCCATCCTTGGCCGTACTTGGCTTTTATATAGATAGAGAATTGCATCAGTAGTGAGATATCTTCTGGAGCGGTAGAAGGATCCCACCATCTTTCCTGCGACCTTGGCAACAGACTTGATGTACGTGTTCCATTTCAGATCAGGAGTAAAGGTCAAACCCAGAAGCTTGTCAAAACACGGGGCCTCACCCAGACGAGAGCCATCCATCACAATTGATGCCAGCTGGGGATCAGAGCGTTGATGATGTAAGGATAGGAGTTTGGTTTTAGATGCATTAAAGGTAACTATCCACATCTTCCCCCACTGAACCACGCGCTCGAGATCAGAGGAGAGAGAATCCGAGAGAACTTCGTCATTTACAGCGTTTGATGTGTTGCCGTAGATGGTCGTGTCATCAGCATAGATGTCAACGAATGATTTAAGTATGTGTTTAGGGAGGTCATTGATGTAGATCAGGAAGAGAGTTGGGCCGAGGATTGACCCCTGAGGGACTCCAGCATTTATATTGCAGGCCTCCGATTTTTGTCCATCTACCACTACTCTTATGAGCCTATCGGAGAGAAATGATTTTTGAGAAGTATGGTAGAAGGAAGGAAGTCAACACACCAAAGTTGATTCACCAAATAAAGAATTTCATGGATAAGGATCGTCGTGCGTCTATAGGCACAATAAGTGCACAGTAAGATGTCAGTGTGGGAAGGTATTAATGTAGATTGGTGTAGGAAGCAGCGTAGTATTTTCAAGGGGTCTGCCTAATCTATCCATATAATTATGAAACTCTGTGGATCTTGCTTGCGTCTTGTCTTCGAGGGATGAAGGGTGAATATATATATATATATATATATATATATATATATATATATATATATATATATACTAGCAAAAGTACCCGTCGTTGAATGAGTTCAAAAATAGCCTGAAGAAAATGAACTCTGATTTATTAAAGTATAGGTTATGAAAAGGAAGAGTTGTAAAGAGATAGCTTCGAATTCGGGGGTATCAAAACCAAAGCAAAATATGATGAAAGTTAAAAATAAAATAGATAAACCCCATAATTTATTATACCATACCTGTTCACACTGAAACACGTATTACAATATTCTGTGGATCTATATTAAAAAAAAACCTTGTTAAACTTTGTGACATATTTCCATTCTATGGAGGTCAGGCGCGAACGAACACCCCATAATTTTATTATACCATATTTCTTCAAACTGAAACATAATTATCAAAGTCTACTTACGCAGATAGATATTAAAAGTCTTCATTAAAATTTGTTCCTATTTCCATTCTATGGAGGCCATGCGCGAACAAAGACCCCACAATTTTATTATACCATCCCTATTTAAGTTAAAACATTCTTATCAAAGTATTCTTATGTACATTTATATAAAAAAAAACACTTGTAAACGTTTTCTTTTGATTTTTAAATTTTTTCTTTCTATACTTTGTGGACCAGGCGCGAACACAGACCCCACAATTTTAATGAACCACCGTTCTGCAGGATCAAACATACCTATTCCTGTGTCTCAATACATCTTCTATCATTATATGTAATCAGTTTTTTAAAATAGTCAACAATATAGGAACCTATTCGTGACCACACACACACACACACACACACACACACACACACACACACACACATTCAGCTTTATATTATAGATTTATTATACCATATTTCTTCTATATTTTCTGGCTACATAATCTAAAGGATGCTTCCACAAAGTCTGGCTACATAATGTAGCCAGACTTTGTGGATACCCTGTATATATATATATATATATATATATATATATATATATATATAATTTTGATTTCACTATTAAATACAGTGTGCAACGATAAAATTGTCGCCCTAGAAAATACACGATTTTTTTTCTGTTTGATGAAAACTGTTTTTCTTTTTTGTTCAGATCATCTACTAGTTGCCTAATTGTGTACAAATCCCAAGAGAGACAGGAGCCTTTTATCATGTCTGAAACTGACACAATGTTCAACGAGCGAGATCAGAGAGGCTTGAAAGTCAACTCCAAAGTGTATCTGAATGCGCTGAAGAGTGTGGTGATCCCCTGGGGCAATCAGGTGGCCACTGGCAGACCCTGGGTGTGGCAGCAGTACTCAGCATCAGCCCTCAAGTTCAAAGAGACCCAGGCTCGGCTTGGTACCCTTCTCTTACTGGCACCCTCCTCCTCCACCGACTTTAACCCATTGGACTACTTCGTTTGGTCATACGTCGAAAACATTACCAACATGACCTCCTACAACACCAAAGTCAGCTTAATCGCTGATATCCGCAGAATATCCGCTAAGCATCCGCCGGTGCTTATGGAAAAGGCATGCTTCCAGTTCCGGACCCGTATCGAGGCGGTGATTGAGATTTAAGGCGGCTACATGCAATAGATGTCAGGTCTGCTACATAATCAAGTAATCAATTGACCTGTTAATATATCCTGTAGTTGTCGAAACTTATCAACGTCTTTTTTCTTCATTGCTGTGCGGAGTAATATGCTTTCAATTTTAATTGCAGTAGTTTAATCTGAGTGACGGTACATGGAATAACCCTAATTACAACGTGGACTTAAGAAGATCGATTACGTCACTGGTGGACTCTCCGAGAAAGAGAATGAAGAAATCTGAAGCGACCAATTAATTCTGTTTCTCTGTAAGCGATCAAGACCAGGCTATAGTGTTGTGAAAATTGTTTTGGGTGACCAGAATAACTGTCGAACTTTTTGTGGCGTTCCACGATCGGAAAAGACCTATAACAGAACTCATATACCGGCAAACGCCCCCCCCCTGGGATAAATGTCGTGTTATATAAAGCTGTAGTATTGTCTTCTTTAGGGTGACAACTTTATCCTTCAATTCTGTATTAGATTTTATATAATAAATGATATATAATTGTCTATATAATAATAAATACCTTACTCCATTATTTAAAATGTCATCGTTAAGCGTATCTTGCGACCGGGAACGCTAGTATAATTATAAAACTCTGTGGACCGCCCAACCGCACTTGTTTTCATCTGGTCTATCAAAAACACTGTTGCCATCGAAACCAGCTTATATTTAATAAAATTCACACTTTCCACAGTCCAATCACATGAATTTCAGATAAATTTCAGTCTTTGCTAAACTTATCGACACATTTTCAATTATGAAACGATGTTTTGTTATGTTTTGGTTTGGATTTTCATTTTGAGCTGATGGGCCTCAAGTCATATATTTTTTACTTTTGAAATCATGACTGTATATTGGATACAATATAATATGAAATAATTGGCCCTAAAATAATAAATATGAAATATACGTAAATTAAAGTATCATATTTAAGCGTATTTTACAAACAGGTACTTAATTATACTTAATTTATGTAAATAATATTACAATTAATACGAATCCTTTCAAGTTTCTGACCGGTAAATTATCTGTATATTGTACACGGCCTCTACAATGTACTTATTTGTTTATGGGATGTGATTTATGTTTGTCTTTTTTATTGTGTCAAGACCGAAGCAGATTAGTGGCGGAAAGGGGAGGATTGAGGTCGGCTGCGCGAACAATTGACCAGATTAAGAACGACGCAATTCTTTGAGGAGGAAAAAAAAGATTCGAGAAAATTAATGCATATAATGAGAGAGAGCATGGCATATAACAAACAAAGCAAATGAATAAAGATTTGTGGCTTTCGTTCAGTTTTTGGTAAAACTTAAATTATATTACTGTACCTTGGCAACGAAGGTTGATTCTCTAAGGTAAAGGGCCAAAAAACTAAATTCAGGGAAAAGAGAAAACGATGCTTATTATTGGAAAAACAGGTGTAGCTCTAAAGATGTACACACTCCTATATTCATGTTGGGCTATTAATATGATTTCCTGGACATTGGTCGATACGTCAGGAAAATAAAATATTGCAAAGCTATACTACTAAGTCTATTACTAATGAAGATTTGGTATCTGTCTGTTTAAAATCGTCGCCATTTGCTACGTCACGGACCGCATTTAATTCTTCACCGCCATCTTGGTTACTGATCTGAACTACGCCGCCATCTTTGTTCAACATAATATCTCAGAACTTAAGAGGTTAACTACGCGACGGACCGCATTTGATTCTTGGTCGCTATCTTCGTTACTGATCTGAACTACGCCGTCATCTTTGTTCAACACAAATGTCTCAAAACTTAACAAAAAAAGCTGTGATATTATCTATATATTAATACGATAGCGTGTGTGTTCTTTTTAGCGAGTGTTGTCGTTTCATTGTTATGACCTTCAATTTCTTGTAATAAATAATTTTTCCAAAAATTCTTTCTAAGTTTGGATCATAGTTGATGCCACTCAAGTCATCTATTTTTTTTTATATAAATAATTTTATTAAGAATTTTTTAATAAGTTTTGGCTTAGCTGAAAGAAATCAATATATATATATGTATATATATGTATATAATATTATAATATATATATATATAATAATATTTATAAGCATGGAATTGACTCTATAATAATATATACAAGCATATTTAAGCGTATTTTACGACCGAACTTAGATAAATACCTTTAAAGTTTTAACAAAAAAGCTATAATAATACCGGGGCGTCTCAATTTACGCTGAACATCCACAGAATGCCAACATCAACATATGAAAGAATCCGCTGTGGAATTTCAACAGGTCCCGCTAGTTATTATTATTATTATTATTATTATTATTATTATTATTATTATTATTATTATTATTATTATTATCATCATTATCATCATCATTATTATTATTATTATTATTATTATTATTATTATTATTATTATTCATTAATGGAGGTTTCGTATTTATCTGTTTAAAATCAAGATTATAGTATAACGTCTATTTCGAATGAGGATTTGCTATTTGTCTGCTTGAATACAAAGCTGTAGTATTACTTCTATTACGCATCAATGTTTTGTATCTGTTTGAAAGAAAAATATACTATTATTTCTATTCCTAATGTGTATTTGGTATACATCTGTCTGAAGCCAAAACTATATTATTACTCGTATCATTAGTAGGGATTTTGTATCTGTGTAAATCCAAAACTATACTATTACTTCTATTGCTAGTGGAGATTTGCTATTAAACTATCTGAAGTCAAAACTATGCTATTACTTCTTTCAAAAACAGAATTGCTGTCTGAATGAATGAAAAGGGATACTATCACTTCTATAACTTGTAGAAATTTGGTATCTGTTTGTTTAAACTCAGCATTATACTAATATTCTTTAACTAGTAGAGATGTGTTGCCTGTTTAGAGAATATATATATATATACACACACACACACACACACACACACACACATATATATATGTATATATATATATAAAATAAAAATTACAATTAAATTTACCAAAATGATCCAAGATGTTAAAATACAAGTATATTATGAAAATTAAAGAATTAATATTTATAAAGTTATCTCAGCCAGATGTAAAAGCTCGATAAGCTTTTAAATCGTTTTTTGGTCGAAAATTTGGCTAACAAAGGGGCCAAAAATCAAATGATTTGCAATTTGCGGTCTCAAGCAAACTATTAAGCCAATCTTGGGTCTAAACATTTGAAATTTTGCATAAAGGGTATTCAGACATGCAGCAAGCTTCTCAATCAGCTGTTGGGCGAAAATTTTAATTCGCCAATTTTGGGTCTAAACATTTGAAATTTTACATAAAGGATATTCAGACCTGCAGTAAGTTTTTAATCAGCTGTTGGGCGAATCTACCATATTCCGCCGCCAATTTTGAATCTAAACACTTGAAATTTAAGATGTGGGTTACCTGGACATAGGCCAAACATTTAAATATATATATATATATATATATATATATATATATATATATATCGGTAGATAGGCATGATATTACAGCGCGTGTTTTCAGACAAAAGCTTAAATCACTAATAAATTTCATTGTAAAACATGAAGTATTTGGATCTGTGTGCTGTTGGATGTATTCAGTAGAATGGCAAAAGAGAGGATTACCACACTCCCACATACTAATCTGGCTCTTCAACAAACTCAATCCAAACGAAATCGACAATCTAATATCTGCTGAAATACCTGATGCTGACATTGATAAAGATTTGCATGAAGTTGTCATAAAAATATGATACAAATATATTTTTTAAATTTTAGTTGCCTGTCTACGGATATCTTTTGGTTTTTATTCAAAAATTAATTGAAAACTTGAACTGAATTTTGACACTGATATATGGAAAAAAAATTTACCGGATTGATATAATCAAAGATTTGCCGGATATCCAATCAAACTAAAGAAAAGCTGTGGAAATATTCCTTGGATTTATTACAATACGCGTTGGATCTTTTTACCTGTCGAATACCAAAAACTTCCATTACAGGATTTAACATACACTTTCGATTTGAAGTTCAATATCCTTTTTTTTTTGCTGCATCAATATCCAGTTTCCCTTATTCTATGTAGCAAAAATGATTTAAAAACTTTAAAAACATTTAATTTAATTTTCTATGTTTATTACCTTTAGCAAATTAGGTGGAAACCTTTTATAATATTTGTTAATATTTTTCCTCCAAAACTCATGTGTTAAGGGAATATATTTTACTATACTGCATTCTTTGTCTTACATACAATAACATTTCTATATTTGAAATTTAACTTTTTCAAATCAAAAAGTTTAAATTCCTAATATATATATATATATATATATATATATATATATATATATATATATATATATATATATATATATATATATATATATATATATATATAAATTACAATTAAATTTACCAAAATAATCCAAGATGGTAAAATTAAAGTATATTATAAATATTAAAGAAATACTAT
>NC_136505.1:46660815-46810815 GCF_053919585.1 Euprymna scolopes
CCGCAGAAAAGATAAATATTATTTATTGCTTTATTCGTCCATCAATTAAATTACATATACAAATGATAAGACATGAATACATGTACAGATAAACACGTGTTGCTGCTTCGTAGATTATTGCCTGTTTAATATACCTTATTACAGAGAGAACAAGATTTTTCACCGTGTATTGCAGTAATAATTATTGTGGTTGTTATCTTGTATATTTCCTGATGATTGACGCGAGTAAGATTTTAAGATTAATATACGATAACAAATTCCATATCTCCAGCTTTTATGTTTACATCTAGATTTTCATTGCCATCCTTCCGGAATTTATGATTGCGTTGATCATGTTCATGGTGATGTTTTTGGAAATCTAAACGCAGATTCCATAGAGAAAGTTTCTTTTCTAGAACTTTCCGCCTATGAAACACTTTTTTAAAATTGCATTTTCACCCCAAATAGTGGCTTAGGAAGACTGTTACTCCCTGTGTTTATGCATTTACAAATTACTCAACGCCTTCTATGTTTATTGAATACGAGATTTGAAGTACCGCACATAACACCCGACCGGAATAAATAACTCCTGAATGTGTAACAGAAGCTTATAAATATACCTGCGGATGATCCGAGCGAGAATATATCTGTCCGCTAACTAAACAATACGTTGCTGAAAGCAATGTCCCGTAGGGGTACGTAGGTGAAATAAAGAAATGGGCGTTACACTTGTGAATACGCGCGTGTCCAAAAGTGTTATATTAACTGGCCAGAATTGAGTTTGGGATAAAGCAGCTGCCTAACTAATCCGAGAGATCTCTGAGCACTTTCAATTCTGCAACGCAAACTAATTCTATTTGTTTGCCGAACAATAAAACCTATGTGAATCTATTTCTCATATATAAGCGTTGGTCTTCAGTCTTTTAAGAACAGAAGACAACACATTAATAAGAATATTTGTATCAAGAGTTTTTCCTCTGCCACTTAGACTCACATGCGGCACTCTTGTCGGCGGGAATGTATCCGTCCCCCTCCTGTGATATAAGTGAAACGGATAACAACTAGACTAGAAGTCAAACCTCGCAACACCATAATTCCTGCCCCATTAATGCTATCATTACTTCCGGTTGCTACAAAAACTTGATTTAATCTGAACTCGCCATCACTAAAGCAGTTTTTCGACGGTATGCGTCGCCTCTCAAATGTATTCTTTCCCAGATTTAATATTGCTTAACTAACCCACCAGCATACTATATTGCCTCTTGATTTATCTACCGATTTATTTGACAAATAAATCGATATTAATCTATCATTTCTGTAAACGTCGAAATAAACTGGTTTAAACCCTGGACTAATCACATCGAATTAACCCACGCTTTATCTTCATTATCGATGTTGTATCTTCGTGCGTTAAATTACACATCGTCTATTCCATTCGAGATCACCCGGGGATATTACTAAATTAATGGACTTTCCCATAAATCTATTGAATTTAGCTTCACGCCTACAATCTCTCTAATCCATCTGCCCCTCAGTGTCTTTCGATGCCTGTCGGTTTCCAACCTTCTGTCGGTTTTAAATCTGATGATATCGCACTAAACATTTATTAGACTCGCAATCAATTTATCACTAAATGTATTTACACACAGAAAGTGTGATTTGGGAAATGCCTCACGAAGACGGCAGCAAAACAGATTGGTGGTACATGAACCAAAAATTCGGAAGCAAAAGTACATAGCACGAATGATGAGATATGGTTATACAGAGGGAAATCGAGATAGGGAGAGAGAGAAAAGAGAGAAGAGAGACGGATTCAGATAAACAAAATAACCCCAGGCAAATAGCCTTTTAAATCCCCTTTTCTGTACGCTATTTCCCTGACTGTGTCAGCATGCAAATTAAAATGATTTAAATTTAAATAAATGTAATGAAAACAAACAAATTGCTGTCAAACTCAGAAACCAGGCTGTTTCTAGTAGCAAAACGTTTTGCTTAGTAATGAATGAAAGTAAAACACTAAATAAAATGAAGAAAGCTCAATTCCTAGGTTTCCTCTTGTCCTTATCAGAGTAGCTTTTCACGCTTTAGTAATATTAGCTTTTGTTATTAATAAAAGTAAACAAGACGCAACCTCTCTCCCACAGAAGAGACGTTGCGAGTCTGTCTTGGTTTTATCGTTACTTCCATGGCAAGTGCTCGTCTGAGCTCCAATCTCTGGTCCCCCTCGCCGATCTTTCACGAAAAACACCCGTCTAGCTGTAACCACTGTCAAAAATTTTCCTTTATCTGTGTCAAAACCAAAACGTAGATTCCATGAACAAAGCTTCTTTCTTAGAAATTGCACGACTGTGGAACTCTTACTGATGAACCGCTCCCTTAAGTAAGACACTTTATCAAATCTCAACATTAACGTACTGTACACGCAATAACCCTTATCCCTGAGTGGCTTCCGGGCCTTCATAAGTGGTGACCGCCTTGTAAAAAAACAAAACAAACAAATCTATATAAATAAAACAGTAGATGTATGCATGTGTGTGTCTGCCTGAAAATATTTAACCGATTAAACTACTTATCACTTAGCACAGAATTAAACAAGAAAATATCAACTAAACACCAAGGGTAGTTTATAACGAGTAAAATCTGTGGACTAATAGATAAATTGACATTCAAACTGTACATTTCAACTTGCCGACATATTCCTATTTGTGCGCATGAGCTAATTCATTTCTAGCTTGGAGGGGTTTAATTTTCAACGTTCCTTATCTATCTCTCAGTAGCGTTAGGAAAGGCGGCTGAAGCGCTAAATGTTTTGGTTTCGATTTTAGCTGATGACACCTAACTAATTTTTTAAAAACTTTTGAAATCAGTAATATAAATTAGATACAATATAATATCCAATATAAAATTGGCTTTGTAATGATAAAAACGAAATATGCATTAATAAGTAGATTTACTTATATTTTATGACCGATCAAGTTAGGGCCCTCCCCGCTGGTAATAAATCTATAAATCTATCTATCTATCTATCTATCTATCTATCTATCTATCTATCTATCTATCTCTCTCTCTCTCTCTCTCTCTCTCTCTCTCTATATATATATATATATATATATATATATATATATATATATATACAGGGTGGTCACAAAGTCTGGCTACATAATCTACAGGATTTGGATTATCTTATATGAATCAAGCATCAGTTTTTGAGTGGCATAAGAGATTCAAGGAAGGCAGAGAGTCTTTGAGGGATGGTGAGCGATATGGGAGGAGTAAGGAAGTCAGAACACCAGAGTTGGTTGGTCAAATGTAGATTATGTAGCCAGACTTTGTGACCACCCTGTATATATATATATATATATATATATGTATATATATATATATATATATATATATATATATATAGATAGATAGATAGAGAGAGAGAGAGAGAGAGAAAGGGGAGAGAGTGAAAAGAAAAGTGACATATGGAAATCTAATATATAAACGGCTATATGTCTGTCGATCTGTCTGTTTATCTGTTTCCATATTTTTCAAACTCTATCCCTACCGAAACTCAAAGACGCAAGGTGGCACTAAGGACCTCAGATGATTGGATTTTTTTACGTTCTTTTATGGGTCTTTAGCCGGTTAAAATAATTTTTAAGAGGTCAAAAAAGATCAAAACTGAAAAAAATCGTTAAAAATTTTCTACATTCATTTTAATTTATTTTTTAATTTTTAACAGTTTTATATGCGTGTCATGTTGGTACCGTGCAACGTCACCAGCTTTGAATGCTGCAGTTTCGATTTCGATTCCAGCTGATGACACCTAAACATTTTTTTTTTTTACTTTTGAAATCACGACTATACATACGAAATCTGCACAAATTAAAATACTAGCAAAGATAGTATACGCTACTAAATCTATTATATCTATAAAAGTGAACGTGTGTGTGTGTGTGTCTGTCTGTGTACATTTCTCTACGCAATAACTCTGTCAATTTTTAGTCTACAGACTCGAAATTTGATATACAGGGTACTGAGATTTGGGAAAATCTATGTGATTGGTTTTCGGCATGAAATCTGGCTGTTAAGGGGTTAAAGTTCAACGATTTGACTTTGAGAACTCTACCAAACTCCGCCGACAATTTTGAAATTTTATAGATTCCTTGGGCATTGATATAACTTAATAACTTGATTTGACCCCAAAATAATAAATGTTAAGGGTCATAATAGGGGTCAAACTTAATAAAAATGATCGTTTTTTTTTTTTGGTCAGCATACACTTCAAAACATACGGGCAATGCCGGGCCGAAATGCTAGTATATATATAAAAAGAAAGACAACGAAAAAAAGAAAAATTAACAAAAAGCTTCGTAGATTATTAATGTTCTTGCATATCCCAAACCCTTGTGTCACCGGAAGAGTTGTTGATGAGACACACCCAAATAGCATAGCTGACAATTCATATGCTACAATGATGATGGCTAGTGTACATTTGCAGATGGGAACAGGCATAGACGAATTCCAATATGGAAGCTATTTTGACAAACGTTATTGGGAGATAGTCGTGAGGCTTAAGTTTTTGAGATGAGGTTTTTTAACTTTATTATTGGGATTATTGTTTTCATCTTTAGTTTTATTCTCCAAACGTTTCCACCGATGTAACCTCTGACCTTCGTCACGTGTACCTTGTCGAACTGAGGGAACTTTCTGTCGAACTTGGGAACATATACAGAATTTCTAAGGCAACCTTTTATTTAATCAACGAGGATAACATGCTTTCGTTCCGTCAGGTGTTAAGTGATTTGCAATCGTATTATCGTCAACACTGAAAAACTGAACCTCCAAACTCCAGAAAAGTTTCACTTGTAGTGTAATGCAGCCGTTACGCTCGAATCAATCCTGTAGCGGGCGAATGATGCCCGTTTTTGTAAAGTAGGGGAATAAGGAGAAAGGTCGCATGGTTTTCTTTACCAAGGAATGAGTACACGAAATTCGTCGAAATTTTCCCATTTGCATTTTGTTAAAATAAATGCAAAATTCAAACCATCTTTATTCATGAAAAATAATTCCTTTTACATGTTGCCAATTTTCAGCTTCGCATATTGGCGGTCTTTCCAAAACATTATTCATGGCAGATTGCAGAATCTCTGGATTGCGATTAAACTCCCTTATCACGTTCCTGGTCTTTTCCTCGAATTCTTCCAGGGGTTGGGGTTTGTTTACATAGATTCTTTCTTTAAGATATCTCCACAAGTAAAAGTTGGGCTAATCAAGTCTGAGAAACGTGGTGGCCATTTGACATTCCCATAGCGAGAGATAATATTGTCATCAAAGGATTGCCTGAGAAGCTCCATGGTGGTTAAACAATTTGACAGTTTACGTGCGTTGTTCAATGCTAAACTTATCCATGATTAATTTCCAAAACATTATTTGTAAGATATTTGATATAGAGAAAAAATTCATCTTTCATAGTAAAATGACAAAGATTTTCAACTCTTCAGATACTAGTAACTTTTCATTTATAAAATGCTGTTGCAAACCTCTGGTACTTTTATCCAGATGGGAATTCCTCCGGCTACTTTATTAATATATATATATATATATATATATATATATATATATATATATATATATATATAACTACTTCATTTACTCACATAAACCTAATATACGAAAGTATAGATTTATGCGTAAACTTTAAGTATTTACTTCAAAAGTGCTCAATACGTAGGTAGAGCTAGTTAGTAATTTATAAAATATATATGGCGATTAAGCTACACTGAATATTCTGCGTTTCATCCACTATATGATTCGTCAGGCTTATGCGCATACGCCTGAAGAATCCTATAGTGGATGAAACGCAGAATATTCAGTGTAGCTTAATCGCCATATATATATATATATATATATATATATATATATATATATATATATAAATATATATATATATGTATATATATGTATATGTGTGTGTGTATATTTATTGATATAGCTAACTAATATATATATATATATATATATATATTAATATATATATATTTATATAGCTAATTAATATATATATATATATATATATATATATATATATATTAATATAGCCAATTACAACAAGTAGATGTATATAGCTAGACTACAGGCAGACAAATGCTAATAAAATATACAATTAGATATATAAATAGATAAATCAATAGGAAAATATGAACACGTATATTTAAAGAAGGTTTGATAGATAAGTTTGTGTAAAGCTAAAATCGAACAGTCAGTAAATTAGAAATCTCAGAATTGAAAAAAAAATCGTTCAAATGGCTTCTAAAATCCAAATTGTATAGGACTGCAGTATCAAATCAATAAGATTCCGTTCTATCTTTCTTACTGCCAAGGGTCAAACATCTGGCCGAGAATACATTTCTGATAGACTAAATTAAAATCTCACGAGGTCAGAATACTGCCTTTTAACTAAACTAATGCGAAATCCGGTCTTAGGCAAAAATCAACAAATCAAATCTTTCTACTCGTACCTATAGCGCACCTGTGCCTACTGATATGCTACATTCAAAGATTGACGCTACTTATTTAATTTTCTTTTAAACGTGTATAATGCTTTTATCTTTAAGCTGAAACAGAACAATGTAGTTATCTTCATCCTAACAAAATATACATTAAGTTTTAAGCAAATAGATTCCACATATGTAGATGCGCCACCCAAAGGATTATTTCCTACCTCGACTTCGCAAACTAGTGGTAGAGGGTCTATTCTCTTCCTCACATCTCTTTTACTAACAGAAGAGACGGTGTTAGCATCTACTGACTAGAATAGATGCGTAAATGTGTTCGTATCTCAACATCCACCGTAAAAAAACTCTTCTTTTCTAATAAACTTGGGGAAAATTATAATAAGATATGGGAAACAAAATTCATGGAAACAATCAACAATAATACCGATACCCAAATTGGAAAAAAAGATACACCAAACTCAGAAAACTACAGACCAATAGCTCTCACAAGCTGCCTATGCAAAACGTTTGCAAGAATGGTCAACTACTGTCTCATATGATATTTTGTATGACAACAAAATAATTTCTAAAACCCAATGCAAATACCAAGAAAAAAAAATAACAAAAAACAACGAGGATGTATAGACCACGTCACTAACCTCGAAAAGTACAACAGAGAAGCTTTGTTTCTCCATTTCAGTGCTTAAAGTAAAACGAAACTGTCAACGAACAGATTTGCGAAACATGTTACTGAAAGACGAGTTCCGTATAACTGCACAGTCATTTCCAAGCCCATGTAAACCAAACAACTGTCGACTCGTCCTCTGAATTAATCAAAAACTGTTCCCGATCCTTTCGCCATCTAATTTATAATACAGTAAATCTTATAATCCATGTGCTTTTGGCCTGGATAAATGTGAAATATTACGATAAAACGTTTTTGGAGAATACGTTTCGTATGAAACCTAGAAACTAGAGTCCTCATTGACTAAAAAGTTGATCAATCGAGACTCGACCCTACTCAGGAGTAACTGTTTTAAATTTCTCAAGATGTAATCTATATATTAATACGATAGCGTGTTTGTTATTTTCTGTGTCACGCTTACACCTTTTCTCTTCGGAGTGACTGTCCTTTAATTGTTATGACCTTCCATTTCTTGTAATAAATAATTTTACCAAGAATTTTGCCAAGTTTTTATTTTGGTTTCGATATAGCTGATGACACTTAAGTCATCTATTTTTTTTATAAATAATTTCATCAAGGATTCTTCATAAGTTTCGGTTTCGGTTTCGATTACAACTAATGGCACTCCATTAATCTAATTTTTTATAAATAATTTTGTCAAGAATTTTTCACAAGGTTTCGTTTCGGTTTCGATTATTGCTGAAGAAACTCAAGTTATATATATATATATATATATATATATATATATATATATATATATATATATATATATATATAATTTTTTTCATATGTTTTGGTTCCAGTTCCGATTTAAGCTGATGCACCCAAGACATATGGATATATTTTTGAAATCGCAACTTAATAATATATAAAAATCGATAGAACATTAACTCTATAATAATATATACGAAATCTGTGCGAATTAAAATATCTTTAAGCGTACTTTACGATCGGGCTACGCCGGGCGTCCTTGCTAGCTTAGATAAATACTTTTGCAGTTTTAACAAAAAAGCTACAATAATACCAGACGTCTCCATTTATGCTACCCATCTAGAGAATGCCAACATCAATAATTACATATGAATGAGTCCCCTGTGGAATTTCCACAGATCCCGCTAGTGTCTAATATTTCGATATAAATCATCGTTTTAAACGAGAATAAAAAGTTAGTTAATTTTAGTAATTTTTTTATTTTATTGAAATATCGGTGTGGGTTGGTGCATCTACTGCTTATTTTTTTTCTTTGAAATAGAATCCACAAAAGAATCTCCAATGAAAACAATATCAGTCAAGTTCCAAACCCTGTCTTGAACAGGACGTGATCTAACAAACAGATAACACTTGTGGTACCTTACAATGTTTTAGCCGATGTTACATCCGACGTTATTCAAGTGTATCTGTTCAAACTTTAATATCTTTACCGAATTTCGAACAGAAGCCTTCATGTAATATATGCTTTCGAATAAGAAATGACGCCACTCTTATGAAAAAAAGTGCAAATGAGGGCGAGAGCGCGTTAGCGATACGATCAGATTTAGAGACGTAAGCGACGTCGCAGCCGTAACGAGAAGTCACGTGTGGCGGAAGAATGAGAATATAAATATCGTTATTGCAAAAAGAAAGAGTTGCAGTTCTTTCTAATTCTTTGTCTACTTTGTGACTGAGGCTAAAACGTGTGTACAACGTTGCATATAGAATTCATAATTGTATCCTTAGTATCGCTCATACTGAATACTAAACATTTTTTTGTATAGTAGGGGTCTTTTTAAGAGAGACGGCGGAGGACATGTAACGGGTACATGTAATACAAGATAGACGATGATGAGGGAGAAAAGAGACAGGAGACGATTATACAGTTCTGCAGATTCTTACCATAGCGACTGAGAGAGGGCGATCAGTTCTTTTAACACAGAGAGACATTACCTAGAGGTTTATACAAATTTCATTAAAATGATTACATATTACCTTCAATTGTTGAATGACGACACGGAGACAATAGTTACAAGAACATGATGATCTTCTTTATTATCAGCTCGACCAGTCGAATGATGATGACGTCAAGGAATTCAGAGTCTTTTTATATGATTAAATGTTCTATCCCTTCGCCTCTAAGAGAGACCCTCCCCATGTCAGCCCTGTCCGGCTTACTGTGCTGACTCTCGATCCGGAATCGACTGCCTCTCTGTCTCCGTCTCCTGACTCGACTGAAACTAGCTGCTATATTGAGAATTCATTTTTGCTATGACGTCATGTATGGCTTCAAAACGTGACCGACTCACATGTCCTACACATACGTGGTTCGACACATGTTCCCAAACCATTTCTGCAGACAAAGACTTCTCAGTAACCCATTTTTTCAACCTAACCTATTTTCGATATATTTCTAAATTGTATTGTCCATTATTTTCTAGCTGACCTTATTTTAATCCAGTTTTCATAAAAAGAATGGAACAATTCTTTTTATGAAAACAAACATATCTAAACTATTTTATGTGAAATTGAACAATGCGAAATCCTAACATTCCATTTTCCGAATCTATTTTTGAACCTTGCTTACAAAATTCGAATCTCGGTCGATCCTGCTCTCCTTTTCATTTTTATAATGTTCTTCTTACTTACAAGAAAAGGGCCTCCTTTTCTTGTAACACTTTGACCATAAAAAGACTGTCACTTAGAACTGATTATTGCCTAGTGCTTATATCCGGATCCTTACGGGCACATATTTTCGAGTTCGATACTATGCACCAGAAAAATATTTAAGATGACATTGGCGATAATGGTGTGAGGATAACATTCACGCAGAGATAAGTAGTTAGAATAAACAAAATAATACAAATTATTAATCATCAGCCGTAAAATCCTGAATCGTAAAGGTTTGTTTAATAGAAGAAATTGGAGATATGTTATTGAACAATTACCTTCCTTGACCCGAGAAAAAAATAGCTACGTAAAAAAAAAATCATTGTTGGAAAGTAAATAAATGTTTATGTTACGAGGTGCCTTACGTTTCCAGACTTTTCATTTGGGCACTTTTATTGATAGTACACACATAAACCTCTAGTCATCTTCGAACTAATCCTCTCCGGCTGCAATGCCATACCAATAATTTCTAGAACGCCCCATGGTAATCCTCTTGTGTGAGGATGTCAATGATCCCCATCACATTCTCTTTCATCTCTTCAATTGTCTCACTAAGACAGCTTTTTAGATTTTCCTTGAACTTAGAATTTAACTAAAAGTCACATGGGGCAAGGCCTGGACTATATGGAGGGTGAGGAACTGTCTTGATACCCATCTTGGTCGTGATAACGTCTTTCTTTCTGATCTTCTCTGAGCACCCCTGCGACAAACTTTGCGCAAATCTACTGCGTCTTTAGTTCTCCGCGTATAATTGTGTGTACTGTTTCCACACTGACACTAAACTGCACACGTATTGCCTCTATTGGCCAATCATCTATGGTTTTCTGACTTTCTTACTCCTCCCCTACCTTTCATCATCTCTTACAGACTCCCCGCCTTTCTTTGAATCTTTTATGCCACTCAAAATCTGATGCGTGATTTATGCAAGATGGTCCAAAGCAGTATGAAGTGTGCCACACGTTTCTATAGCTTTCTTTCCAAGTTTAAATCAAAGTTTTATTGCATATCGTTCTTCTAAAGTGTCTGCACGTCAAGATTGCATTTTGGAAATTAACAAGCTGTGGCAGTCAGACTTTAGTAAGATGTATTCCAGTTCCTGCTGTATCTGTTCATTTGAACCTGGAATCATAAAAATTCGTCGGTCATTTTATTAAGTATATAGCAATAACATACTGAATTTTCAAGAGTCTACAATAATATAAAATGCATGTACAAGGAAGTCTAGACACTTATTGAAGGCACCTCGTATACGGGGTGTCCCAGTAAATGTACGCACTCTTTAAATGACCATAAACCAAACATAAATTATTAGAAAGTAAAGTTTCATAGATCAAAATACTGTGACCAAATATAGAAACCAGCTAATTATCGAAAGTCTTCAAATTGTTGGCCATTGTGGTCCATGAACAGCTAACAACGCTCACTGATTGAATCGAAAACGTTCCTAATCAGTTTAATTGGCATGTTGACACATCTTCTTTCAATGGTTGCTTTCAACTCATTCATTGTAGCTCATTTTGTGGTGTGAACCCTCTGTTTAACATGCCACCCTCCAAAAAGAGAAAAATTCATGAGAAGAGGATACAAATCTTGTGAGTGTGGAAAGTACTCGATACTTCCCCTTCGTCCTACGTATCTGTTTCGAAGATGACTATCAAGATATGCTCTTATGTCATGATGATAGTGGGGAAGTGCTCCATCCTGCAGGAAGTGCAATTCTGTATTCCTAAACATCTTTTGGGAACGTGGCATAGCGTACTCATGCAGCAAGTTGAGATAATTTAAAGAGTGTATAGTGTATTATTGGGACAACCTATATATTAATATTGTCTATTTCGTTCCAAGCTCGGTTCATTTTTTCGAAAATGTAACATATCTCGTCGCTGCTTTATTAATTTTTAAAATATATGAATTAATAACACGTATATCGAGTTTCAAGTTAGTAATTAATTAGTTCATAGTCTAACAACGTTGGTTAGGCCTTCTAGTATGTTAATGAGAAAACGATTGTGTTGCTATTTCCTATCGATAGCAGCAATAATAACAAAAGTATTACTTTGAGTATAATGCCACGGGGAGGAATCTGATGATGTCTTATATAAATACTAGCAAAGATACCTGCTTTCACGAGGGACTTTTCTGTACTCTCGGGTATCCGCTTTACGGGCACACTTGCAGTAGGTGTATGTTTTAAACACAATGATTTCTTAAGGTGTTAACATTTTTTCTGACGTGGCTGAAATCCAACTATGAACTTTAAAGCAAATAAATTATATCAAAGTTGGCACTTATATTGTTACGCATAAAAATTGAAAAACTTACCAAGAATCATAATGGTGATTAGTGAAGGGGATGGGTGTGGAAGAGGGTGATCGGAATCAAATTCCCAAGAGTGTCGACCGGCACCATAGTGACGGCTCCCGGAATGGTGACAAAGTCCAACTTGATGTGCACCATCGTTAAGTGGGGGAGTTTATGAAGAGCCGCACGTAATCTGACCTTAACTTTTTAAAACACAGTAGAAATATGATTAAAGAAATAGTCGTAAATACCTTAGCAGTATTGCTAATAAATGACTCGTGATCCTTCTGAACTAAAGAGTAATTTAAGCATCTTGATAATAAAACGAGTTATCTAATGACAGTAGATAATGCACTACACCCCAAAGATGATTTTTACTGACGCTACGTGACAAAGAAAGGAGGGGGAATAGGAATAATAAATGTAGTGAACTGTGTAGAAAGCACAGAAAAGATTTGGAAAAGTACACAAACCAACACAGAAATATTGATCAGCGTATCGAGAGGCACGGTCAACCGGAACGACACAGAACATGATGAAACCAGAAACCAAAAGACAAGAAAAGTGTGTAAAGAAAGAACTACATTGATGATTCATAATAATGCCAAGAGAAGAACCTCACGAAAACACCTAGACATTGAAAAATGGTGTGCACCATCCCTAAGTCGAAGACCGTCATCATGTCAGGTTTGGTTATGATCGGTCCAGTGATGTTGGTTGTAGGATAGTATATATACATAGAATATGACCTTGACCTTGTTCTTTACCTTTAAAATTTGGGTGCACCATTCTTAGATGGGGGAACATCAGTATCCCAGATTTGGTCATGATCTGTCCAGTCATGTGAGCTGTAGGAGAGTTGTACACACAGACACACACAAGAACGCTACTACTTTATATATATTGATTATAAGTTCTAAAACATAAAAAGATGAACTTAAATAGAAGTTAAGTTTACATATCAAACTTTGATTCTGATAAGCAAATGTTCATGTTTTTTGTCATGCAATATTATTGATACCTATTTTGCTATAGCTTATTTGAAGAACTGAATTACCAACGGGAATAACTCATATTCTTTTATCAAAGTAAACAATTATCTCCCTTACAATTGGAATTTTATTTTCTGTAAAATTTAAAGCATGTTAAAATAAATAAAAAATCTAAGATGAGGTCACTACATACCGCGCTGTACGGACTCATTTTTACTCCAATTACTTGCAATTTATGACTGTCAAATTCAGCAACTGATCAGCTAACTATATTTCCTAGGGTCATAATAACACGATTTCATTCTTAACAACCGGTGCGATTTCATTGGCTAATTGCCAAATACCCTGAAACTATTCAATCTAGATCTTCTCTATTTATAATTATGGTTGATCTTTTTCTTCATGCTTTAAGGCAAGTTTCTAGTAAACAATAAATTTGATTTACTAATTTATCCGGCTTTTAGCGGCGATAAATAAATAGCAATGGATTCATCTTTCTTAACAAAACATTGCTTCTGATAAGATCGACAACAAAGTCTAAATGCAAATCATTTCACCGGTCTCTTTGTAATAATTTCTTTTATTACGATGGGGTACTACTTATATCTTCTCTACTTATATAAACTTGTGCATATTAGTTATGTTGCCTCTCTCAAAAGGGATGTTCTAACGTTTTGTATATAACGATCAGATAAAATATATGTTTGTTATTGAATATAAAGCAGCATACCATAACAAATACAATAAAACCAGGTCTTCAGCGTTGAAATTCCGAGACTGAACACACTTTATACGTGATTGTCTTTCGTTGTCATGTGGTTATCTTTCCATGGGTGCATTTTCGCAGTAACATTTTTGTCTTTATTGAAGTGGCGAGTTGTGTCAGCTGTGCGACATGTTTTGGAGTTTGATTTTGAACTTGACTATCGAAATGGCGAGTTGTGCCTGCAGTGCATCGTATTTTGTAATTCGATTTGTCACTTGACTATTGAGGTGGCGAGTTGTGTCAGCAGTGCGTCGTGTTTTGCAGTTAGATTTTGGACTTTACTATATACTTGACGAATTGTGTCAGCTGTGCTTCGTGTTTCGTAGGTGGATTGGTGTGGCGAGTTATGTCAGATATGCGTAGTGTTTTGCTGTTGGATTTTGGACTTGACTATTGAAGTGGGGAATTGTGTCAGCTGTACGTCGTGTTTTATAGTTCGATTTTGGACTTGATTATAGAAGTGACAAGTTGCGTCAGCTGTGCGTTGTGTTTTATTGTTGGATTTTGAATTCGTTTATTGATGTGGCGAGTGGTGTCAGCTGTGCCTGGTATTTTTTGTTAGATTTTGCACTAGACTATTGAAGCTGCACGATTGCATTTTGTAGTTCGATTTTGGACTTTACTGTTGATGTAGCAAGTTGTGTCAGCAGCGCGTCGTGTTTTGCAATTAGATTTTTTGACTATTGAAATGGCGAGTCGTGTCTGCAGTGCATCGTGTTTTTTAGTTAGATTCTAGATTTAACTATTTAAGTGGCGAGTTATGTCAGCTGTGCGTCGTGTTTAGTAGTTCGATTTATGACTTGGGTATTGAAATAGCGCAATGTGTCAGTAGTGCATTGTGGTTCGATTTTGGACTTAACTATTGATGTGGCGAATTAGGTTAGCAGTGCGTCGTGTTTTATAGGTCGATTTTGGACTTGACTATTGAAGTGGCATGTTTTGTGTCAGCTGCGCGTCGTGTTTTGCTGTTGAATTTTGGACTTGAGTATTTAAGTGGCGAGTTCTATCAGTTGTGCATCGTGTTTTGCAGTTACATGTTGGACTTGGCTTTTGTAGTGGCGAGTTGTTTCAGCTGTGCGTCGTGTTTTGCAGTTGAGGGGTTCTTGGTATCAAAACGTAGACTGTTGGAAGTGTGACGTAGTTTCCTCTTTATTTTTTGTTTTTAGGAATTTTAATTCTTAATGAAGGGATCTTAGCAATACATCTCCAGTTAACAATCATCAACTGCTATCGAGAATTAAAGTAGAAATAAAAAATATTCGGTTGAAGCTACCGAATGCGTGAAAGGTGAATGATTAGTCTGATGTAATTCATTAATAACCTGCTAATAATGCTGCATCACTTTTGGAATTTAAAACACATGTTACATACGAAAGATGATTACGTGAGCATAGTGCCGATAGAAATAAAGCAGCGGGTTTAAGAAGATCGCAGATTTAGCCTTACCTGTCGACATTATCATGAATGTAGTTGGAAAATTAAGAGGAATAAGATATAGCTAATTTCATGCTTAGAAGGTAATAGAAGTGTCGCGCATAACAGAAAGAATATTCCCTATATTCGACAGCATAAATATCGTTCAATATTATTTTTTTCTATGGCTCTCATGATAAATGGAAAGTATCATCTTAGGAATAAAATGCGATGAACGTTTAATTAAAAGCAAGTGCGATTTTTGTTTTGCAGGCTGAGAGTGTAGGGAACGGCGAATTATACCCCGACCTAAAAAAAAAATACAACCAAAATACGAGTTACAATATGTACAGCGAATATGTTTTATTAAACTTGAAATAGGAAAAAAACAACTAGAGAGCATGCTTTTTAACTTGTAACATTTGTGGTATATATGTAGAGTAAAAGTTTCAATGAGTTCATTGGATATAGTGTTCATACAAGTTCGTTAATGTCGTCCTATCTTAAAGCGAAAGGAGCGTCTGTCTACATTGGATATTCGGACGAAAAAGGAAGAAAGATAGAGAACGGAAGTGGATAGAGAATTTGACACAAGAAGTAGAGACGCCACCTGTCGGATGAATCGGAAACCACGACAAAGGTAAATAACCGGTGCATATTGAGTAACGTTTGTGTGCATGTGTGAGCGACCTTCCTATTCGCATATCAGTTTGAGAAGCATCTGTCTATAAGAGTACGTTTCTGGAAAGTTTAGTTTACGACGCTGATTATTGAAGATAATTTGATTTTTGGATTTATGTCGTTTGAATTATTTGTTGACATTGAGCACTATTGTTAGGATATTTCTTAGCTGAACCCATTGGCAAATGCAATAAGAAACCAATTTATTGAATTAGCTATCAATATTTTGTAGTATATTACAGCATGTGTGCTTTTAATCTCATATGCATTTCTTGTATTTTTCCTACGTCCTTTACTTCATCGCATTGTTGTTTCACTAACATGATTTTTTTAAATGAAATATCCGTAAAATATGATCAATTCGCCCTTCATTTTGTTATTGTAATGCTCAAATTCAATCCTGGAACATGATTCAACGGCCTTTGTATTTTATGTTGCAAATGTTCAGTGTTCTTTTCTCCAAACGTTTGCCACATCATTACTACCAGAAAATTAATGTCCGTTTCTTTCATAAAAGGTTGTTATAATGCCGTAAGTTTGATACACCGATCGTCTATAAAATCCAGTCTCGAATGCTTTAAGAAATGTTGTTTTCAGAAATCCCCCAAACATATCCTATTTACAAAATGCATGACTACGTAACTCGAGCCATATTTCCTTGCTCCACGTTCCGTAATCTTTACAAGACAACCGGATCTTTGATTAAGGACGAAGCGAATGACACGTTTTCTAATAAGGAAGCATGATACCAATTGAACTCAACTGGACACGAACCTAACCAGATATCTTTTTGTAACCAAATTCATTCGTATGAATGTATGTCAACAATATGTTTATTGAGGGATTTGATCGATTACTTTGCTTTTTCCTACTTTTGTTAATTTTAAAGGACAATTCACAAAGAGGTCGACGCAGCTACTGTTTGTTATAGCCATGATGTCACCCAACTACATACTTAAAATTGTATTGCAGGATACAAGTCTACAGATACAGAACAAACAATAAATCACTTCATGTGAATAGTGACCTGAAGTTCTTTCCAAAAGTAGAGAGAACTGGAAAAGCTGAGAAACACAACCAGAATATTCACCCATGACATTGGAATGGAAAAGTGTGCACGGTTGGAGATGAAACTGAAAAAAAACTAGAGACATGAGATGGCATTGCATTTTCAAACTAAGAAGAGATGAGGGCAATCGGTGAAGATGACATCATCAAATCTACAGATATGAATATTAAAAAAAAAGAGTACATGAGAAGAACATGATGACTCTTAGAACCATTACTATACAGTAGAAATATGATTAAAGAAATAGTCATAAATACCTTAACAGTATTGCTAATAAAGGACTCTTGACCCTTCTGAACTAAAGAGTAATTTAAGCATCTTGATAATAAGACGAGTTACCTAATGACAGTAGATAATGCACTACACCCCAAAGATGATTTTTACTGACGCTACGTGACAAAGAAAGGAAGGGAAATAAAAATAATAAATGTAGTGAACTGTGTAGAAAGCACAGAAAAGATTTGGAAAAGTACACAAACCAACACAGAAATATTGATCAGCGTATCGAGAGGCACGGTCAACCGGAACAACACAGGACATGATGAAACCAGAAACCAAAAGACAAGAAAAGTGTGTAAAGAAAGAACTACATTAATAAGCCATAATAATGATAAAAGAAGAAACCCACGAAAACACCTGGACATTAGTAAACAAAGAACCCATGGACAGAGAAACAAAATCTTTTCTGACAGCTGCACAGAATAACGCGATTAAAACGAACCACATTAAAGCTAAAATAGATAAAATACTGGAAAACAGACTCTGTAGACTAATAGATAAAACTAAAAACAACATAATTAGTAAATGCAGCAATTCAGCCCAAAAGGAAAACAACAAGGACAGACGCGATCGCATGCGGAAGGCAGTGCACTGAGAGCTTTTCAGACGACTGCACATGGAACATGCGGTCAAATGTTTCAAACACAAACCGTAGACGGTAAAAGAAAGCGAAAACCACAAAATTCTTTTGGAGGTGCCAACAGATAAAGTCATCCAAACTAGAAGATTGGACGTCATAATAATTAACAAGAACGAAATTATCTGTAAAATTCTAGTTTTTGCCGTCCCAGCAGCCCACAGGGTAAAGCTCAAAGAAACTAAAAAGAAAACAAATTTGCAGAAGTTGCCACTAAACTGCAAGGAATATGAAATGCGAAGAAAATCAATATAAAACTAATAATTGTAAGAACTTTCGAAACAGTTCAAAGGAAAACTTGAGAAAAAGACTAAGAAATATTGGAATGAAAGGAAAGACTCAAACTATGCAACGGACAGTAATGCTGTAAATAGCTAACATTTAATTGAATGCTCAACTCAATCTACATAACACCTTATTAAGTAGATGGATAACAAAAGGAGACTTGTTGACACACAGACTCCAGGGAACATGACAGGTTGTTTTCTAAGGGGAATTCTTTGGTGATGGCCTTATGAAAACTCCTAGATGAAGATTATGATGATGATACTTCTAATGATAATAATAAAGAAAAAAAAAGAGAAAGAAAGTTATAACCCTCAGCTGTAACTACACGAAATAGTTATGTTATTTACGGTATGTTTTTATTAAATTGTTAGGCGATAATACAAGGGAGTTAAAAAAACGATCTGAACTCTGCATAAGTGGCTGTTAATATTTTTTATATTTTAGTATATGCTGTTAGTATGTTTTTATTTAATTGTTAAGGGAAAATACAAAAGAAAAATTATAAAGCCCTGTCCATATTTTGCAGAAGTACCTGCTAATGTTTTTAGTTTTTAGTATAGATATAAATAAACACGAGCCATGCTATTTTTAGATATGATTTTCAAGTTTAATTCACTTTGTACCATAAAAAATATATAAAAAAACAATTTTGAATAAATTAGTATTTTGTGGGGCAGAAAGGTAAACATTTCATGATCGTATACCTGGTGTTGGCACGTCAAGATAAATTCACTGTTTACAGTATCTTTTTATCACATTTTTACGTGAAAGTTAATCCTTTAAAGCAAATAAAACTGTAAATGTGTTTGCTTTTTTTAGTATAAATAAAAAATATGAGCCGTGATACGAAATCTTTTTCTTAAATTGCCAGGTGAAAGTACAGAATAGCCTTAAAAATCCTGTCCTTAGCAATAATTACAATACTAAAATCACTGCGAAGATAACAACCACCGCCACAACCAACAACAATACCATCATGAACACCATGAACAACAGCAACAATAAATCTTTGCCCTTATTCTGCAGAAGTACCTGCTAATGTTGTTAAAAAGCCATTCCTCTAGGAAGAGTAACAATATTAAAATTATCATTACCCCTACCACCACAACCACCACCACCACCACAAATAACAACAATAGAAATAAAACTCTGTTTCGATTCTGTAAAAGTACCTGCTTATGTTGTTCTTTTTTTTCATCAAATCATTAAGTGCAAATAAATACCTTTAAATAAATAAAACCGTAAATGTTTCTAGAGTAAATGTAATGAACATGCAAACCGTGCTATGATATATGTTTTATTAAATTGCTAGGCGGAAGGACAGAATATTATTAAAAAGCCCAATCTTTAGTAATAATAACATTACTAAAAACACCACCACCAGCAACAACAACAACAACAACAATAATAAAAATAAAGACTAGTCTATATTCTGCAGAAGTACGTGTTAATGTTTTTCGTTTTTCTTTTTTTATCAAATTATTATGTTAATGACTTTAAAATAAATAAAAGTGTAAATGTTTAGCCTGGGTACCCGGCATTGCCCGGCGTTGCCCAGTTGTGTCGATTTGTGCGGTAACGGGGTTGGTTGATCAACAAAAGATCCCCCCTTCCCCCAAAATAAAACGAATAATAAAAAAAATTAAATAGCAGCGAGTACCCGTGCGAGCTAAAAAAAAGGAGGAATAGTAGGTAAGCTCCAATCCGTAACGTACAAGATGAAACGTAGGTGCAAAAAAGCAAACGATGCGCCCACCGCGATTGCGACGTCGAAATAAGCGTTTTTATCCGACATTGTTCACGCGAGGTTTGAATGACTTGCAAAAATGTTGACCGTAAAAATTTACACCTCCTTGCAGATAAATGGTCCACTTGACGGTGAAAGAATAACACTTTTTGGCCAATTTTTATTTACCGTCCGAGACATCGATCTTTAAAACAATACCCATTTTATCACGTTCTGACGCGTCTGTCGGAAGATTTTGAGATACATACAGATACACACACTCACACACATACACACACACATGCGCGCACACATACATACACACATGCGCGCACACACACATATATACACACATGCACACACACATGTACAAACACGCACACATATACACGCATACACACATGCACACACACATGCGCACACACATACACACACATGCACACACATGCGTGCACACATACACATACACACATACACACATGCATACACACATACACACATACACGCACACACATGCGCACACATTTTGCCTTTTTATATTAGAAGATAAAAATAAAAACACGAACTGTGCTACGACATCTTTTTTATTAAATGGTTCGATGATAGTGCAGTATAGTTTAAAATAGCATTGCCCATTACAATAATAACATTACTAAAATCAGCACCACCATCACCATCATAGTGAGAGACCCCAAATTAATCCTGCATAATCAGTCATTTGAAAAGTGTATATTTATCTTCTTGGTACATCTCCAAATTCATCCCCGAGCATTCGAAGCTTTCTCACTTCTGGAAAATTGTCACCAACCTGGAAATCCATCTGGCAGACATCTTCTACAAATATAAATAATCATGAATGATAATTTTCACGGACCCTGTTCTAATCATAACCTCTTGGGCTATTTGGCAAATAGTCAAGCGTCCATCTTCCAAAATGTCAGCTTTAAATCCTGACTGAGAGATGTCTCATCAATGGCTGTTTGAATGCACGACACCAGCATTTTACAAGACCAATATATTGGGACATTATTACCGTATATTACTTTTATTTCATCGTAAGTCAGTCGCCTGCGTCTTTTCAATTACAAAACCGGGATCAATGCACGGCATTGAATTTGCTCCCTTTCACATTGGACTCAGTTCAAACACTTATAAATCAAAAATAACAATTAGTTAAAACCTGTAATTTCCCACATACAGATATAACTCACTGCACATGCAATGTTTCGGCTCTATTAAACAGCTTGAAGTGAACGCTCATAAATAATGCTAAAATAACTGAAACAACTCTGTATTTTTAGTAGATCTAACATTTGAACTATGCATAGTTTTTTTTCCGTTTGCTTTTTAGCCTTTATAAACTATGCTGCAGTATAAATATTTAAAAGTATACTAGTGCAATTATAGGACAAAAATTGCGATAATACATTTTTAAAATAAATTGTAAATTGTAAAAACTTTAGCAAGTTATTTTGCCATTTTGTGACTGATTTAGTTTAGTTTATGTCAATGGGTCTTAATCAATAGACTTTCATTCACGTTTGTTAGCTAAACTCTGACGAGACCTGTAATTCAGTGTACAATGATTTTAAAATCAGTGGTATGATTTCCTTTAGCTTTTAAATTAATTAATTTCTTAACTACTTAACTAGTTTTTATCCTCTCATGGGCATTGATTAAGAGTTTTGATTGGATAACGCATTATGAAATAGCAGAAAACCGAGACAGAATCTGTGGTTGATTAATCGTATAGAATTATCTACGTCAAATTGTCTTTGGTAATTCACAGAGAAAAAAACATCTCAACCTTATCCCAGGATCATAGCACGTAAATATCAAAATTCTATAAATAAAAAAATATTTACAAATGAGATCTGATTTTATTAATTAAATTCGCTCCAGACAAGGCATAAAGCTATTTGATGTAAGGAGTTAATCATAATTACACACACACACACACAAAAATCATAAGATAAAATCACTTCAAGATAAACCAAACGGGATGGAAATACGCCCTACTAGCGTCCAATCACATAGGGTGCAAACAGTAATTCATTAAAGATTACTATACTTTGTTTTTAATCCCTCTCTCTACAATTAGATGGATGGATGCACGATTGATGAATGGACTCCTAAACCCCTCGGAGTCTTGATAACGCTGCATTATTTAATCCATTGTGTCATAAACAAAATAGCCTACAAGCGTCCACCACTTTCCAGACTTTAGAACACAAGCCTAACATCGCTCAAATAATCAAATTACGTTCAAATCCGGTTTTACGTACGCACTCATTCTGACTCATTCTGAAAACAATATTGTTTTCTTCAGCTTTTCAGTGTAGTCTTATGTTAATTAGTCTTTATGGAAGTTTGAGCAGAATTGAAATCTGAGAGTCGTAGATAATTGAAAAGCCAACATTACACTATGCTCATAAACACAATCGCACATTAGATTCAATCGCAAAGAGTTGTGGTTTGAATTAAAACAACTTTTCGATATCTTTTTCGGAATTTTCAAGCACTTGCTTAGCATTTAATTGTTTCGAGAAATTAGCGCACTTAAGATCAAAAGGAAAGAAGAAAAGAAAACATGGAAGTTATCTTCTAATTTAATTAGCCAGGAAATAAAAGGAGATAATAATTCGGACCATATTAAAGTCATTCGGCGCCTTTTGAAACTGAAGATATTAATGCAAATTTAAAGGCATTAAAATAGATTCAAATCAAATATTGGGAATATTTTAACACTGTTTAAACCAGGACGATACAATAGTTTAAATTAATAAGGTAAAGAACATGTAAGTGAAAAAGAGGACTGTCGATGATGATTTTTAGAAGATTATATACGTTTTCGTATAAAAATCTCAGTCTGTCCCGTTAGCAAGTGTGACTGCATTTCTTGCAAGTCACCCAGAGGGTACCTCAGAGAGGCAGCCATCATTCGCAGAAGGAGGGATTAAAAGAGAAACAATTATAAATGAAGTCGCTTCAATCTCAGAAAACCACTGTGGTTGAGATTGAAGACAAAATATATGATTGAATTGAATGTTTTACGATTTGTTGATACAATAAAAAAACTAAACTATTTCATCCGGGATACTAGCTTCTTTCAAATATGACTTTCAAACAGACGATGGTGGCGATTCTCATTTACATATTCTTATTTATTCTTTTGCGCCAGATGAATCATCAGGTATTAATTATTTATGATATAATACTGATACGAACACCATTTATTCCAGATTATTAAAATACTTACTTTGATATTACTACTTATATTTAACACTTAAAATCATATAGATTAGCTTCTTATATTTGTCTTCAGAATTGATACTCTAATATTTATTTCGTTTTCCCCATCTTAAAACGAAAAAGAGCGCACGTAGTATCAGAACAGTTATTACGTCTGTTTTTTTTTTAACGCAAACAGGTCACAGTTTTGTTTTACGTATATTAATCTATTTATTTTAGGTTAACTCTTATTATTTTTACAGAGGCAATATTTCGATGACTAGTTTTTTGTATATGGTAGTCACCACTTATCAAGGCTCGGAGGCCACTCGAGAGTAAGGGTTATTGCATGTACAGTAATCAATGGGATAATATCGTAGTAATCGTTAGTAATGGAGATTTGATAAAGTGTTTTACTTAAGGGGGCGGTTTATCAGGAATTTGTTTATGTTGGACTTGAAGATATCTAAGTTGTAGTCAGGTTTAAGACACGTACACTCTTCTCTTATATTAAAATTGGATTGAAACAGTTATCAGTGAGTTACTAGCAGGAAGACCCGACTTTTCCCGGAATATAATTAGGATTAAGGAATGTTCTACATTTCCAATACTTTTATTATCATTTGAATCGATAATATTGCCCTTTTTCAATTAAATCAATTGATTGCCTGCTCTAATCGGGGATCTACCACGATGTACCGGGAGAAAACTTTACATGCTTCCTCGCAGTGTCTTAGTCCACAATACATTGTAGTCTACATTGCATTATAGAAAACACTTGATTTTATATAAAAAAAAAATATAGAAGAGTTTAAACTAAAGTTTAAAATGCAAAATATAAGTATCATGGGTCAATTGTACTCTAAACAGAACACATTAATTTCGAATGCGCCAACATCTTATCAAATAACCTACCGTTGATTTTTTTCGCCTGACTTTTCTACTTGTACGGTGATAAAACTTCTAATCTGCACTTGTGATGTTAGACTGTAACAAAGTGTTAACTTTGGTCCAAATCGGACTATTCCTTCTTTGATAATCATTTTTTAAGTATCGATACTTATCGAAGGCATTCCGATACAAAATCTATCTAAGAACATTGCCAAACACATAAATCACTTTTGCGTGAAATTTCCAAAAAATCGTCCCAGCCGTTTCCGATTCCATAGGGAACGATCTCTGTCACACACATAAGTTCCTTTTATGTAATAGATATATAGATAGACAGACAGACAAACAGACAGATAGATAGATAGATAGATAATTGACGCTATTCCATTATGAATAGGTATACAGTTATATGTAAACAGATTTGTACTACACATTTATATACGCATTCTGAATCAACGGCTTGGAATAAACTAGCGCGTGTTAACAATGGCAAGGATAGAAAGGCTACGAGTTATCTTCTTGAGTTGTAAAGAAAATAAAAATTTACATTCCTTTCATTATATTAATTTTCTTTTATTAAAAAATAAATAAAACAGCATAAAATAAGAAAAACAAAAAGACATGACACTGCTAAAACTAAAATACGTAGAAGGCATAGCAATATTCATTTACGCGCACCTTTAACTTTTCGTCTGGTGCATTCGAATCAATACTTTCGACAATAGCCAAGACGAGGCGCAAACAGCATCATAAAAACCTTTCAAGATTAAAAATGAATACAATAATAGCATTTGATAAAAAGGTTTTTTCTTCCTTTTTGTGTGGATGAATTTATTGTCCTTTATCCTATTTCTCTCTCTTGCATTGTATTGTTTGTGCTTTGCCACTTCAGATGTGGCATAAAGCCAAATTCTATGTAGTCAAAATTAGTAGAAAGTTCCGATTATTAGGCAGGAAGTAGCTAGTCGAGTAGGGATGAGGAAAGCTAGCAGTAATCAACAGCATTTTCTTTATAAACGTGAACCAACAACTGAAATAAAGGAGAAACTTCCCTGGTTATGTCAAACACTAAAAAAACATATCAGGAAGACACCAGATTGCAGCTGCAGACCAACCGACCACAGAATCATATTTTTCTTTCCCTTTTTTTTTTTTTACTGAAACTAATGCTTTACATCTTGACTATGAAACACTTGGGTCATATAGAAAACACCCAACCGCCTACAAATTGCCATGCCAAGTACGACCAAGGATGGAATACTGTTGCCATATCTGGGCAGGAGCTGCTAAAAACAGCCTATCCTGCCTTGACAGAGTACAAAATAGACTTCGTGGCTTAGTAGGGGATGCCCTTTTCTCTACCCTGCAACCTCTCTCTCACAGAAGAGACGTTGCAAACCTATCCTTGTTTTATCGTTATTTCCATGGCAGGTGCTCGTCTGAACTCCAATCTCTGGTCCCCCCTCGCCAATCTTTCACGAAAAACACCCGTCTAGCTGAATCCACTGTCAAAAGTTTCCCCCACTCTATATCTGTGCCTAAATCAAAACGCGGATTCCATGAACAAAGCTTCTTTCTTAGCACTGCACGCCTGTGGAACTCTGTTCCGTCTGCCTGCTTCCTTCCGGACTACAACTTGGATGTCTTCAAGTCCAATGTTAACAAATTCCTAATGAACCGCCCCCTTAAGTAAACACTTCATCAAATCTCCACACTAACGTAATGTGCTTGCAATAACCCTTATCCCTGAGTGGCTTCCGGGCCTTGATAAGTGGTGATCACTGTATAAAAAAGAAAATTAAAATGGCGCGATCAAAAGTTGCTATGACTAGATGGAGCTATAAAACCGATCATGTCATCACGGAATATGGAGAGGCAAAATATATAACGAAGCACTGCCTTGCTTGCTGCAACTGCTCAACGAGTACAATTTGAAAAATCTTGAAGAGTAAAACAAAAATGCAAAGTACTAAGTAAATATATGACCAAATGCTTTAAAGACACACGGAGACGGAAGAATGAAGCAAAATCAGCCTCTTCTACAGACGTTCACACTTTACAAAAAATGCAAAGGTTTCTGCCGATTAATTTATTATTCAAAGTGACAGGGTGCCTTCTTTAGAGTGAAAATTGTATAAAAAATATAAAAATTATATCTAATTATATATATATATATATATATATGCATATATATTCATATATAAATATAATATACTTATATAATATAAATAATATATATAATATATATCTAATATATATATAAATATAAATATAAATGAAATATATATAATATGTAATATATATATATATAAATGCATATATATAATATATAATATGTATAGAAATATATACATAATATAAAAAATATATATAAATATATATATAATATATATGTAAAAATATATATGAATATAAATAAATAAATATCTTTATAAATATAATATATATATATACATAAATATATAATATATATAATGTAAATAAATAAATATATATATAAATATATATAAATGAATATGTGTATAAATATATATATAATTTATAATATATATAAATATATATAAATGAATATGTATATGAATATATATTAAATATATGTATATATAAATATATATACATATATATTATAAATAATATATATACAACATATATATTATATATACAATATATATATACATAATAATTATATATATATATATATATATACAATATATATGATAAAGACAAAGAATACATTTCCATAAGTATATCTTCTTAACCTATATTTATATTTATATATATATTGTATATACATATATTATATACATATATATATATATATATATATATCATATACAATATATATGATATATATATATACTATATATGTATATAATATATATATACAATATATATAAATACAAATATAGGTTAAGAAGATATACTTATGAAAATGTATTTTTTTTCTTGCGTATAATAAAAAGTCTTCATTTGAAATTTAAACATTTTAAATCATAAAATTTAAATTACAAAATTATGATATATGATATATATATATAAACATATATATCATAATATATATATATATATATATATATACTAAAAATTGACTTAACTCAGAAGTGCTTAGTATTTATCCTCATAATAACGTATTATTTATTTGTGTTATAATAGTGTTTATAATAACGTATTATTTATTTGTGTTATTGTTCCATATCATTCTCGTTTCGTCGTTTATAGTAGGGACAAAAGTTAAAATATTAGAAAACTCTTCAAATACATGTGCCCCCCCTCTCTCTCTCTCTCTCTCTCTGTGTATATGTGTGTGTATATATATATATATATATATTGTTTTAATATTTTATAAACCAGATATACCTATTTAAAGTTTTTATAGGGTGCTCTTCCCATTAAATACTCTGAAATATACGCATCCATAGATAGTAACGTAAAGAATATATTTGAAATTTTAACTGGGATTGAAGTTCTACAACTAAATAAAGTTAGCAAGGCATCTAGAGACAGATTTAGAACCACTTCTATTATTTTTCTCAAAATATATACACACGCATATATATATATATATATATATATATATATATATATATATATATATATATATATATATATATATACTAGCAAAAGTACCCGTTGTTGACTGGGTTCAAAACCAGACTACAGAAAATGGACTCTGATTTATGAATGTATGATAGGTTATGAAAAGAAAGGGTTGTAAAGAGATAGCTTCGAATTTGGGGGTATGATAACCAAAGCAAAATATGATGAAAGTAAAAATAGAATAGATAAACACCATAATTTATTATACCATACCTGTTCACACTGAAACACTTATCAGTATATTCTGTGGATCTATATCTAAAACACCTTGTTTAACTTTGTGACATATTTCCATCTATGGTGGTCAGGCGCGAACGAACACTCCATAATTTTATTATACTATATTTCTTCAAACCAAAAAATAACTATCAAAGTATACTTACGCAGATAGATATGAAAAGTCTTTATTAAAGTTTGTGCCTATTTCTATTCTATGGAAGCCAGGCGCGAACGAAGACACCCACAATTGCATTATACCATCCCTATTTAAGTTAAAACATACTTATCCAAGTATTATTATGTACATCTATATCAGAAACACCTGTAAAGGTTTTTTTATTTAATTTTTAATTTTGTTATTTCCATACTTTGTGGACCTGGCGCGAATGCAGACCCCACAATTTTAATGAACCACCATTCTGCCAGATCAAACATACCCATTCCTGTGTCTCGATACATCTTCTATCATTATATGTAATCAGTATTCTAAAATAGTCAACCATATAGGAGCCTATTCGTGACCACACACACACACACACACACACACACACACACACACACACACACACACACACACACACATACACACACACACACAACACACAAACACAGACACAGCTTTATATTATAGATAATAATAATCACAATTAAATAATATTAATAGATAAGAATAGCTTAACAGATAACAAATTATTATTATTACTGTAGAATTTACGGATACAATTTAAAATAAATTTAGTATGTTATTCACTTTAGATATATATAAATTACAATTAAAAATAATAAACAATGTTGCTATATTTTAATTAAATTAATTAAAGATGAAATATAATTATGAAACGATATCCAATAGACATACCAGCGACAGTTGATTCGAATATTTTAATTACTCTGAATTATAAAAACTTTCATAAATATAGATGAGTTTATATTAAAATGTTTTAAATGTAAATTTTTAATTTAAATAAATAATATAATAAATTAAGATACAAATTGACTTAATAGATAAATATTTAATAAATCCCCAACAAAACTAGATATATATCCATACAATAAAAAGCGCTTAACAAGAATAAAGTGGATAAACGTTAGAAACTGAATTATCGACTTTTAATTGATTTGAAACAAATTACGATAAGATAATACGAAATAAAAAATTTAGATTAAAAAGGAAAGATTAATAAAAATTAATTAAATAACAATAAACAATTACAGTTTATGTAATAATAAATTTAATTTAAAAATTTACTAATATTGAATTCTACATGAATATAAAATTTAGAGCAAATCAACAATTGTTATTATTGGAAATAAAATACGCATAATTTGTTATGATTTTTGTATAATTGAATAATTATATAGAGATATGTTATATACATATTCGAATTATTAATATTATCTGACTAAATATATACCGATTAATTATAAATAATAAATTATTAAAATGTTGCAAAAAAAAATCAAAATTAATACAAATACGGAAATTAAAGTTTTAGTGAATTTATTTTAAAATTAAAAATGGCTTAATAAAAAATAAATTAAAAGGTATTTGCAACTTCTCTTCCAATTTTTGGATTCTATAGTTATGCCCAAATACATTTTATTATCTTTTAATAGATTGATAATTACTATTTTTTCTGTAGAGTTAAAGGCAGAATAGATTTATTGATTGATATAATGATTAAATAAATGCTTTTACGCTATGAAACAGTTGCTCTAAATAATTGTGAATGTCAACAAAATTAAAGAAATACATTTTAAGGTGGTAAACACCATAAAGTTTGGAATATAGACTTTTGTCATTCATTTGTTACATGCCCTGTAATTACATTTATCTTCATAAATTAAGGACTGATATGAATAAAAGGTGAAATATAATATGCTTGAAAAGGCATATTTCAACAGATATATATATATGTATATATATATATGCATATATGTATATATATATATATATATATATATATATATATATATGTATATTTTGACAGCAAGTCCTTATTCAAGCACATCTGATTGAACACGACAGAGTTATTCCTTTTCCAATTTTTCCGGATATCTGTTAGATTCACCGAGCGGTCGTTTTTATTTCAATCGGCATGTTGTACGAAATGGCGCTCCAAAAGATATCCAGAAAAATCGGAAAAAGGAATAACTCTGTCGTGTTCAATCAGATGTGCTTGAATAGATACCTATATATATATATATATATATATATATATATATATATCGTAATAGTATTGTTATTTTGTAGCGATAACTTTATTGCGGTAATAGTTAGTTCCCTTAAGAATTGGAAAGTTGTCTTCTATTTAATACGCCCGAGATTCTTCGCCTACATATGCATTGCCGCCCCATTTTGAGGGACATGTACAAATATGTCTGTATATAAAGTGTATTCATTTATAGATGAAATAGTTATAAATATATAATTACTCCCCCTCAGAGGAAACATATTTTGTAAGTGTTGAGCACTGTCTGTGAATGAATATCTATCAGATGACTTACATGGAGAAAGTGATGGCCAGTAACTCGATCACTGTAGATCGGCATTTAATACCGTTTATGTCTTTATAACTGTTTAAGTTCACTTGAATATCGTGGCGGTGTACGGTGGCCTTGTCATTTTATTCTTCACAAATGAAGACAAAGGTAGCTTCATTGCGGGGGTTCGAATCCCATGACCGATGGCAATGGCAACTTTCTGTACTGATGATTCCGACAAGATGAAACACTAGTGTCTGTAAGCATTTAAAAAATATATATATGTCCGTATATATTATATTATATATATGTCTGTAGGTATTAAAAATATTATATATATATATATATATATACATATATATATGTATATTGTAGTTATATATGAATTGAGTAGATTCTTAGATATGATCAATTTGCAAAGTAGTTAAAGCGGGAGCGAAAGAATATCTTAGAAAGAGTGAAGGTTGTGCTTATAGCTGTTTCCCTTGCATATTTATCTTCGTTTATCATGGAAAAGAGAGATCGCCGAACACCTAATGTTTTCGTAGTTAAAAATCACATCTCTGTTTGCATCAGACAATCTGGATTACAGACAATCCAAGTGGCATTACAGGCAGAGACGGCGACTTACCAGAGTCTGTCTCTATTAGCTCGACCAATGGAAGCAATAACCATGAAAATGTATGGAAACACTATCTGATACTTTCAAGATACGTCTATTCAAACAACGCGTTCAGTGAGGAAACGTCTAATCAGAAATTAAGCGTGACAGAGGAACGAGAATTCTATTTCAAACTTAAGCGTGCCACAGTAATGAACATGTCACTCTAACTTGAGCATGAGAGACTAACAAAATTTATATATAAACTTAACATGAATGCGTCTGACAAAGACGCTATTTTAAAGATGAGCATGGCTGTTGGATTTATCTATTTATACAAAGTTTACTATGTTAACTATATTTACATATTTACTAGCAGTTCAGTCCGGCTTTGCTCGAGCTCTATGTACTGTTCATAACTTTATGTGCATATATATATATATATATATATATATATATATATATATATATATATATATATATATTAAAGTTTGTCCAAATAACCTACATCTAAAATTTCAAGTGCTTGTACGCAAAATTGGCGGAGGAGTTTGGTAGAATTTTCAAAGGTCAAATCGATGAACTTTGAACCCTGGACAACCAAATTTCTGGTCGAAAACCGATTAAAAAGATTTTCCCAAATCTCAATGCCCCTTATGTCAAATCTCGAATCTGTAGACCGAAAATTGACAGAGTAGTTTAGTAGGGAAATGTACACACACAGACACAGTCACACACAGACAATTTCACTCTTACAGATATATAGATATGTTTTCTTAAACTTGAGTTTGATAGATCCCCAAAATTTCTATTTCAAACTTAATCGAGACAGACGGGCAAAGAAAATGCAGTTACAAAATTAAGCAGATTAGACAAATTGACGTACACAACTCTTTATAGAAACGCTTCTTCCTTTGTTTACTCAGTCTGCGCGTTCAACACTGAATATGCCATGGGTGCGACAGACAGACAAACAAATAATAATGCTTCTAATTCATATAATACGACGTATCTAAAAAAATATAACGCGAGAGGAATTGTCGTATGGAAGATACGGTTGTAATATCCCATTAAAATAAGCGACACTCGAGTTTTATGATATTACTGATTGGATCAGATGGTACGATAAATCTATAAGTGTACTAATGCATTATGCATATATATGAGGAACGTTCCAAAAGTAATGCCTCCTATTTTTTATTGCGACCGAATGGACGAGGTAGAATTACTAAATGAATCATTATGACTATTCAACTTATGAATTCGTAGCCTATGTTGTAGATATTGACGATGTGAGACTCGAAGAAAACAATCCCTATCACGAACGAGCGTCAGAGGCAGAGCTGCGTCATCGAGTTCCTGGCACAGATGCACTGAGAATGGTGCTAACTATGTAGGAAATTTAATTCTGTAGAACAAACGGTCGATCTTTAATTGTATAACTCCCTTCTTTTTAGATGATGAACTTTTCGAATTGAAATATTGAAGGCTTTATTTAAGAACGGTTTTTCGAACGCCCATACACAGTCATCGGTCATCGCTAGCAAAAGGGCATTGAGAATGTTGGTAGTTATGTAGAAAAATAAATTCCGGAGCACAAAAGATTGCTAGTTTTAATATTAGCACTCCTGCAACGCTTTCAATTTTCAATAGACAGCTTTACCTTTGGAATGACTGTCATCACGACGGTTCTAGGTTCGATCCTCGGCTTGGGAGAGGTGTTAGTCTAGCGGCACTGATGAGTTGTGATACAACGAAACAGGTCTGTATGTCGATGACTAAAATATATTTTATATATATATATATATATATATATATATATATATATGTATATATATATATTGATCTTGAGCACGTGGTACAATGGGGAAAGAGGTGGCTGTTTACTTTTAATGTATCTAAAACCTATCTTCTATCTTTACATCATCAACGCTCTGATACCCATCTAGCATCAATTGAAATGAATGGCTCTCGTCTTGGGGAGGCTTCATGTTTTGAAAAGCTTCTTTTGCTCCCGATCTGAAATGGAACATGTATATCAAATCCATTGCGAAGGTTGCTGGAGAAATGATGGCATCCTTCTACTGCTCCAGTAGATACCTCACGCGTGATGCAATTCTCTACATATATAAAAGCCACGTACGGCCAACGATGGAGTACTGTTGCCACATCTGGGAAGGAGCTGCTAGCTGCAGCGTATCCTGCCTTGACAGAGTTAAAAATAGACTCCGTAGCTTAGTGGGTGATGCAACCTCTTTCTCACAGAAGAGACGTTGCGAGCCTGTCTCTGCTTTATCGTTATTTTCATGGCAAATGCTCAGCTGAACGTCAATCTGTGCCCCCCCCCGCTAAACTTTCACGATAAACACTCGGCTAGCCAAAACCACTTTCAATAATTTCCCACACTCTTTAGCTGTACCTAAACGTAAATGTAGATTCCATGAACAAAGTTTCTTTCTTAGAACTGCACGCCTGTGGCACTCTCTTCTGTTTGCTTGCTTTCCAGCTGACTACAATCTGATTGTCTTCAAATCCAATATAAACAAGTTCTTTATGAACTGTTCCCCCTAAGTAATCCAATTTACAAAATTCCCACTACTTATGTTTACTACGGTATAATCACATTGACTAATGTATACCCATTAACCCTTATCCTCGAGTGGCCTACGGGCCTTGATATGTGGTGATTCCTGTATAAAAAAATATATATGTTTATGTGTGTGAATGACTATTAAAAGCCCTCCCCCTCCTTTTTGGATTGAGCACTTTGTAAATATATTTTTACACGAGACGTATTTAAGCAATTAAGCGAAGCACACTATCAGTTTGTTTGTATACAAACTGATGGTTGTAGGACTATTGCGACAGGCGGGTGTGGATTTAACACACACTCAAGGAGAAATATTTACGACACTGATTCGTGGTTCGATGGTTAGAACTGCAAGAGCCTCGGATTTCAAATCCCAAGTCCGGATGTTTCCAAAAAGAGGGGGAAACTCGACGATTGTAGGTTCGATCCACGGCGTAGGAAAGGTGTATTCCTAACCGCACTGATGAGATGTGTTTCAATGAAACAGCACTGTATGTAGATGACTATATATATATATATATATATATATATATATATATATATACATATATATATATATATACACTACACACACATATATATATGTATATATATATATATATATATATATATATATGCACTATCAAACACTTTAGTCCCTAAAACTATAGCTCACAGCTTAATATAATTTTATATCGTTTGGTACCATTTGTAAGCATGAGACATGTTCCAAAAATATACCAATAAAAATAAAGACCCTAATAATAGACGCATAATCTTCTAAGATTGTACTAGAAACACGAAAATAGCTAATTTCTGACTGACTATAAACATCTTTTTGCTAAAAGCATTTCCTCTGATGAGATATCCATTTACTAGAAAATCCATGGATTAAGGGGGAAAATAAACTATAAAGTTTTGTATATCTTGTTGAATAATAAATTCGTCGAATTTTTTTTTAATTTACTGAAATAAATTCTAAATTTTCATTTGTGTGTGTGTGTTTAACTTTACGTCAGTCTCATAGCTTCTTAAAAACAGTACCCTCCGTATTAGGTAGTATAGAATCCATTTCCATGTACCTACGTCTACAAAAAAAAAATCTCCCTTTTTACATTTCTCAATTACGTTCTACCTAACCAAATCTAAAAGTGCCTAACTTAAGGTTATTATACCGTACTAGCGATAGCACCTACTTCGAGAGGTTGCTCTAGGTCTCACTCAAGGAAACAATGTTCCCATCCCTCAGATATAAAATGAATCAGCGTGGGCAGATAGATTTCTAGATTTGATGACTTGCAATAATAAATTTGTCAGCATGTTGTCATCAATTCGTCTCTTAAAAATGTTTGTGTTTTCATATCTTAGTATTCTCGCCTTCTCTTTCAGGCAGAGAGTTCCTCTATGTTTAACCTCTCTAAGTGATGCTAGACTTACATAAAATAGACCACGTGACAACCGGCATCATCCCTTTTTTTAATTATATATATATATATATATATATATATATATATATATATATATATTTGTGTGTGTGTGTGTGTGCGCGTGCGCGTGTGTGCATAAAATGTGGTTGCAGAAAATAATTCTTATAGACCAAATATAGAAAAACTACAAACAGCCTGCCTCATGTACGTAATTGACAAACGGTCATTCCCCAGAGGCCGGTTGTCTATTTAGTGACAAATGGCTGACAGTTTAATCTTCTTTTAGTCATTTAGTGATCGGTCACTTTAGTAGACGTCATTCCCTGTCAATAGCTACGTAAATCTCTCCATGAAATGATGCATCAAGAGTCAAAGTAAATGTCGACTTGAACTCTTCGGTAATTGTAAGACTGTTTTTTGACAGGAGTTAAAACAGAGTAAAAGTATAAATGGCTGAAGATTGTTGATGAGGAAAACAATCTAGAAAGTACTAAGTTCAGTATCTTTAAATTATTGCTAGATCTATTATATAAAGGCTATGTGTGTGTGTGTGTGTGTGTGTGCTTAGTTTAAACTGTAAAACTATAAAACCAACATCAACATATATTATTTAATTGGAATTCATTATTGAGATGAGTATTATTTTATTAATTTTATTTATTGCGGACTATTATTCTCATATTTATTGGTTGTTGTTTCATATTGCTGTATAATATTTTCTTGAACGTTAGCATATATCCGTATGGTTCTATCTTGTAACTAACAATATATTACTGCATGGTACTTTCTTGAGCCTTAAAATATTGCTGTACAATTCTATACTGAGACTAAACACATTGCATCATGATCTTAATTTTGAATAAATTGATAATTAAATGCTCATAGCACTGTAAACAGCATTATAATCTTTATATATTATTTAATTTGAATTATTTATTGAGATGAGTATTTTTTTAATTAATTTATTTATTGCGGACTATTATCCTCATCTTTATTGGTTGTTGTTTCACGATGTTTTGGGCCAACTATTCCTCTGGACAAAACGTGGTGAGACGACAACAACTATGGATGGCAGTAATTGCTGAGAATGCAGTTAGGTGATTCGGAGTTCCTAGTTTAATTGAGTTTCTCGAAACGAAGTAAAATGTGTGTGGAATCTCTTAGTAAATATTATGATACTTTCGATTTTTGTAAAATATTAACAATAGGTATGAGATACCAATTAATAAATATTCCTTAAATTTCAGTTTCTTTGGAGTATGGGAACAAACTCTCATTTTAAAATTAAAATAACTGTAATTTGTATTGGATGCTTTCTATCAAATACTAATTAAGATATATTGTTTAATTGGAATTCATTATCGAGATGAGTATTATTTTATTCATTTATTTATTGCGGACTATTATCCTCATCTTTCTTAGTTGTTGTTTCACGACGTTCCGGCCAACTATTCTTCTGGCCTTCGTCAGGTGGCAACCGCGACGAGATAGAAACTCCTAATCTCCTAACTGCATTCTCAGCAATTACTGACATCCATACTTGTTGCCGTCTCACCAAGTTTTTGGCAAAGTAAGCCTCTGGCCGGCTTTGGGTAGGATTTAAACCACTATCTTCAGACAATTCTCACCTGGAACCGTAGAGATTAAACGTCTCTATCGACTGCGCCATGAGCCCCGAAGGCCAGAGGAATAGTAGCCCGAAACGTCGTGAAACCACAATTAAGAAAGATGAGGATAATAGTCCTCAATGAATAAATTAATAACACCAACATGGTTGGGATTTTTGTGATAACGGTTACACCACAGGAATAGAATCTAAAATAAAGAAAAAAATATTCATTCTTTTACCATAAATTTTCACAAAATTTCCTTCTCAACGTAGAAAGATGTGACACAAGGCCAATAATTGAGGGAGTTTCAGGCGAGCGTCCATAAAAAAGGAACATTCTGACTTTTAAATTTGCCTTGAGAGCGCAGTGGGTATTCCCAGTGAAGGAACACTCAAGCAGTAACAATAAACATACTCCACCCGAATGACAGAAGGCAAAGCATAGAAGAGTGAACTGCCTATGACTACTCAAAAACAATAAATCAGCTTGCCAGGCAAAAGGCAACGGAAATCACCCAGTTTCTGGCGGACAAATTGTCGAAATCGGAATCCCGGCTGGCAAGTATCTACGGTCAAACTAATTCACTTCCTTGTCATTGCAGGAAGACGTGACACAAGGCTGGTAGGTGAGGAAAGACTATCTTGCGTCCCTTAAGGAAGAGCACTAGGGTTTTTTAAAAATTAGCACAATCGGCATTCCCGAAAAACGAGAAGCACAGCTAAGGACTACGCAGAACGATGCCACATCCCTCCAGATAAAATGCCACCAAAATGACTCAGTTAGTGTCGGAATAATTGGCGAGGTTGGAACCTCGGCTGGCATGTGAATGCGATCGCGACCAAACACGAAATTAACCGCTGCCACGACGTTTAGATGTATCTGTATTTATTATCTATGGATGAGTCCATTTATTTCTTATCCTAGATTAAGTAAGAAAAATCACTAAATGATAAGATAGAAATTAAGATAAGATTTACAAAAAGTTGTCTCATAACAAAATTTGACGTGATAAAGAAGGCAAAACTTCCTTCCTCTCGGGTGTTGGGCGAGCAGCGAACAGACGTCTTTTTTGAGATCCCACCACCACGTTACTGAGGATTAGGGAAAGTGTATAAATCATCTAGATAAGTGGTTGTCAACTCCTTTTATCTATGGACCAATTTCTCACCATTCTGATTTCCTACTAGACCCATTAATTGCTACGGGTTATAAGAATGCAATATTAAATGCTTCTCTAATGTAAATGTAAAAACTCAAGAAAATATTATCTACTTTAATGCGAATAAAGTATTCTAAAAAAATATCAACACCTCCAAGAAGAAGAAGAAGAAGAAGAAGAAAAAGAAGAAGAATATAGACTTCTCCCTGACGAACAGAAATGATACCAGAAAGGAATAATAGAATGCTAAAACATGTATAAAATACCAAGCAAGATCATACATGTGATTGAAAACGTGGAGACTGGAATTGACAGCTGATGGACAACGCATAACAGAAATTAACATGCAAAGAAAATCTTCCAAGGAGATTCACTAACACCATTATTGTTCATCATAGCCATGATGCTCCTGAACAATATACTGAGAAAGTGCCAAGCTGGATACAAGTTTTATAAGACGAAGGAAAAAACGAACCATCTGATGTACATAAACGACCTGAAACTGTTCGCAAGGACCGAAAATGAACTAGAAACATTAATAAATACTATTAGGATCTTGAGCTAGAATATCCAAATGGAGTTTGGTATAGAAAAGTGTGCACTACTAGTCATAAGAAAGGGAAAACTAGAGAAGACAACCCAATCAAACGGAGATGAGGGCACTAGGGGAACAAGACACCTATAAATACCTAGAAGTACTGGAAGCAAACACTATCAAAGCAACAGAAATGAAAAAGAATTGGAAAGGAATACCTTAAGAGAACAAGAAAACTTCTCGAAGCTAAATTATATAGCAGAAACCTAATAAAAGGCACAAAGGCACAAATAGAAGGGCGGTATCACTAGTAAAATACTCTGGGCCGTTCATTAAAGAAGAACTGATACAGCTCGATCAGAAAACCAGGAAAGTCATGACCACGCACGGTGCACTACACCCGCAGGATAATGTTCACCGACTCTACGTAAAAAGGAAAGACAGGGGGCTGGTTAGTATAGAAGATTGTGTGAATGACACACAAAAAAAACTAGAAAAATACATAATGCAAAACACTGAAAGCACAATGATGTCAGCGAGAGACACTGAACAAAAAACATCAATAAAACAGAAAACAGAAAGACAACCGATAAGACAAGAAAAGAAAAATGGAAAGAGAAACAACTATACGGCAGATTTATGAGGATGACAAAAAATGAAAATAACGAAAACATTTAGACATGGATGCGAAAAGCACCTTAAGCCGAGAAACTAAATCCCTAATAACTGTAGCACAAGACAACTCGATAAGAACTTACCACATCAAAGCAAATATCGACAAAACACAAGAAAACGGCAAATGCAGACTGTGGACAAAGAGACGAGAGGATAAACCAAGTGAATGTAGCAAACTGGCCTAAAAGGAATACAAAAACAAACACGATCAAGTGGGAAGAGAAGTACACTGAGAATTATGCAAACAACTGCATCTCGAACGCATAGACAAGTGGTACAAACATAAGCCGGCAAAGTACTTAAAAACGAGAATCAAAAAATCCTATGGAACATGGATATACACACAGATAAACCCATCCAAGCAAGAAGACCGGATATCGTAATAATTAACAATAAATAGAAGTCCTTTCAAATCGTAGACTTTGCTGTTCCAGCTGACCACAGGGTGAATAGTAAAGAAAAGGAGAAACGGAGCAAATACACAGAGAGCTGAAAGGGATATGGAAGATAAAAACAATCATGGTATAACACCTGTGGACCCCCTTTCTGCTCCGAGTTTACCTGACATTTAAGCTAGTGCTACGACGCATCAGTATCCGTGTGTGGCCACGAGGAGGCATGTCAGGGGTTTTAACACAGAAGAGGCTAATAATATTTGCAGAAGAGACATGCGTTCCGCTTAATTTTTACAGAAAGGCAAACTAACGGCGGCATCTTGAAGTGAGAAGGCATGCAAGCAAGCACTTTGCATTAACGCTGCTGTATTAGACTCATCATAGTATCCTGTGTTGTAAAAACACACACGCTGTCCTGGTAAGAAGGTTTCTTTAGAAAATTATTGCTTTTACAGTTGAATTCTTTGTTATATATATATATATATATATATATATATATATATATATAAACATATATATATATAAACATATATATATAAACACACACACACACACACACACACACATATATATATATATATATATATATGTTTGTGTGCGTGTGTGTACATACACGAACTAATACTGTATGCCAGGATATCACAAACAAATTTTTATCTGACGACAGTTATGGGAAAATACGCAGACAAATGAAATTCAATGTTGGCGTCGAAAATGGTAAATTCATCAGAGGAATTGGGAGAAATAGAAAAAAATAGCGGATTTTGAATAAAAAAGGGAAATAAGAAAACTAATAGGAATGAAAAAAAAATGAAGAAGGAAAAATAATTTAGTGAGTCTATGACTTATGGAAGAAAGTAAAAGTTAGATATGATATATTTGACTAATATAATAAGGAAATTAGTTAGAAGAGACATATTTAGAGTAAGAAAGATATATATATATATATACATATATATATATATATATATATATATATATATATAGAGAGAGAGAGAGAGAGAGAGAGAGAGCAATAGAGAGAAGAAAGTAATGTCAATAATAGGAGTTAGAATAAGATAGAGATACACTGAATCAGAATTAATCTGCATGGAATTTCAAACGAAATCTTTTATTTAATTAATAAAAGTATCAGGTTCTCGTTTCGGCAGTCATGGCTTGGTAGAAGTATGAAATAATTCACCATTATATTTTGAGTGTTGCCTGCACTGAAGATTGAACATTCAACCCCCAGAAAAATGTAACTGTACAACTTAATATTACTAAATACTTTATCTACTACGCCAGATATATCTTTAATAGAGACCCTGTCTATTATTAATAATTAATGAGTCACATGTTGTATTAAAATTTATACTAGAGTATGTTGAATCATCTTATTGTAAACTGTGCTTTTCTACCCCTTTATAAATTATTACAATTGACATGAACTTAAATTTATATTGGCATAATATCTCTCTCATACATGCAGGCACATATATCTGCATATATATGTATACTAGCAAGCGGGACGCTCAGATTTGCCTGGGCGTAAAATAAGTTTAAATATGAAATATTAATGTTTCCAGATCTCGAATATTTATGTCCTCACGTCCAGATTGCATCTTTGAAATTCACCAGCTGTGACAACCAGGCTTTAGTAGGATAGATTTCAATTCCGTGGTCTAGTTGTTCATTTGACATACTGAATTTTCAAGAGTCTACGACGATTTTTAAAGCCTGTACAAACATAATGTCTGGAAATTTATTTACGATACCTTGTATGACTTTGTTGTGTGAACTCATATTCATGTGAGGTTTTGAATTAATGTTATAAGTTAATCAACAAATAATCTTTACCGTTATATTATGTCTTAACTGTTATCTCCGTTTAAATAGTAATCGCATTATTTTTAATTTTCACTTTTGAATAAAACATTTTTTTTATTTTCTATATTTTATTATTTTTTCAGGGTTTGTGAAATATTCTAATTCTTATCATGGACTACATACGATTATTAATTGTTTTAACATAATTCAATCTCTTCAACCGACATCATTAGGACTCGAATAGGAAATAACTGTAGGCATTTCTATTCTCCAAAAAGCAGTTGGAGGGCGACACCTAAAAGTGAGCAGGCAAGAATCAGAGTTGAAGAAAGAAAAAAAAAGAAGGAAGTAAACCTGCAAAACCATAGTGGTAGAAAACACTAGTTTTGAAGGGCGAGAGAAATGTTAATAAATTTAAAATACTCGAAGCATTGTATTTAAAAAAAAAAAAAAAACTCAGATGAATAATATCAATTACAAATACAGTCGAAATATTTTGAAATGTTTAGGATAGTAGATTTTAAATTTTAAATACGTATATATGCATACATATAAATATAATAAAAAATGTCCGCCCACCTAACTCGTAAGAAGCCTTCACGTGACCGTAACAAAAATATGTAGATATACAATTAAAAACATAATTTCTACAACACAATATGCCTGAGGCTGATGGAAGTATTCCTATCAAAAGCGCTCCCTATGGATCCAACCTAAACAATTTTGCAAAAAAAAAAAAAAAAAAAAACACTAAAAAAAAAGTAAAAAAAAAAATCGGAGATTGGAGAAGATAAAAAAGAAGATAGTAAAACGGAAGAATTCCTGCTTCTCAATAACACTTGTCTGAATACATATATATATATATATATATATATATATATATATATATATATACATACATACATATATATATATTATATGATATATATATATATATATATATATATATATATATATATATATATATATATAGGCTATGACCTTTGACCTTTGATCTTGAAAACTGGTGTGTACCATCCCTAGGTGGGAGATCATCATAATGCCAGGTTTGGTCATAATTGGACCAGAAGTGTAAACTGTAGGATTGTACATATACATATGCATACCATGAATTTGACCATTGACATTGTCTATTGAAAAATGGTGTGCACCATCCCCAGGTTTGGTCTTGAATGCTTCAGTGGTTTGGGCTGTAGGATTGTTATACACATCCCCCCCACACACTTCTTATATATATTATATATGTATATATAGTAAGTTATATAATACATATGGCGATTAAGCTACACAGAATATTCCTCGTTTCATCCATCATTCATAGGATTCGTCAGGCTTATGTACGCGGAATATTCTGTTTAGCTTCATCGCCATATATATTTCGTAACTTACTCCCTAGCTCTACCTACGTGTTGAGCACTGTTGAAGTAAATACTTAAACTTTACGCATAAATTTGCACTTTCGTATATTAATTTATTTGATTAGTTTAAGTAGTTATCTATATATGTGTGTGTGTGTGTGTGTGTGTGTGTAGACAGAGAGAGAGAGATAGAGAGAAGGAGAGAGAGAGAGAAAGAGAGAGAGAGGAGGACTAGAGGGGGCGTAGAAGAAAGTAAGCGTGAAAAAAAACTGGTATAAAAAGACAAATAGAGATAATTTCACAGAACAAGATAGCGAAAAAGGAAGAAAGTGAGATGTAATCGTTTTATCTATCTAATATATCTCTTAGTGAGAATATATATATATATATATATATATATATATATATACTTAACGAATTTTTAATCTACAGACTTGAAATTTGGTATACACGATATTCAAGCATGAAATATTTTTAATGGTTTTCCCTCGGAGAAAGAGGATCATAAGGGGTCAAAATTGAAAAATTGCTACTTGGAGGTTATCGGATTTTTGTTTGATCAACGGTTCTACGACTGCGCATGCGCGAATTATTCACATGACATTTTCCTTATGTTAAGAATAAATTGGTTTGAAAACAGTGTTAAAATATCGTGTCAAGCGTGCCTAATAAATATCGTACTTCACTCACGGTTTTAAAGTTTTCGTTTTGATCTCAACACATGTTTTTTTTTCTTTTACTTACAAGAAGTAAACTTTTTAGAAAAAAATATATAATACTCGCATTTTCTTAGTTTCTGGATAAATAAAAAAAATATACTATTTATTTATTACGATCGGGCAACGCCGGAATGCCTGCTGGTTAATTAAATATAAAGTAAAAGAAAATCAGTTTTTGTTTAAGAAATAAAAGACATAAGTACAAAGAAATAGAGGAACAGAGAGAAAGAAGAGAGAGAGAGAGAAAGAAGAGAGAGAGAGAGAGAGAGAGAAAGAGAAAATAAGTAGAAATACAGGGTTGTTATAAAAATGTTCAAAATGTAATTATATGTAAATGCGCGTGCAGACACTATGTTGGTGAAAATAAAACAAGAAATCCTTTAAAATATGCGTGTAGTGATCGATATAATTACATCTTTTATTTAATATTTTAAACATGTATTTATTCATACTACAATCGTAGTATCACTTTCATCAGTTTCACTTTATAAATATATCATACGGATTATGACCATATTATAAAAAACAAACCTAATCTGCATTAATGGCATGTTGCGGGGAGGGGTTATAGTGGCTAAGTGGTTAACGACAGGAACTGGCAACCTGAGTGTGCCAAGTTCGAATCTAGTTCGTTCCACAGAAACCATTTAATTTAGAAATGTTGGCTATTTGCACGTGTATGTACGCAAAATCTTTTAGAAAGAATTCTAACTGGAAAGATATCGAAGAAACCAATGGTAACGATAGAATTATCTAATTCATACGAGATGAATGAATTTGCATGTGCCGTACTATTAGTTGCTGAAATTTTATCAATATATCCAATGTGCTCCAGAATAAATTACTTTTATTGTCGTCGCCATATTTCTGAAAATTTCGAACTGAACACTAAAGTTGGAATAGATTGCTCTAAATTATAATTAATTAATTAATTAATTAATTAATTGTTATCAAGTTTCTTGTATCATAGCCTTTAATTCTTTAAAGGGTATCAGCAGGCCTACGTGAAACCACGTAGAACACGCCAGGCGAATTCTTGTGCATAATTTGTGATGTCCGCTGTTATTAACAGTGATACTTATAATGCGGCGTCTGTCTCCATTGTTGGAATTAATTTTTCATAGTCTACATAATGGCATCGTGTCTGTGCACACTATATGCTTACAGCGAGCGTATAATAACAACATTTGGCCGTTTTTAGTTTAAGGTGGCAAAGTAAGAAAAATAACTTTTCTTAACTCGATTTACTGGAAAATTATATCAGGTAGAGGAGACAGTTGAAAACAATATTTTTGAATAATAACCTGAAAATATGTTATTGTTTATTGATATTGTTTTCTTAAGATGTGGTCCACATTATGCTCACATGTTAAATTGTTTGTTATACGACTCCGCCTTAAAAAATCTTGTAAGTGACGCTCGAAATCAAACTAACTTAATTATAATAATCTGAAGTAATTAATTTTTTTAGTTTAATAGTTCGCTCGGGTGCTTTTTCAGATTAACATCGAATTGAAAGTGCTATGTCACGTTGACGTTAGATTCGGTAGCCATAGCTAGATTAACATTTTACATATAACTATCTATTACATAAATGATAATAGTCTGTGCATATTCCTTATCAGTTATTCAGAGTTCTTTAAGGAAGGTATAGTTTATTCCCAATCGCCTGAGACGCCTCGTACCCACGAGGTTGTCCAGACAATTTTTGTTCAAACAAAATGCTCTTCTTTATAGTGGTGGCTTTTCAAATTCCACTTTGCTGATCCTGTGTCTAATTTTCACGCCATGGGAGGGAAATAAATAACTACTTCCATCACTTAAATGATGTATTCATCGAGATGGTAAAGTGCTTTATCAAGCTTGAGATTATGGCCACCTTCTTCAGCCAGAGGGCACGAGGATAGTGATTTCAGATTAGAAAGCAGTTGATATATGAAATGTCATATAAGTGTTTCATACGGCCAGTGCTGCTGTACTGCTACGGTACTTGGGCGCTGAGCATTAAACGATGGTGGTGCTGGATTAGCAGTATCAGAAATTTTGTAGGAATTTTTGACACCCCTAACACAAAACTGCGAATACAATATAAAAATCTCGTAATTTCTCTGTTAGAAGTGGGTTATTTATTTTTTTTATGGATTATACTTCCAAAATAAACTATTACAGTTGTTTTAAAAGTAATAGAAATATTTATTTTTTTTAAAAACAGTAATGAATTTTCCGAACTCAATATTTTTCAATTTTTAAACTTTAAAAATCTATCAAAATTTTTCTATTGATTCTATTTTTACGATATTTTCAGGGTCAATGTGAAATTTTATGTTCTTTCTAATAAACTGAATATAATATTTTAGACAAACGTTTTTTTTTAAATTCACGCCCCCCAAGTGTCACCCAGTTTGAAATGTCTATTAAAAAGTAAATAATTAATTTATGTCGGGGAGTTTTATATATCACAAATTGAAGAGAAAAGGTCAATAAATAATATATTCAAATTTAAAACAAAAAAAAAATCGCTTTTTTAGAAATTTACCTGTAAAGTCCGAAGTTTAAAACCTTATTTTATAAGAACACATTTTTTTTTTTGTCTTTTTTTGTCTTTCTTTTTAATGAAACCTTGGTCCTTGCTCCTTTAATTGAAAAAATAATTAGGGCTTGAATTACATTTTTCGAGGAGTTATAAGCTTGGAAAGACAGGGGGTCGAATAATTCACGCCTCTCATTTTGAAATGTCTATTAAAAAGTAAATAATTAATTATGTCGGGGAGTTTTATATATCACAAATTGAAGAGAAAAGGTCAATAAATAATATATTCACATTTAAAACAAAAAAAAATCGCTTTTTTTAGAAATTTACCTGTAAAGTCCGAAGTTAAACCTTTTAAAAAAAAAAAAAAACACATTGTTTTTTTTTGTTTTTTTTTAATAAAACCTTGGTCCTTGCTCCTTTAATTGAAAAAAAATAGGGCTTGAATTACATTTTTCGAGGAGTTATAAGCTTGGAAAGATGGGGTGGAATTATTCACGAAATTTCTGACACTGCTAGTGCTGGATCCTGTCTCTAAAATTTCATTTTTATAACGAGTGAATCTCACGTCAATGGTTATCCAGACTGCTAAAGATATGCCGCTACTTAGCACTTACCTACTTAAGGATAGGTAACTACTAGTTTTGGAACGATTAATCGGACTCGGGAATCAGAAAAATCGGAAGATTTGGGGATATTGGAATTTGAATCGGAAAAATGTACGCATATTTTCCGATGCCAAAACAATTCTTTTAATTATCTTTTTTATTAGACTTTGTTCCAAGCAAAAGTTTCCATTGTTAGTAATAATGATACAACAATAAGTATTTATTGATTTTAAATTACCAGTAAAGCTAAAATCGATAGATCATCCATCACACATGTATTTTGACGTTTTCGAAAATATCTGCATATTTAACATGTGTTTTTTTTTTTACCAAAATTGGAGTAAATAACAATCTTATAGTTAAATAATTAGAGATTTTCATTACTGTAGATATTTTAGGAAAGGTCAAGATACCATGTTTAATTGCCTCCCAGCGAGGGCAGAGTCAGACACAATGTTGGTTTTAAATGTCTGGAGAAATCAGCTTCCAGATAAAGGGGCACTCTGCTTGGAATGCAATATATATATATCGGAATCGATAATTGTATCGAAATCGTGGGGAAATAATAGAATCGTCCTATAAGTAGAAATTACTGAATGATCGAGACTGCTTACCATAACACAAATGCAATACGAAGCTCTTTCTTTATATTTATGTAATCTTTGGATTAAGGTAAAAGTTAATCGGTTTCTGTTTTTCGTTCTTTCGCTCTCATTTTAAATCAATTTGTGACAATGTTTTCTTTATATTTCACCGACCTTAGCTGCAGGTAAATTACCTAGCGGTGAGAACAACCAACCATCGTCTAAACGCTGGAGTTTCGATTTCAGCTTGAGATACCTGCTCGTCAACTGCATTGAAGGGCTATGATACATGTCCGTGGATGACTATATATATATATATATATATATGTATATATATATACTGTATATATATATATATATATATATATATATATATATATATATATATATATACTGTGTATGCAAAATCAAGACTTCAAAACAAGGTGTTGATGGCAACAAAAAGTGTATTTCATTTTACGTTACAATTATTTCAATCTCCACTTCGACAATTTCAACCATTATATCGTTTGAAAATTAAATATATATATATATATATATATATATATATATATATATATATATATATATATATATATATATATATATATATACTGTATATATATATATATATATATATATGCTGTGTATGCAAAATCAAGACTTCAAAACAAGGTGTTGATGGCAACAAAAAGTGTATTTCATTTTACGTTACAATTATTTCAATGTCCACTTCGACAATTTCAACCATTATATCGTTTGAAAATTTAAAAAAAAAAACAGCATTTCTTCAGACTTTATGAATAAACACACTTTTGGCAATGGAGAATTTTTTGAAGAGAAAAAATTAAAAAGGGGAGAATCCCTTACGCGAAAAGCATCCGAGAAACATTTACTTTGGTTGTGTTTACAGACAGGCCATTTTTGGCTTAAAACCCATTGGTATGTGAAAATTTACTGAATTACACGAACTCAGTATATTACATATAAGTCTCTCTCTCTCTCTCTCTCTCTCTCTCTCTGTATATATATATATATATATATATATATATATATATATATATATATATATATATATATATATGGGGGTGTACGAGGGGCGTTCCGAAAGTAAATCGTCTTAATTTTCTAATTAAAAAAGCTACAACGTTGAAGAGCTATGAAGACGGAAGGGGGACCATTGCAAGGAGCGAACTTTCGTGCCCCAGAATTTCTTTTTCTATATAGTCATCCTCAATGCAGTTTTGCCAATCTCGTTTGAAGCATCGGTCGTAAAAGGCTCGAAGTGGGCTTTGTCACTCACATCTCTGTCGCCACTCTGAAATCGAGGAACCCATCTTCTAACTCTACTGATATAAACTGCATCGGCTTCGTAAATGTTTAACAGGTATCAATGAATATAATCGGTTTAGTTTTTTTCTGCATGATGAAATTCAATGACAAATCTCTGTTTCTTATGCATGTCCGTGACATGAGTTGTTTCTTTTATATAGAATCTCACACCGTCAATACCTACAACAAAGTAATTTGAGGTCACGTATGAATTGTTATCAGAACAATGTAATGTGCACTCCTCTATGATCTATTCGTGTGGCATAAAAATATGAGATATTACTTTAAAAATCTCCCTCGTGTGTGTATATATTTATATATATATATACATATATATATATGTATTTTATATATATATGTATTTTATATATATATATATATATATATATATATATATATATATATATATATATATATACGTAGTGAATAAATGACAATGAACTATATTCCAAAGTTCATGATATTGACTACCTTATAATTTATTTCTTTAATTAAGTTGGCATTTACAATTCTAGACAGTATCTGTTTCGTAGCGCAAAATCAAGCACTTAATTATTGATTAAATACAGATACTGTCAATTATGTCAGATACTTAATTATTGATTAATTACAGATACTTAATTATGTCAGATACTTAATTATTGATTAATTACAGATACTTAATTATTGATTAATTACAGATACTTAATTATGTCAGATACTTAATTATTGATTAATTACAGATACTTAATTATTGATTAATTACAGATACTTAATTATGTCAGATACTTAATTATTGATTAATTACAGATACTTAATTATTGATTAATTACAGATACTTAATTATGTCAGATACTTAATTATTGATTAATTACAGATACTTAATTATTGATTAATTACAGATACTTAATTATGTCAGATACTTAATTATTGATTAATTACAGATACTTAATTATTGATTAATTACTGTCAAGAATTGTAAATGTCAACTGAATTAAAGGAATAAATTATAAGACGGTCAACATCATGAACTTTGGAATATAGTTCATTGTCATTTATGCAGTATATTCTTAAATAAGGATTGGTATGTATTATAAGGAAATAGAATGTATTTCTACATATATATATATATATATATATATATATATATATATATATATATATATATATATATATATATATATATATTGCATTTTGAATCAAATCTCCCCTTGTTATTTCAGATCATTTGAAACCATAGCATCAAGTTTTAATCTCACCTCCATCAAGGCCAGATCTTTTGGGTATATATATATACACACATATATATATATATATATATATATATATATATATATATATATATATATATATTGCATTCCAAGCAGAGTGCCCCTTTATCTGGAAGCTGATTTCTCCAGACATTTAAAACCAACATTGTGTCTTACTCTGCCCTCGCTGGGAGGCAAATAAACATGGTATCTTGACCTTTCCTAAAATATCTACAGTAATGAAACGTTTTAGCATACAGCTAAAACCACGGTTACGCAGCGGTAATGGTAATATCATTTAAGATAAACGACGATGAAGCCTATCTAATCCTGAGGTTGGTGAACATCTGGAAATAACATGCAACAATGTTATATAAAACAAAATATTGCTAATCGTGACTCTTTAATGCTTTATCATGTATCGCAAGAACAACAAGGAAAAGGGTCCTTCCATTCTCATTCCATGGTCATAGATTCCCATTTGGAGAACACACTCCGGTCGTACTGCTTTCCCACTGATTAAAACTTCTCAGACTCTAAATACAATAATTCCATACACTGTCAACAAATTCTTGTCAAAGACCCGTCCAAAAGGAAACAAACGCACTTAATACTATCCATCAAGGTTAGTACTACCATAGTCTTCGTCATCTTTCGACTTACACATATTACCATCTTATTAACCCTTATTCTTATTATGGGTGTTATACTTGATAAGTGGTGGTTCCGATCGTAACAGAAAATTAATTAACAGACCTTGTTTGACGAGTTGTCTCCCTTTCTATTTTCATTGTTAACTCCTCATATCAATAAAACAAAATAAAAAGATGGCTTATCTTAAAAATGTACTGCTTTATCATATGTGGGGGAAAAAAGCGTTTCCTTATTCAACGTCAGGACTTTCTATCTGTGGAACACTCCGGCTGAATTTCTTTTTTAAATACAATCTTTCATCATAATGTCAACTACCATAGTGTTCTTCATCTTTCGGCTGGCATTTATTTCCATCTCATTAACCCTTATCCTCAAGTGACTTTTAAACTAGATAAGTGATGACCTCGATAATAAAAAAAAGCATCAACAGATGCATTAATAAAGTCTAAGACGTCCCCATATACTCGAAGACAAGTTCAGACCAGTTAGATTCCGATGTCTCTTTTATGCTTTTCTAATACTTAATAATGGATTCTTTACAATGCGAAACAATGGCGTGTGTAAGTAGGTTATTTGTTTAAGTTACTAGATACCTGGCACAGCTTGAGACAGTGTTGGTTATACCAGTATAGGATACGTCTTTGACAAGCAGTCCGACAGTAACTTTATTGCTGCTAACATAGTGGCAGCATTTAATGCCGGTAGCAAATGATGTTACATAATTGAGGTGCCCTATGTCAATAGCGAGTAAGTATGCTAGTGTTAAATTTGACATAGGTCTTAATTAGTTGTTGGTTGTTGGTTGGTTGTTTTTGTTTTACGGCATTTTCAGGTTATTTAATGCCGAATCCAGTGATTTTGAAGAAAATTTTTTGATAATAATGTACGAAGAAAACTTTGAGGATCTATAAACACGAATGTTACCTCGCATGTCAACGATTTAATTTTAGTAAGAAGATAAATGTTGTGGCTCTGAAAGTGTCACTAAGGAAAACACGGACAGGGAAATGTGTTAGAAATGGTAAAATATATTAAAAAAAAAACACACACGTAAACATATTCAAGAAAATATTTAACAATTTAAATGTGCGAAAATAGTGTGGTAGTTTTTCTTTTTGTTCAGAAAATGATGAAAAGAATGAGGTTTTGGAGAACAAGTTACAATAAAAAATCAAAGATAATGAGCAAAATAGTACAGAACACGTCCAATTCATTTTTCTTTATTTTTTTGGTCCGCATAACTCTAAAAAGTCAACAATATGCCTACTCCTCCTCGTTTGAAAACTTTGCAGACCCCTGAATTAAAGCGATAATGAATTCCTTCGCTTTTAGACAAACAAGTCAGTCTTCTGAAAAACTAGTACAATTTTGACAAGAAAGAAAACACTTAGACCCTCTACCACCGCACCCCAAAAACTTGAATAACACGCGAACTTATCTGTAAGCTCGCAAGGCTAAATAATATCGCTAATCAATATTCTTGGCGATGCACAAATCAAAAATGTAGAATGTTTCTATATCACTAAGGACGGGTACATATTTTACTTGAGCGACACTGAAATAAGCTCAGATTATAAAGTTTATATACTGCAAGCGGGTGGAAAGTGCCCGGCTTTGACCGGGCGTAAAATACACTTAAATATAATATTTTAATTTGTCCGGATTTCGGATATATTATTATAAAGTTGTGATTTCTAAAGTTAAAAAAAAAAAGTATCTGGGTGCCATCAGCTAGAATCGAAACCAACACTGTAGCATTTAAAGCTGGTGACGTTACTACTGTCCAAACGTGACACGCACACGTACCGATAAATTAAGATGAATCTACAAAATGTATAATGATTTTATCAATTTGGATTCATATTTGGCCAATTTTTGACCCTCTTAAAAACTATTTTAACCGGCTAAAGACCCATAAAAGAACGGGCCATAAAAATTCCAATCATTTACGGCACCTAGCACCACTCTGCGGATTTTAGTTTCGGATGAGATAGAGTTTGAAAATATGGAGACAGACAGACAGGCATATAGCCTTTTATGTATTAGATATAACAACCTACATGGGAACTCACCATTCAAACTCCTTGGCTTAAAATTCACAAAGAACAAGGATTGGAATAAATACATTGAGCACATTGCCAAGGCTGATGCCAAAGGAAGTGAGCTGCTTTTACTCTGCTAGAAAATGAGTCCAACCAGAGAGTATTCTACATATTTACGAAGCCACAGTTCGCTTATGCATTAAATATTGTTACTACATATTTCACATGATGCGTTTACAACCTATTCCTTATTCGTAGACACAGTAAAAAATAAAACAATACAAAACAAAATGTTTTAATTATACCCGCACTGTCGGATAAGCTCCAGCATCTGCCCAATCGCGTCTGTACCGGTCTTACAAGTACGGCCACCTATCGACGTATTTCGACGGACAAGCAGTAAAATCTGACCCCTTCAATGCTGAGGTATATGGATATTTTAAGAGTTTATTCCCTCGGACTGCTAGACTTTAGTATTACTTATCTACTTCCTATTTCCCTGAATTTACTAAGCTGCAGACATTTTAATGTAATGTAAAGACATCTCGCTTTATGTTCAAGTGGCCTTGTCTGAGGGTAGAAAAGAGCATTATATATATATATATATATATATATATATATATATATATATATATATATATATATATATATGAACAAATGATTAATAACACATGTTAAAAGACATCTTGAAAAAGAGTTAAAAAACATATTTAATTTTAAAAAAAGGAAACACAAGATAAGTGGATTGTCCTTAATCGGTGGAGTTTCGAAGAAATACTCTCCTTCTCATCAGAGGGCAGGAATTAGCAAAATGCGGGATCGGATTTTGCATATAAAAGTATTTAATGAAACTACAAGTAAGTCACCGTTTTACTTGGTTAAAAAAAGGGTGAGGTAAGGGGAATAGGAGGTAAAAGAAAAATGATAAAAAGATTTCACATGAATGGATAGTTCGATGAAGGGTAAAAAATCCAAGAATGGTAAAATCCAAAACGGTCGAATTTAAAATTTCCAATCCAATGGGTAAATTCCAAATGGTCCAAAGTGATCCAAAAGGCAGAGTTCCTTGAAAAAAATCGCAAATGGAATTAATTCCAAATCATTAAAAGAAAAAGCACTGGAGAGAATATTTAAAACACGTCTGCCAAGGCTGGACGAATCAAGTAAATTAAGGTTTAAAAAAAAAAAAACGAAAAGCGGTGAAAGTTTAAATTTGAAAAGCAAGATCGAACTGACCCAGACAAAAAGCGCGAAAGTTAGCGTTAATAGTTAGGTCAACTTAGATATGCACGTGAAAGTCCCAGAATTAAATTAAGAAACACTGGTCAGAAGAACAAATAAATTGCTAAGTTTATGAAATGGAGCGTCTATTATATTAAAAAAAAATGAAAGTAAATAAATCAAAAATAGAAAATTAAAAAGTTAAAAAAAAACTATATATAAATATATACACACATACATATATATACACACATACACATACATATACATACATACAGACACACAAATGCACACATACATGTACATACATGCACACACGCATATACATATATACACATATGTATACATATACAATAACACACACACATATATATATATACGTATACATATAAACACACACGCATGCATAAATATATACACATATCCAAAAACATATCCAAAAACATATACAAGTTAAACAAAAACATACATACATACTTGCATACAAATTAAGGGGAGGGACTGGCCGGTATCTACAAACTCCGGAATAAGGCAAATAAATGTGTATGTAAATGCATATAGTAAAATATAAGTAAACAAATACATAGAATAAAAATGAGTAGGTTGATGTATATATTTAATTAATAGGTATACTTATACCATAAAACGGAGACAGCAGATAGAAAACCGGCCAAAGAAATAAAGAAATATCAATAAAATTAAAAATATAAAAAGCTTAGAAGGTAAGATTAAAAAAAATTATGGGAAAAGATATATATTTGAAGGGTTAAATTAATAGCTATGTAATTTCAAATTTACCATATTTAAACTTGGACATATGTTTGCAATAGGAGATCAGTTCGTTTTTAGTGTTTATTATATTACTACTTTGAGGGGAGGTTATCATAGTTATAGCTTCAGATGTACAGAGGTGACAAGACTTAGATCCTGGAGTGTAAGACTTAACTTTTTTTAGGATGGTCCATTTAATTGAAAAGTGGTTGTTGGCAGAGTTAAGCTTTTTAACCAGTGTAGTGAGAGAAGTTCCCTGGTTATTATTTGAATTTTGGTTATTGAAAGATGAAGTTTGGTTTGAAATCTTTTCTTTATAAAAGTTGAAGTAGCACCTATATATGTATATGTTTTATTAATAGCTCGGGGTCGAGAAGCACTATTAATTTGTTGATTTATACTGGGAAAAGAATTTAAATTTTGTTCATTGTGATGAACAGAGGGTAGGACTGTGATAATAGCAGGATTGGTTTGGAGGGGGTAATTAGTGTTGTCAGTGTTAGGATGGATGCTATGAAAAATATTATTATTATTAATATAGCTGGTTGTATGATTGAAAATAGAGGGGCTAGTTGATTCGTTTGTTGGATTAATAATTATATCAGAGGGAGGGTTTGAGGAAAGAATAATTTGGTGTCAAAATGTTATTGTCTATTATGGGAGAATTGCGTGGGAGCTCTGTAATTGTGCATGAATATATTACATCTTTATGGATGCAATCATTATTGAGTGGGCAAAGATGTTTGTTAATACAGTTGCAGTTTCTTTTTGGTTGGATTGGGAAAGGGATTTTTTGGGCTGATTTAATTTTTTGTTATTAGATGCTAAGATTCTTTGTGCTAAATTAGGCATAGTAGAATAAGAAATTCTTATTGAGTTTTTATTAAAAATTGAACTATATCTGTGTGGGTATTTGAAAGAGTTTTCTACAATATTGAAGAATTCTTTAGGTATATTAGTTTTAACATTTACGCTAAATGGAGGATTAAACCAAATATTTTCTTTCTCCTAGTGCGACAGAATAAGATTTATTAAGTTCTTTATATATAAGTCTTTTATATGTAGGATAGTCAAGTTTATAGCCATTTTTAGTCTTGACAAATATATGTTTATTCTTTTGACTTTCTTAGCAAAATTATTTATTTTTCGGGTAACCGGGTTGTAGTAGTGTTTTTGTTTCTTAAATCTAATTTTTTTGACTAAGTTTAACATGGAATTTTCGAACTCCTCAAGGTAAGGATTATATTTAGGGTGGGCAGTGGTTTTTAGTCCGTAAAATTTGGTCAGAAGAACAAATAAATTACTAAGTTTATGAAATGGAGCGTCTATTATATTAATATATATATATATATATATATATATATATATATATATATATATATATATATATAGAATGCTCATAGTCATCCACATAGAATACTGTTTCCCTGTATCACAGTGCGGCTAGACAGACAACTACCTCAAGCCAAGATCGAAACCCGATCGCCCAAATGACAGCCAAAGCTTCTAACTATTACGCTATACGGCTGCTGCTGTGCGGGTAGTGAATTACCACTGTTTTGACATCGTCCAAATGTCTAAGCTCGATTTGTTTACACAAAGAGCATCGCTTAATACGCTAATGGCAGTTTGCATATCATTTCCCAATATGCTCAATCCAAGATGGAGAGCATTATAGTCATCCACATACAGCACTGTTTCACTGTATCACAGCTCACCAATGCGGCTGGACAGGCAACTTCCTAAATCCAAGATTTAATCTCGACCGCCCAAACGACTATCAAAGCTTCTAACCATTACACTATACGGCTGAATTAACGATGTTTTGACATCGTCCAAATGCCTAAACCCGATTTGTTTACACAAAGAGCATCGCTTAATTGGCAGTTTGTATATCACTTCCCAATATGCTCAACGAAAGATAGGGAGCATTATATATATATATATATATATATATATATATATATATATATATATATATGTGTATATATATATGTATATATGTGTATATATATGCATATGTATATATATATATATATATATAATGATCCCTATCTTTTGTTGAGCATATTGAGAAGTGATATACAAATTGCCTATTAAGCGTTGCCTTTACACACACAGACACATACACACACACGCGCGCTCGCATATATATATATATATATATATATATATATATATATATATATATGAGAGAGAGAGAGAGAGAATCACAAGATAAAAAGTAAAGTTACACAGAAACATTATTACATTATCAAATCAATAAATCAAGAAGGTTACAGACGGGAGGATGAGGAAGATATAGATCTCTTAGGCCATCGCATTTCGAAGCTATATCCATTTCGTCACAAGAGACGGCAAAAAGCCAGCATTATACAATTGTAGAAGTAAAAACACAGCAGAGACTTTGAAAACATTCAGATTAGAAGTGGAGCAATTTTCGAGATTAGAATTTAAAGAAAAGTTCTAGGCATGGGGGATATGATAGGTATAAAAGAGAGAAAGGACAGATAAATCAATAATGCCTCCTTAAAATATAAAACAATATATAAGAAAATGAAATAAGACAAGAAAGAAAAGAAAAACAAAAACTTAAAAAAATGGTTTTAAATTTAAAAAAAAATCAAAAATTCAAAAGTTAATAAAATACAATAATGTTCTTATAAAACAGAATTATAAACTTTATAAATTTTATAAATTTTAATAAAATAGTAATTATTCATTTTAACCTACATACACTACTGTTTCATGCTTACGCAATTAACTGTGTAGGTAATAATTTCCGCAATGATCAGTATATGGTAACAATTTCTGGTATTCATTACATTAGAAACATATATATATATGTATATATATATATATATATATATATGTATGTGTGTGTGTGTGTATGTGTGTGTGTGTTTTTAACGCACATTGTTTTAATTTATAGAAGTTGTTTTATCAATGTAATTTTGTCGAAAAATAAAAACCTTTTCATAAACATGAAATACGGTGTTTTTGTGACTAAAAATATTGTTCATTATTTTCTCCATTTTTTGGATACTGTTTGGTTTCTATTTTTTTATGGTTGTTTACGTTAACATTCGTCGGCAAAAGTTTTTTTTTTCTGGCTCAAAAGCTGTAGCCGCAATATTCAAAATATTTTATTTTCAGACGTCGTCGAATCAATATCTTTTTTCAGTTTTTTTTTTTTTACTTTGCAACTAAACATTAAATTAATTTTGTCATCAAAATATCATTCCGCAGTTTCCTTTGTTAAAAGTTGCTTTCAAATTCCTGTTTATTCTCTCTCGTTTCTAACAAAGCAAGTATCGATTAGAATTATTCAGTTCTACTGGAATTTAAAAAAAAATTGAGTTTTTTTTTTCCGTTGTCAGAAAAAATATCTCTTTTACAGATTTTTATTCTAATTTTATATCCTGCTCTATTTATCCTGTCTGAAGACAGGATGATACATCGTTAAATTATTTGATAAAATAATTTTATTATTTAAATTCTTCACACTACAGTTCACATCTTGAATGTTGTTCTCGAACCGTTCTAGCCGGTATAATCCCCGAAATCCTTCTGGTGCGTCTGGGAATGTTTATGTCAGACGCGGGAATCAATTCAGAATTGCAAAGGAACTCTTTATTTAATTTTCTCGACCCACCAGCAATGGTCGGGTAGAAATCTTAAGTAACTGGTAATTATATGCTTAGTATTACCTGTACTAAGGATTTACCCTTTAATCTCAAGAAGACCGTCGCATAGAACAGATAAACAGAACTTGTAGCCTTTGCGCAACGGGTCTCTGCGCAGAACTCTAATATGGATTTTTAGAAATTGACAACCTATTCTAGTTTTAGATGTACGGTCTTGCTACGTATTAGGTTGGGGCAAAAATAATATCGTTTTTTGACGTTCAACTTTACGAGAAAAAACAACATTATTTTTAAACGAACCGGGTTTGTATTACTGTACATATAGGTTCTAAAAAGTCGTCAAAAAACAAATATATAACAAATAAATGTTATCAAAGGCAAGATAAGTTACTTTTCTACCTAACTGGATATATTTTTCGTGTTTTTATTCAATGTAACATGTTTATTCAGCTCGAAAAGCATGCAGTGTTTACCGATGTAGTGGAAAATTCAAAATGGCGTCTGACACTCTCGTTACATTGAATAAAAAACAAAAAAATGTATCCAGTTTGGTAGAAAAGTAACTTCTCTTGCCTTTGATAATATTTATTTGTTATATATTTGTTTTTTGACAACTTTTTCGAATCTGTGTACAGTAATACAAACCCAACGAACCTTATATTCTACTATTACAACTACTACTCATCATCATCATCATCATCATCATCAGCCAATATCAAGAAGACTGCCATTTAAAACATACCATTAGCAGTTTTATCCTTTTCGCAATGGACCTATGTGCAGAACTGTTATATGGATTTTAGAAATTGGTAACCTATTTTAGTTTTAGATGTGTAATTTTACTGCGTATAACTGCTGCCGCTACTGCTAACACTTATTATCGATCCGTAAGCGTAAAATTAAAATCCATACTAGAAGAAAGTGGATAATTATTCGTTTAAAAGTAAAAGTTAAAAAAATTAAATAACTCCAAAAACAAAAACGCCGAGAAGATTACAGATAGGCAATCGCATCGGATCTTAACATACTTCAAGTGGGTAGAAAAGCGACTCTGAAAGGAGATCCCAAAGAAACCCGTGACACAGGGCACATCATTAGACAATTATGTGTTGTTTAATGACTGCTGGGATTAGAGCGATAGGTTTTATTACTAGGAATCACGTATGAAACGATTTGGTTCGTGAACAAAAGATTATTATACCCACAAGTCCAGTTTCAGACTGAATTAAATGCTTACTGGAGAGAATTGATTGCTTACTAGACATTATTCTCGAATGTCTACGGTTACTTTGTCCAGAAGTGTGTGCAGACAACATGGATATTTTTACCTACTAGTAAACCCTGATTAAGTATTCAAAACCACAAATTATTCGTGGCCGAAATAGGATCCCCTTGGTATGAATTACCTATACTAGTTTTTACGAGGAGTGATGCACCTTCTCCAAGTGATGTTATCTCATGTAGCAACACGAAAAGTGTATATATATCCTTTATTCTTTATCTTTTATTTTATATATTTTCTTTGCTAACTTCGTTTATATATATAATGATGATCCCTTGAAAAATAAATTATTGGTATTATAGTAACTTCGAGAGCGAGTTGATGCAGTGATTGCAGGTGATTAAATGACTTACTGACTAGATGGTTTTCTAACGAATGATAAAAAAAAAATATTTTTTTGTATAGTTTTAAAGGTTAAAAACTTCAAAAACTATATATATATATATATATATATATATATATATATATATATATATATACTGGCATTTAAGCTCGCGTTGCCGTGGTGGTTGGAGGTGTATGTTGAGCAAAAAACAAAAAAAAGCGGTCAATTTGTTAAAACTTTGACCCCTATTATGACCCCTTAACATTTAGTGTTTGGAGCTCAAATCAAGTTATAATGTTACTCCATGTCAAAGGACACTATATATAAAATTGCAAGTGTTTAGACCTAAAATTGTCGGAGGAGTTTGGTAGAGATCTCAAAAGTAAACTCGTTGGTCTTTGACCCCATAATTGCCAAATTTCTGGCCGAAAACCGATCACAATGATTTTCTCAAAATTCAGTACCCTGTATAGCAAATTCCGAGTCTGTAGACTAAAAATTGACAGAGTTATTTCGTACGGAAATGTACACAGACACACACAGACACACACACAGACACGTTCACTTATATATATATATATATATATATATATATATATATATATATATATATATATATATATATACTAGCATGTCAGCCAGGCGTTGTCCGGGTGTTTGGATGTGTCTGTTGAGCAAAAAAAAAATGTGGTAGTAGGAAGGCAGGCTTGAACCTGTACTGCGAAGGAGGAAAAGAACGGCAAAAATACCTGACCTCTTTGCTGTTACGACCACCGCTATACCGGAAGTGACTTATGTTTAAATTAAGGCTAGACAATCGAAAGGAGAGGATGGCTTTCAAAAATATCGGCGAAAAAAGCGACCCCATCCCTGTTGAAAACTGCCCAGTTGAAGGTGAAGATATGAATGTTTTAAGATAAATTTTTGATATTTGTCGTCTGAACGGTCGAACTTCAAGACGATACTGATCTTGATAAAATCCTTCGCCTCTGTCGAACGCTTTAGGCAGACATGCAAACATACATACATACATTTATATATTGGTAACTTAAAATTTTCGACCCAAACCGATTAAAAAATTGCCCTAACTCTTAATGCCCTTTATGTCATATTTCAAACGTTTAGACCAGAAATTGTCTGAGTAATTTGGTAGAGACCGCAGAAGTCAATTTTCTTTTTTATTTGACCCCTATTATGACCCCTTAATATTTATTGTTTTGGGCTCAACTCAAGTTATTAAGTTAGATCCATGTCCAAGGAACCTATATCTAAAATTTCAAGTGCATAGACCCAAAATTGTCGGAGGAGTTTGATAGAGTTCTCAAAGTTCAAATCGTTGATCTTTGACCCCTTAACAGCCACATTTCTAGCCGAAAACAGATTACAAAGATTTTCCCAAATCTCAGTACCCTGTATAGCAAATTTCGAGTATGTAGACATAAAATTGACAGAGTTATTACGTAGGAAAATGTACACACACAGACACACAGACACGTTGGCCTTTATAGATATACTAGCATGGGGGCCTGGCGTTGCCCGAGTGTTTGGAAGTGTATGCTGAGCAAAAAAAAAAAAAAAAGCGGTCAATTTTTAAACTTTGACCCCTATTATGACCCCTTAACATTTCTTGTTTTGGGCTAAAATCAAGTTATTAAGTTAGATGCATGTCTCAGGAACCTATATCTAAAATTGCAAGTGTTTAAACCTAAACTTATCGGAGGAGTTTGGTAGAGTTTTCAATGGTCAAATCTTTGAACGTTGACCCCTTAACAGCCAAATTTCTGGCCGAAAACGGATTACAAAGGTTTTCCCTAATCTCAGTACCATGTATATATATATATATATATATATATATATATATATATATATATATATATATATATATATATATATATATGGAAACGCGTGACTTACCTAACTAGCACGTGTGCATAATTCAACAGGTCGGTCGTGGAACGAAATGAATCAAGAAGAAAGAAACAAAAATGGCTGACTTATCTCTTTTTGTCTGCAATGTTACCACCTGGTATGCAGATGAGATGCTCCTGGTTGGAGAAAAATGAGGGTTGAGAGAGCATGTTTATTTTGAAGTTGGATTTTTAAGAAGTAAGTTCAATCAGCAAAAGTGCGTTTGCAGTTGAGAGAAGGTTCGTAACGTATACAGACGTTTGGACAACATTGTCAAACTTAACCAAAAAATCGTTGATGTGAAGAGCAGAAGAAATAACACGCGAGTTATTTAATTATAATATAATTATACATATATATATATATATATATATATATGCCTATAAATTCGTTTTTCTTTTGTGTGTATTGATATTCATATTAAAAACCCTCTTTTTTATTTATTTCAAAAGAAAATACAATTTTCTTATATATGGATTGTGGAAATGCATTCACTAGCAAAAGCTCTAGCTAATTTGCATATTCTTTTTAAACATTCATTTTAATTAATTCCTTATTAGTTTTTTCGGTTTTCTCATGGGATGGTCATCTAGAGTTAACTATTACGCGTAATTATATTCATGCAGATATTCTACATGATTTATACTTGCATAATATTTGCGTAAAATCTTTACATTAAACAAAAATTGTTTCCATATATATTTATGCATACGTATATATTTTTGTTTAATCTATTAGTCTATCTATCTATAAAAGTGAAAGTGTCTATGTGTGCCTGTGCACATTTCCCTACACAATAACTCTGTCAATTTTTAGTCTACAGATTCTAAATTTGATATACAGGGTACTGAGATTTGGGAAAATCGATGTGATCGGGTTTCGGCAGTAATTTGACTGTTAAGGGGCCAAAGTTCAACGATTTGACCTTTGAGAACTCTACCAAACTCCTTCGACAATTTTTGGTCTAAACACTTGAAATTTTAGATATAGATTCGTTGGACATGGATCTAACTTAATAACTTGAGTTGAGCCCAAAACAATAAATTTTAAGGGGTCATATAAAAAATTTACCGTTTTTTTCTTTTGCTCAGCATACACCTTCAAACACCCGGGCAACGCCAGGCACAATGCTAGTCATCAACATACAGTACTGTTTTGTTATATCACAACTCATCAGTGCCGCTAGACTAGCACCTCTCCCAAGCCCAGGATCGAACCTAGGACCGTCGTGTTGACAGTCGGCAGTTCTACCCCTCGACCACGGAAGCGATGGCCGCAAATAATCTGTCCGAATGTCTATGTAAATAAACATCCATCCGCTACTTGTATACTGCTTAAACGCTTGTTTGTAAACAAACCGCGAGCTTCGCATTTTTTCAGCCAATATATATATATATATATATATATATATATATATATATATATATATATATATACACATATGTAAAGAATATGACTATTAAGAGATTAAATCTTTTATTGAAAAAGAACGATTCCATATTCGAGATCTAATATTGATATCCGAACTGGTTTAAATGATACTAATAAAAAATTACATAATTTATTGCATTAGGAATAAAGTAAAGATTTGTTCCTTAATCAATGGTGTTTCCAAAATTTATACTTTTCTTTTTTAGGTGATGTCAATAGCAAATTATATTAAAAACTTACTATTGAGTATAGAACACAAACTTCACAACAAAAACAAACATCTTCTATGGGCTACCTAAAATACACAAATCTAACCAGGTAAGACATGCCATCAACATACAAAAGTCAGAATACATAAGCACCCCAAACCCCAACGACCTCACATTCAGACCCATAGTAGCAGGACCATCATGCCCAACAAGCAGACTTAGCAACCTAATAGATATACTATTACAGCCATTCACCAATCTAGTCAGAAGTTTTGTAAGAGATAACACCCACTTCCTTAGCTCCCTACCACAAACAGTAGACGATGGGACTATACTAGCCACATTCGATGTTGGCAGACTATATAGCAATATCCCACACAATCTAGGAAAAGAAGCTATCGCATATTGGATTGACAAACATACACAGACTTTACACCCCAGATTCAATAAACAATTCGTGATTGATAGCATCGACATAATCCTCAATAACAACTCCTTCCAATTCAATAAAGACAACTACATCCAAATACTAGGCATGGCAATGGGTACCAAAATGGCACCGACATATGCCACCCTTACACTCGCCTTCCTAGAAGAGACCCTTTATGAAAGGATAGAGCAAAAGTACGGGCACAATATAAAAACACTCTTCATAAAATCTTGGAAAAGATACCTAGACGACTGCTTTATCCTATGGAGAACCTCATGGGGGGATATCAAAGAACTCAACACTTTGCTACAAAATCTACACCCAAAAATAAACTTCACACTAGAACTACCTTTCCGAGACATCCTAGTAACAATAAAAAACAACAACATAATCACAGACATCTACCACAAACCCACAGACACTCAACAATACCTTCACTTCAAAAGCCACCATCCTAAAAACTGTCTAAAATCAATACCCTACTCCCTAGCACGTAGAGTCTGCACCATAGTAACAGACAGACACCTCTGTTCAACTAGACTGAATGAACTGCAAATAACACTGCGGAAAAGAGGATACCAACTACCACTAATACAGAAAGGGATTGAACTGGCTGAAAAAATTCAAATAGACCAACTAAGAACCCCAAAAGAACACAACAAAGAACAAATTCTAGCATACGTCTCTACACACAACACAAACAACCCAGAACTATTCACACAGATAACAAAAAACCTTTTCCTCCTCAATCAGAACGACAAACTAAACAACATACTTAAAACAACAAAAATAATAAAAAGCAAACGCCAACCCAAAAATTAAAACACACACTACCTTTCTCAAAACTCGTCCAACATACTACAAAAGGAGTTACAAAATGCAACAAACCGCGATGTGGAGTATGTGACATAATAATAGAAGATAACACATACACATTCAAAAACCCAGCACAAACATTCAAAATAAAAAAGGATCTAAATTGCACCTCCAGAAAGTAGTATATGCACTAAGATGCACAACATGCAACAAATCCTACATAGGCGCCACCAAAAATTTCAGCAATAGAGTGGCCTTACATAAGAGCAACATCAAAATTGCAGATAACAGACACCTCTATGTTTCAAAACACGTACACACATGCAGTGGAAACAGCTTCAAAATAATGCCAATCTTCCAAACAGACAATTATTTTTATTTACTTACACAGGAAAAAAAACTTCATCACCAAATTCACTCCTGAACTGAACAGAACCTAATACCATCACACAAAAACATGAAATGCAAGGTACACTCGCATGCACATACACATATACACACCCACACATAAATCAGAACCGACACATTAAAACACACACACACGTGCGCGCATACAACCACACACAGACATAACACCCCTATCTCTAATACAACACACTGAACAATACCAACCCTACTTAACCTCGAAACCAACAACACTAGGAGACACCTAGAACCATAGTTTAATATCTGTTCCAACACCTCGCTCCCTCCTCAGTCAGGGGAGGAGAACCCCTTCATGACTGAAACGACTATCTTCCCTTCTATCATCCCCCTCGCATACCTACGCCCCCTCCAATGCCCCCCCTCTGGGGAACAAAATCATCCCCACACTAGGAACCGATCCTGGGTCTGGCCATACCCACATGGGGAAACAAATAAATAGAAACATTAAAAAATCCCCTATTTTAAATACACCCCTCTTTCTAAACAAACATAATATAAGACTAAAACGAAAAATCACAATACTAAAATCCAAGAATCCAAAAAATAAATATCAAAATAGAATGAAAGCACCCCTACCCTTACTTCAGAAGAGCCAGTCCCCCCTCCCCACACATACACATTAGTAACGACCTCGGACCACAGCCGCCTTCCTAAGGAAGCAAATAACCCCAAAATACTATAAAACAATATACACATTCCCAAAATAATAAAAGCAAACACACACACGCACACACACGCGCGCACACACACACATAAACACACACGCGCACACACACATACACACACACATACACATACCCTACCCCACCCTAAAGGAAAAGAAAACCACATTAGCAGAAAGAGATAGCGACTGACTACAACGAGGTCAAAATCTCCCTGGACAAACCAAATAAAAAAGCAATAAAAATTCAGCATACCAATGTATAATAAACACTTACAAGCCTCCACCCCTTGGAAAAACTTCAAACTAACTACGAAAATCGCCATTTTTATACATTTGAAAATAATTTCTGACGAGGACGCATCATAGACCGTCTGAAACGCGCGTAAATGATTTCAATGACTTAAAAACATTATTACAATGATCCAAACATAATTCTCAATGAAAAACCAAGACACCGAATAATAAAATACTGTTAAAAAATACACATTGTTGGTGACTACTCCCTTATTTAAATATATATATATATATATATATATATATATATATATCTATATATCTATATATATATATATATATATCGTCTTAGGTAACTCACCTTTTCTGCGTCATTCTGAGTAATAATCTAGTAAGTTTCCGGACTAAATGAGTATCGTAGTCGCAGGTAGTGTTTCTCGTGTAAGACTTGCGTACTTTTGCCCGTCTTACCCTACGTTGCTTTACCAATCAGTATTCATAGCTTAACCATCAATTACAAATTTACAAGGAGGAAATACCCGAATGGACTGAATATGATCATTCCATCAACTTCCTCCGAATTAAATTTCCCTCTTAAATTTATCTTAAATATCTTCTCTTCTAAGGGCCAGGACATGATTAATTAACTTTTCTTTTTATTACTCAATCCTTGTCGTGGTGACGTTTGCCACACTCTAATTTCTGGCCTTAGTTTCGGGGATACCTACATTAGAGAATGCTTACTTTTCGTGACAGAAATTTCAAACGAATCATAAAGGACTTTCATTTTGATCTCCTGAGTATTTTAGGTGACTTCTGTAGTTTGCCTGCATCTCAACTTATTCCAATGTCTTTTGCATAGAATCTTTTTTCATTTTATGTCGTATATGACCTGTCGTATTTTATGGCTACTAATCCTATTTTCCAAAATTTTCTTCATTTCTGCAAGTACTTGAAATAAATTTTGACGCCTTTATAATAGACTTTAGTCATCTGTTTTTCTTTCATTGATGGTTCCGTCGCCAAAATAGGCAACAGCCTATAAAACACATGGCTTATTTTTCTTACGAATATTAAGTCTGCTAAAAGTCATGCTGTATTCGGATTTGGCGTGATTTTGTGAACTGCCAAAAATTTCTGAATATTTCTTTCACTCGTGTACCCACCTTCTTCGAAGCTTGTTCAAATGTGTCCATAAATTTTTCTGAGATTCTGTGCGATCTTAGATCTTGCCATGTTCTCAATAGACAATAATTTGTAGTATTCCGTAAATTATTTTACCGAGAACTCGGTTCGTTTGTCATTGACTAAAGTTTCCTATAAAGTAGAGAAGAATGAGAGAAAAAGCGAGATAAAGAGAGGAGGAGAGATAGAAAGTGATAGATACATTAGCAGTAATATCATATAATCCAATGAATATATATTTATTCACTTTTCTAAAAACCCATACACTTTACTATCGGTTTTGTCTAGATATAAAAAGTAATTAATGGAAAGGTCAATAAATTTAATTTAATTAATATAGGTTCATTTACATGTTCAAATAAATCCAGACAGAAAAACAAAACAAAAAAAAAGCAAGGATAGTGTACGATTGTTACAGAGACGATATTCTTTTTTTTTTTTTTTTTTTTAGATATAATCCGAATGTATCGAAATGTTTTAATATACAGGGTGGTCAAAAAGTCAGGTAACATGTTAAAGGTAGAAAAAACAATATGATCCATTATAATCTCTATTCGTTTAATATTATTTGTTTAAATATTTGAGTGTAATATATAAACTACCCCTCCTGATTTCTGGCTTTGGGGCTATGTAAAGGATAGCGTTTATGGCAAGAAGCCTGATACAATAGCGTCTTTAAAGTTATTTATTGAAGAGGAGATTGCGCGGATATCAGCTGACATGATTACACGTGTTACACAATCAGTAGTTAATCGCTTCCAGCGATTGATAGAGAGAAATGGACGACAATTAACAAAATAAACATATTTCATGTTTGTTTCATTTTATATTTCAATGTATGGTACTTAAATATACATGTATTGCTAATATCGTTTTTCTTTAAAATGTTACCTGACTTTTTGACCACCCTGTATATATGCTAGAACATTTCGGTACACACATCCTCTATATAAAACCTAAAACCAATCATCGCTCGCCCATCTGTACTATCTCTCTCACTCCTTGATCTGAAGCGTAGTGTCATAAGTTGTTGGTGACGTCATTATTTTATAGATGAATGTCATCACTTGATGATGTCATCATTTACAGGCGAAGGAGCCGGATATTAGTAAAAGCACTGTGGTTCCATACCGCAATGCGAATAGATTTTCAGGAATACAAACAGATACGTACAGATAGCCTTCTGCGTTCCGGTCGGATTAATGTGTGTAAATATGGGTATCTCGAGCTCTATAGACATACCGACACAAAATCTGCAGTGATCATAACTTTGAAAGCAGTGTAATATCGATTGGCTGTTTCTAATATTGAGTTATCGAAGAATTTGCCAATATACAAACATATGGGTCAGTCAATTTACCAGTAATGTATTTCTCCGTCTACGGGTCTGTTAATATCTTTAAACTTGACCCACCTTTTCAATGATGGTATTTATTAATTGCATTTCTTGGCTGAGGATTATCGATTTCTTATTCTTTGATTTTGTTTATCGATTTTTTTCTACAATGAATAGAGTTTCTTCCATGGACTTCGATTAACTTTCTTTACCATTTTCCCTGTATTTGTGTCTAGAATTTTTGTATTTCTATTTCGTTTAACCAAAAAGTCTTTTCATTAGATGTGTCCAGTTATTCTTATTAGAGGTTTTGTCTGTCCTACCGTCATTCTGTTTATTGGTTTCCAGCTCAAATAAGAAATGACACTAATATTCTCCTAGACGTGTATATTTACATTAACAGCACACTATATTACAGAGACAAGAAAAAACAAATGTACACATATGTAAGGAAATGGCTGAAACCTTGGAGAATGACATTCTGCCTGTAGTAAGATGGGACGTAAATGGATGGTAATATTTAATACTACTAAGATTAAGCTTCTTTCCTTTAACAATTACAATATTACTTAACCAGCGATTGCCATGACAAATAATATGCTAGCTCAGAAATCTTGGTTCAAACTCTTTGCTTAATATTCAGAGGCAATATGAATTGGATCAAATAGATTAAAGACTGTGCCAAGTTACTGCAAAGAAAGTGGTCTCTCGCCGTCCTAGAAAACTACTCTGACCTGACAGAATCATATCTCTACAAAGCCACCGTTCGCCTATGCAAGATATATTCTTGCCACTTAGATGCTGTTGCATCTACCATTAGTTTACCCATCTTATGTAGGCTTTAAAAATTAGTCTTCCTTTTTTTCTGTTTAGTGTGTTTTAGTTTATCGTATACCATTTTTTTAAAAATGGAGAGTAGATAATACAGTGGATGTGTTAGCGGCAGCTCCAGTAACTCTCGCTTCTCCTATTTTGTCATTCAGTCCTCATTCAATGAGTGATTTTTCTGACAAAGGGTGAAGAAAAAGCAGCTTAAAGGTCGGTAGTACTTGGTGACCAGTAGTCTGAGATGTCGGCAATTTTTCTGTCTCTACGGCTTTACCTTTTCGTGTGCTACAAAAAAAAATCCTGTCTTTTTCTCTATTACTTTCCCTCTCTGTACTGCTCTAACCAAGTATGCTGACCTATTCCACAAATCCCAAAACCTCAACATGAAATATCTCCAGAATAAGACATTCCTAATGAACCGCCCCCTTAAGTAAACACTTCATCAAATCTCCACACTAACGTACTGTACTTGCAATAACCCTTATCCCTGAGTGGCTTCCGGGACTTGATAAGTGGTGATCACTGTGTAAAAAAAAATTATAATTCCTTTCCTTACTCTTCTTTTTTTTATTTTTCATGAAAATTTTCCATTGTCCTTTGCTTCGTCTTCACATTTTTATTTCTTTTTAATACTTCAATTATTAAAAGTAATTGTAAAAACAAACAAACAAAAAACATTTAAATTTAAGAGTTTAAGGTTATTTTCTTATATAATTTTAACGTAAGTAAGTCCCCCCCCATTTTCTTTCGCCCCCAAATAAAGAAACATGTTGGTGGTAGTTTTCTTGTTTCTGACAAACAGAGTCACTTTCCATTTTCTCCCGTTCTCTTTATTGTTCCCTATTTCTTTTTCTTTCTAAATTATTTCCCGCCTCTCAATTGTATTCAGCAATAAATTTAATCTTCTTTTCTTTGGATATTCTCCTCATATAATTTATTTCATTTTTATGTAATTCTCTATTAGATTTGATACCAGTTAACCCTGGATCGACGTTTTCAGAGAGAAATAAAAAATAAATTGTGAACAAAAATGTAAGATTATTCTAGCACTTTAGAAAGTGTTGAACACCCGGGCTCGCTATACTGATATGTTCACTTATCTAATATATCTATAAAGGTAAGAATGTTTGTACTTGGACATTCTCAACCTATATATTCAACGAATGTTTTATCTACAGACATGAAATTTGGTATATAGCGTACCCAGACATATGTAACACTTTTTAATCGGATTTTATCCGGAAAAAGAGACTGCTAACAAGACAAAATTGAAAAATTAGTACTTGCGGATCATTTGATATTTACGTTTGTTAACTGTTTCGCAATGCGCATGCGAGATCCTGAAACATCACCGCTTTTTCATCGTAAGAATAAGAAAATTTCAAGACACTTTTAAAGAACGTGTCAAGCTGCCCTAATGGTTATCGTACTTGATTTACCGTCTTTAGGTTTTAGTTTCATCTCGAGTAATTTTTACTTACAAGAAGTGAACTGTTTAAGAAAACATAATACTCGCGTACACATGTGTCGTTTTCTATCTATTTTTTTTTACTTCATTTTTTTTAAACGAATATAACGTTACGTTTAATACCTACAGTATTTTTGTTTATAATAAATAAGAATTCTGCATTAATTAAAATACAATATTTACGCGATTTTTACAACCTGGCAACGCCGTACGGCCTGTTAGTCAGAAATAAAACCCAGCTACGTTGATGGCCAGAAATAATAAAACACGTTAGATTGTCATAAATAAAATAATGGTTGACTGATTGAAAACCACCTGAAAAGGTTATGTTATGTGCAACTGAAATAGATGTTGCTAAGTAAATGCCTTAGATGCATAAATACACTGACACAGAAGGAAAATCCCATAATAGTATTTTCAGGTGGATATAAGGGTGTCCCAATGTATTATATAAACCAAACCGGAATTGAAAGCAATAACCGATTAGCGATCTGATTCGAGAAACTCACTCGGCTCATTCTTGTGCGTTCTCTATGTTCATTCATGCACTCATTCTCCGTACTTTGGGGGTAATTGCGCCAACTAGCTAAAAGTGCTATTTTGGCAACTAGACATATAAAGAGCACTATTTTTAGTTGGTGCAATTACCCCAAAGTACGGTATATTTTTGTATTGTATGTTTTATGTATTATCAGGTAAGTCATGAATAAGAATGCGTTACTCAGATTTGGCACAAGGTTGCTATTACTACATCTAGAGAAATGCTACTTAGAGCGCAGGTTCTTTATTTTCTCCTCTCAATCTCCTCCCTCCTTTTTCCTTTGCAACTCTTCATTCTTCTTATTTTTCCACTCTTACTTTTCCTTCTTAAGCCAATCCCCATAATCTCTTTTCTCGTTCTCCTATCACTGTCTTCCTCTTCTTTATCCCCCTCTTGCTTCTTTTCTTCTTCCTATTTTCTCTTCCCATCTCCCTAATTTTCTTAATCTCCTTCATCACTCTCATCCTTTCTTTTTCTTTTTCTTGTCTTCTTGTTTTTCGTTTTCTTTTTTTACTTCCTACCCTCCTCTTCTTGAACTTTTGTAGTCTCATTTCTCTTTTTCTTATTTTTTCTCTCTCCCCCCCTCTTTGTGCTTCTTTGTAATTTTCCTCCTTGTTTTTTTTATTCAATTCTTATTTCTCATATCCTTTAATCCTTTTCTGTTTATTTTCACCCTTTTCACCATTCCCTTTCTTACTTTTCCACCTTTCCTTCATTCCCCGCTTTCACTTCGTTCTTAAGCGTTCGCCTCCGTCTGTTCTTTTTATCTTCGTCCCCTTCCTTATTTTTCATAATTTTCCTTTTACTTATCTTATTTTAATGTTTTTGCATTACTAACTATATATTGACTGGACGTATCTTAAAAATCCACAGTCTTATAGCGTCCATTGTCTGTATTGAATATTTCCCAGACGAGGCTGTTGTTATTTTTTATTATATTTTTTTAAAAAACTAATCTCAGATTTATCAAATGTAAATTGATCCCGCTTTTGCTTATTTTTAATTCACGTCTGGAATGAGAGATAGAGCCACTTTTTTTCTCTTCTCACTCGTTTACTGTGATTGCGTTTCGCTATTGGTAAGATATTGAACATATGGTTGGCATTTCAAAATGTTAACCGCAGTGTTCCACAAGAAAACAAGAAGCAAAAATAAAAGATGGAATTAAAATTATTTAACAAAGAGGGAGAAAGATTCAAATCGATCGATCAAAAATCTGTGGTGAACGCACGAAGATTTGTTAGTAATAGACTTCATTCCTCTCCTTATTTTCTCTTTATCTTGCTTTTTTTTTTTGTAATTTCCTTTCTCCACTACTGGTTTTGGCGGGAATAGCAAACCACTAAAAAGTTGATTTTGTTTGGCGGTTTTGTTTTACGGCATATCAAACCATTTCTAGTAATTTAATGCCGAATTCACTCATACTGGAAAATGTTTTTACGCGCCAAGTTCTTTATATTTTCCAATTCATGTGTTTAGTTTGGTTATTTTGTTTTACGGCGTATAAACTTTTTTCTGGTTATTTAATACCGAATCCAGCAATTCTGTAAAAGGCTTTCATGTTCCTAGTTCTCTATATTTAAAAATATTTATTCATGTGTTTGGGTTAGTTATTTAATTTTACGGCATATCAACCCTGTTCGTGTTATTTAAGGTATACTTTAATCATTTTGGTAAAAAACATTTATATTTCAAGTTTTTTTTTTCTTGTTACAGCATGACAATCCTTTTCGCGTTTTTAACGGCGAATCCAGTAATTCTTGAAAAAAGTTTTTTATGCTTCAAATATGTGTTCGTAGTGTTTAGTTTGATTGTACTCTTAGAGGGATATTGTTGTTTATGTTTTTGACTTTGCAGAACATGATTGAGTTTGGCCAAGAGACATAAGAATATAACATCACTGTTTGATGCAGTTTTTTTCAAAAACTTAAATGCTGCGGTTAAACTAGAACTGAAACTCAAATATTTAAATTTATAATTATACACGACTGAGAAGACGACCAAATCCAAGGAACGAAAAAGGTGTTTTTGAGCTGATCACGTGAGTAACAAGTCTACAGAAGTAGTGTCCATCGACGGACAAGCAGAAAGGCCTTGAAAATAATTGCAGACGTTTTAATAAAACATATCATAAATATAATTTGGTTTTCAGCTAAACAGATCAAATAGATAATAAAAATAAATACAACAAGGCACGAATAACAATCTTTGCATAATCAAAAAGTGTCAAATTAATGTCCAACATACTTTGCAAAATGAAACAGTTAAACGTGCCCACAAGCCGTTGGTACAGGTGACCAAGACAAGCTATCCATAAACTAATAACACTATTACGGAACTTTTATTAGCTGCATCTTTGTAGAACTCTCATCCACATCATTATAGTCATAATGAAGCTATATAAAAACTGATAAAATCCTAAAATTATTATCTTTAAATTTTTGTGTTATTCAAAACAAATTGACTAAAAATTCTTGGCAAAATTAGCAAAGTGCAACAAACCATGTAAATGATAGCAGATATGTACATCCATATACCACTTGAATGTTTATCTAAGGCGACTTTAAACCTGAATATGATAGATGTGGTTAAATTCGACTGCTCCAAATTCGACACATTGCTGTCAACTACTTGTTAATCCAACGTCCAAATTCTAAACTTGCTACTCCATCCTTCAACTTTAAATTCTAAAACTTGCCACTCCAACGTCCAAATCCAAAACTTGCTACTCCAACGTTCAGCTCCAAATCTAATACTTGTCACTCCAACGTTCACCTCCAATACTCGTTACTCCTATGTTCAAATCCAATACTTCCTTCTGCAATATCTAACTCCAAACTGAATGAATCTCTGAAAAAATATGGCTTTTTATTTACTCCAAATCATCTCATTTGCACATCAGATGACAAGATCGTTAGCGTATGAAAATAATCAACAGCCATTTGTTTTTCTGAGTGAGTGAAATGACGCCACGATAAGGCAAAATATAACTATAAAAAGAGGAGAGCACACTCGAGAAGAGGATCACGTTAGAGGCGTTGATGACTTTCGAGAGCACGTTCGAGAAGACAATCACGTGAGGGACGTCAAAGCGATAACGATAGAATAAGGAAATCAATGTCGTTATAAAAAAAAAGAAAAAAGCGAATTGAAGTTTGTTTTTATTCTTTGTCTGCTTTGCGACTGAGGTTACAACGGAGTGGTTCTCCGGAAAACGTTACACATATTCTAACAAACACCGTTACACATATTCTAACAAACAACGTTACACATATTCTAACAAACAACGCTACACATATTCTAACAAACAACGCTACACATATTCTTACAAACAACGTTACACATATTCTAACAAACAACGTTACACATATTCTAACAAACAATGTTACACATATTCTAATAAACAATAGTACACATATTCTAATAAACAACGTTACACATATTCTAACAAACAACGTTTCACATACTCTAACAAACAACGTTACACATATTCTAACAAACAACGCTACACATATTCTAATAAACAACGTTACACATATTCTAACAAACAACGTTACACATATTCTAACATACAACGTTACACATATTCTAACAATGTTACACAAATCCTAACAAACAACGTTACACATATTTTAACAAACAATGTTACACATATTCTAACAATGTTACACATATTCTAACAAACAACGTTACACATGTTCTAACAAACAACGTGCACATATTCTAATAAACAACGTTACACATATTCTAATAAACAATGTTACAATGTTCTAACAAACAACGTTACACATATTCTAACAAACAGCGTTACACATATTATAACAAACAACGTTACACATATTCTAACAATGTTACACATATTGTAACAAACAATGTTACACATATTCTAACAAACAACATTACTTATATTCTAACAAACAATGTTACACATATCCTAACAAACAACGTTACACATATTTTAACAAATAATGTTACACATATTCTAACAATGTTACACATACTCTAACAAACAACGTTACACATGTTCTAACAAACAACGTGCACATATTCTAATAAACAATGTTACACATATTCTAATAAACAATATTACAAAATTCTAACAAACAACGTTACACATATTCTAACAAACAGCGTTACACATATTATAACAAACAACGTTACACATATTCTAAAAACGTTACACATATTCTAACAAACGATGTTACACATATTCTAACAATGTTACACATATTTTAACAAACAATGTTACACATATTTTAACAATGTTACACATATTCTAACAAACAACGTTACACATATTCTAACAAAAACACGTTACACATATTCTAACAATCACATCAACGTTATTAAGAAAGAGATAGAGAAAATAAAACAAAAATGATTTTTGAGAAAGTTCGATATACAACCTCCCTTAAAATACGAGCATGTAATCCCTTGTAGGATGGCATTATGACGAGTGAACATATATACATATGCAACACAAGTGATAATATCTATACGGATGGTCACATTTCAATAGAACAGATACTACAATATTATTCAAAATATGGGCCAAGTTTTTTTTTCATTTTTTACAAGAGTGTCACCACTCATCAAGGGCCAAAATCCACTCAAGGATGAGAGCTTACTAGTGTTGAGTGATCAGTGAAACAGTACTCAGAGGAACATTAATGGTGGGAATTGGAAGGATTTGATTATTTTTTACAAGGTGGTCACCACTTATCAAGGCCCGGAATCCACTCGGGGATAAGGGTTATTGCGTGTATCGTCCGTTAGTATTGGAGATTTGATAAAGTGTCTTACTTAAGGGGGCGGTTCATCAGGAATTTGTTTATGACGGTCTTATAAGAGCTTGTGTGGAGCGTCTCATTACAAGAAAACAGATACTACACTATTGCGAATAGATAAGGTAATGCTACAATTTGACTAGAAGGAAAATATATTTAAAGTCAAAAGAAAATGGAAGTAAAAAGTGAAAGCAGAGAAAGGAAAGGATGGCATAGAGCAGTACATCTAATTCGTTAATCTGTAAACAGCATTCATACTAGCTGCTAAGCCGACCTCATTGAAATAATGTGCATGAAACGTGATTATGTACTTACGAGCACTAAATGCTTTCGCATATTATTATTATTATTATTATTATTATTATTATTATTATTATTATTATTATTCACTAAGAGTTTTTATACAAGTCATCACTAGCGATCGCTCACTGACAATAGCGGGTGGTGCTCCCGGAAGCCGGAGTGGCAATAGATCTCCCCAAAATTCCAGTGTTCTCTGCCTTTTACGATAAATATTGCATCCATCTGTGCGTTATCACAACAACTGTTTACCATTGATTTATCGTTGGTAACGGCCAATATTCCCTAGGGTTTAGTTTGCAACAAGCCTTTTCAAGGTCCGAGTGTTTACTTTACTCTTCCAGTTGAAGTCAATTCGGTTCTTTTCTTTGTTGTTCTTTTCGTTCTCTTTGACTCTTCACGACAATTTTGTACGACGCTAGTCGGAAATTATCCTTTGGGGGGGGGGTTAACTGAAACATGTTTGCGGGTAGTTCTCTTTGTCCCATGTAATTGTGTTTTTTCTGTTTTTTTAAATTTGTATTACAATGTCTATATAACTAGTGTATTAGTGTCAACATTCGAGGGGGTTCCTTCATATTTCTGCTGTCTTGTTTCGTCTAACCAATGAACGGTAAAAAATATCGTACTAGTGATACTGCCCAGATGTTTATTCTTTTTATTAGGTTCCGCTTATACAATTGTTTCTTGGAGTTTTGTTGCTCTTAGGTATTCTTTTTAAACCTTCTATTTTATTTCATTTTTATTTTATGGTGCCCCTTTTTAGAACGCCCAAATATTTTTAGATATCATGGTCGCCTAGTGTTTTTTATCTCCCCTTGTTGGGTAATTTCATAGTCCCTGTTGCTTTTAGTTTTCACCTTCTAACCTATAATAATGCACACTGCCCAATTCCGTATTTAGATTTCCTGACTGAATCATCTGATTATGTTTATCAGAATTTCTAGGTCTCTTTTGTTACTCGAAAATATTTTCACGTAGTCGATATAAATAAAGTGGTTTATTCTTTCTACTTTATTAGTAAACTTGTATTCGGCGTGAAATTTCCTCATTTGTTCTCACACAGGTCACGTTCAGATATTACTAATAACAACCTGTGGTATCCCTTGAGTCTGAGTAACAATATATCTCCCCAAATTTCCTTTGCAAACGAATTTGCATTATCGCAACGGGCGCTAGCAATGACTATTGGTATTCACTGGAACTTTTATGGCAATAAGCTTCCTTAAGATCTCAGTTCTCTTTGCATTCATTCAGTGGAGGTTTGGTAAGGTCTTTTTCGCCTCGGTCTTTCCATTCTGCTTAACTTTTCTCGCCTATTTAATGTGGTGCAAGTCGATGCCGACACTACAATATTTTTTTTGGGGTGGGGACTGTTAGTTAATTTACAATTTCAAGTTTCAATTTTTTTGGTTCCATGTGGTGTTTCTCTATTTTTTTTGCAGTTTCCATATAGTCGGTTATTGTTTGTAGTTCATGCAAATTAGTTTCTACATTATTATTATTATTATTATTATTATTATTATTATTATTATTATTATTATTATTATTGTTGTTGTTGTTATATATTATTATTAAAAGTGGTTCTAGGAGAGAAAATGGCTGCAGAATGCCAGATTTGTGGTAAGACCTCAGAGTCAATGGCGCACCTTGCAGCAGGGTGTAGTGGACTGGCCCAGAGAGAGTACTGCAAAAGACACGATCGCATGGGACTCCGGATATATTGGGAGGCGTGTAAGAGGGTTGGGGTGAAGTGTGCTGGAAAATGGTTTAGGGAGGTGCCTGATGAAGTGAGAACAAGTGAGGATGGCAAGGTAGAGGTATGGTGGGACAAAAGCGTCATAACGACTAAGCAATTGGAACATAATCGTCCGGATTTGGTCGTCATTGACAAGGTCTCAAAAACTGGCAGATTATAGACTTCTCAGTACCCTGGGACAGGAATGTGAGAGAGAAGGAGAATGAGAAGTGGAGCAATTATGCTTCATTGGCCTTGAAGATAAGGCGTATACACGGGGTTAAAACACAAATAATCCCGGTCGTAGTTGGTACACTAGGAGTAGTGTCAAGTCGTCTGGAAGGGCAATTGAAAAAAAAAAAAACTACAAATCCCTGATGTTTTAGGCGGCCTTCAAACCTCTGCAATTATCGGTACCACCAACATCCTTAGAAAAACCCTTGATCTTTGAAGCTCCTGGTTTGAAGCCGGGATTAAGGGAAATCCTCTGGAAATGAATCCCATCCCTTTCCAGAGAGACGTTCATAAGCGAAATCAGAATTATTATTATTATTATTATTATTATTATTATTATTATTATTATTATTATTATTGTAGTAGTAGTAGTAGTAGTAGTTGTTGTAGTACGTGAAGGGCTGCCCCCTTATCATGTAAGTAAGAAGACATACTAGATAAGTGAAAATGATATTAGGATAAGGCTAGAAAGGAATCCGGTAGGCAAGTGTTAAAGATAATAATGGAAAATGGAATGTTAGAATTTAATGTGTCTAGAAATAGTTAAATATTGTTTATGTCGGGAAAAAGAGTTGATTGTCCATTCTTTAAGAAATCTGAATATTAAATATGTCAGTTAAAAGAATGGACAATGCAAATTAAAATATATTGTTTAAAAATAGGTTATAATTATAATTGAGGATTCTTTTGTTTGCCAAAAGTGTGTTTGGACAAACATATGTAAAGCTACGTGAAAATTAGTCACGTTTGAAAACACACTTCTGACTTCATAAACAAATGGGATTTCTCAATAGGAATCTGAGCGTTTGGAGTTAGAAGTCAGTTGATCAGAGAGTTGAAAGTCAACAGTTGATGAGATATAGTCAGTTGGAGAGGAGAGCCACTTAGAAGCGAAGGGTAGAACATTAGACCATGTAGATCCAAGTTTTAATTCCTGATCTATCGATCGGCCGATCAGATGAATAAAGAAATCATTTATATTTGTAACTGCTCGTCTCGCCGTTCCTTACAACAAAAACGTAAATTTATTTTATTATAATCTATAACGAACTTTGTGTAAACCCTTCCAAGTAATATGTATCATTATCACCATCATCATAAGTGAGGTATCTCCTTCTCTCTTCTCTATATACGTATTCGAACTGTTGTATCATATATCTTTAAGTCAGCATTAATATTAAGTCCCTAAGACTTGTCTCGGTCGTCGTCATGATGTAATATATATATATATATAAATGCCTCTCCCTAATTACCGTCAGTATCTGTATTATGAGTCTCGTTATATATGTCCCCTATATGAGCCCGTGCTATGTAACAGTAGTAGTAGTAGTAATAGCAGTAGTAGTAGTAGTAGTAGTGGTGGTGGTTGTTGCAATATTTTTTTATGTAATGAGAGGCGTATGATTACAAAAATTGTATGTTCTAGGTATAGACAGATGTAGCGGGAATTGATCAACCAAATGGAAAGACGCTGTTACCGACAAATCAGAAACAGGAATCCATAAAACATAACGGCTATTTTAGAAATCTTGCATATACTTTTCGCTATTTCACACGAGAAGGAACTTTGCTCTTTAGGACTTCGTCGAATTGATTACCTAGTAAAAACTATTCTTCGTCTTCGCCTTAGCTTTTACAACTCAAAGCTTCACTGGATTGATATTAACATTTTGTTTGATACAATATTTCTCTTCTAAAACGAAAATGGCTTACAACTAAAAAGTAGTAGTATATTTGTTGTTATTCTTTCTATTAGTCGAAATAAAAGTATAAATATTGTAGGGGTTTCAATTCACGCTGCTTTCATTAATCTACCACGAAATTATTATCTTCATCCTTTAAAGTTTTTTCTAATTATAAAATTTTTTGGTTAACATTTCCAACAACACATGTAAGCCAGGCTACGTTGATAGAAACGCAGACTAACGTTGTTTCCTTTTAGTTATATGGCCGATGCGACATGAATGACAAGCCAGGACACTATTGAAAAGCTAATAAATTCCGGTCAGGTTAAAACTACCGCTATCACCCCCTTTCCTAATGTAACAACAGAAGCCTTACACAAACAGAGGGAAGCTTATCAGATGAAGATAAGACAACTGTGGTTGTCACATGTAACGATTTACAATGTTCTGACAACCTTCCTTATTCTCTTTATTCATTTACAATGGTACGAACGTTGCAGATATATACTTCTAATGTATGCATACGGCAACATTACATTAGAGCAGAGTTTGTGAGAAACCTGGACCCGCGAAAGTGGAGAATTTTACGCATCTCCTCGGAAACCATTCGGATAAACACTTAAACAAAATCATAACCTTCTTAGAAGCGGTGTTCAGCTTTAACGACTGAGCTATGCCGACTATTTATTGGAAATTGATCTGATAACGATTTCTCGAATAATTCAGTAAAAATTCGTTTTGGGCGCCTTTGATGAAGGAATTTAATTTGTATCTGTTTTTGTGAATGAGCGGGGAACTTTGCTGCAGAACGCGTGGGTAGATATGTAAAGGGAGCTGGTGTTTCCGGGACCGTGCCAGTGGCGTGATAGAGACGTAATTTACATGAATGGCACGAAGGAAGTTCCCAACACTTCAAAACATAATGAAGGATGAAAAGGCGTTCGATCAATTATCTTGTTATTTATTCATTTTCAATACTGACTCGGTTCGTCTCGATGCAGACCGATGAAAAATTATTATTTTTGTTATACATATACTAATAAATATTCATACACACACACACACACACGCACACGCACACACACACATATATATATACTTATATATATATAATTATAGAATTGATATGTAGTTTGCTTGAGGCATCGTGTGGGGTAGGTATGTAGTAGAGATTTAGAAGGCTATTAAAATGCGAGGAATGAGATATGGTCAGTGTTGATGAGAGAAGACGAAAACAAGTGGCTATTTACAAATAAATAGGCACACACATATATGTCTTTATATACATATATTTATTCAATTGTATTAAGTATAAATGTCTTACTTTTTGTGTCTGTGACAATATCCATAATATATTTCAGGAAAAATTCTCCTTTTCAGATGGTGGATGTTACAGTTCTATTTAGAGCATGCCATGTGGAACGAAAGGGCTGGATTAAATGGCTGTGTGGAGTCTCGCAACAAATTTAGATTTATAGCGTGTTTTAGGTGATTAGCATATTGTTGAACTTGTTAGATTTTTTTTCTTTTATTTTCGTTCCTTTATATTATTATTATTATTATTATTATTATTATTATTATTATTACTATTATTATTATTATTATTATTAAACTAAATACAGTAATATCTTGCTACGATGTGCAGACCGTTTCAATCATATTTGATCTTATCAGGCAAAAAGAATTAAAATACAAAATTTAAAAAGGTTCAAGGCCATTTTCACATTTTGAATAGTGAAAATATGCCACGAAGCAAGGTTAAATTTCTTATGGATTTAAATCAATTATAAAAATCAAATTATGTTAAATAAAGGGGGTTTAAGAGGATAGTTTTAGGGAAAAGTTAGAGAGAGTGATAAAAAGTGAGTGTTGATATAAAGATATAGAGGCGGGTATGAAAAGTAGGAAGAAAAGGAGAAGGGACGGGTGAGAACAGTTTGCATGTAACGAAACGAATATATCAGACGACGATATTAGCAATATTATAATTCAAGTCATTTAAAAGTGTTTCAACTATAGAAAAAAGTGGAACTAAATTTGCCATATAGTCTATCAATAAAACACGACGTTTTTCGTTCAATTATTTATTTATTTTTTTAAATTCTATCTTTTGTTTTTAAATTTTCCAGTTATCTATATATATATATAAGCGAAAATGTGTGTATGTATGTATGTGTGTGTTTGTATGTCTCGCAAAACTATCGACACGGGTCACAGGGTTTCACGAGATTGGTATCATTTTAAAGTTCCAACCTTCGCCCGAAAAATATCGAAAAATTGGCCCAAAACATTAATTTCTCCACCCTAAAATTATCAGTTTTCTACAGGGAGGGGTTAGCAAAAAACCGTCCTCTCATGACAAGTTCGCTTCTACGCATGCGTAACTGAAGTCGGAACATGATTTAGTTTAAACTAGCGGGCGGTACCCGGCGTAGCCCGGGTGTTTGGAGGTATGCGTGTGTTGGGAGGGTAGATCAAAACAACACTGTTAAAAAAAAACGTTGGCCGGGTGTTTGGAGGTGTAAAAGAAAAAAAGTTTTAGTAAATAGGCTTGAACCTCGGACCTTTAACGCAGAGGTGGAAAGGAAATGGAAAAAAAAACCCCTGCGACCTAACCATCTCGACTCCGGGAATAAATGAATTGATACGTGTGTTAAGTTGACGTTTATAAAGCGGAATTAACAGGTGCGAGAACATCAAGTCGCGTAATGTTTGACCTAGTTTTGCGCTGGAAGCCAGTTTCCGTTTTCCCCGCTACGCGGCGATCAAAAAGTATCTTGAAAATAGCTTGTAAAAGTCGGGTAAATTAAAAGATAGCTGCGACCCAAGTTCCTTAGTCGTAGATATTATTATTTAGACTGCATATAAAAAGTTTTAAGAAGGAACAAGCCAACCGTAGATATACACTAAAGGCGAACACATATACATACATACATACATACATACATACATACATACACACATTTTCGCTTTTATATATATATATAGATATTAAAAAAAACGATCCAATTTCGTCGCTACGTCTTAATTCTGTTACATTAGGAACGAAATAATTGTGCGGTGAGATATAAAACATTGAGATTATTTAGAAGTGTTCGAACTTAATGATCTGTTATATAGAAAGTTGGTTGGTTGTTTGGTTGTTTTTTGTTTTACGGCATATCAACCCTTTTCAGGGTATTTTATGCCGAATCCAGTTATTTTGAAGGAAAAATTTTTAATAGAATATATTTGTTGTTTTTTTCCAAGTCAGTTTCTATTTAGGCCATAGTTGGGATCCTAACAGGGTAAGAGTGGACCTGGGAGCAATTAAATAGGTGGCCTTACACTCCCTAAAGCCCGCAAGCTGGGTCCTCACCATCGGATATAGTTTAAGGTAATATCCAGGACCTTACACAGACGGACTATAGCTTTTATTGTACAATTAAAGTATACGAATAGCATATCTGCCATGTTTGGTTTAATATGTGTACAATATACGTGATCAAACTCTCAGGGAGGATATAGGGTAAGTAAATTGAAAGAGATGCTTATTTAATCATATTTATTAAGGGGTTTACTTGAAATATGGGATTTATGTTATGCATGTATATGTTAGGTGTATCGGAAATTAACTAAAGTATAAATTATTAATTTAAGTTAACTAAAGTATAAATTATTAGGGATAATGCTATACTAAAAGAATGAAGGTAAGAGGATAAATTATAAGGGCTACCATATGAGAACATTTTTAAGTAAATAAGATCGAGAATAAACAGATCCTAGAATAAGAGGATATAAACACAAATGACAATGGGATAAATGAATATAAAAATATAAGCATTACAGAGTAATAATTAATAATAAAGGTATAAGAAATCCAAAGTTATTAAATATAGGATTATGAAAAATGGATACAAAAAATAAGTATAAAAATATAAAGAGCAAAGAAAAAAAAATGAAATAAAATAAAAATATAATACGGAATACGGAAAAGACAATATGAAAAAGTTACAGAAGGAGAAAGTTCTTCACGGCAGAGGATTAGAGATGTTATCCAACGGTTTTAGGACCTTGGTGAGTGCAAAGCAGTGTCGAAATATTTTTTTTATAAATTATTAATACATAAATAGAAGCTCTATGAAAAAAACAGTCTCCATCCAGTTTAAATTGTGATTCAAGGTAATTGGCAAATTTCCACCACCAACTGCAACACCTTAACAAGAAGGCAAACAAATAAACAGAAAATATCTCTCTGCTTCCCTCCAAAATTCTAAATAGTAAAACTGGATTCATTATGCAATGTTTCATATTGTTCTTGTAAGCTTTAATATTTCATCTTGTTCTTGCAGTTTTAAATTGTGACGACTATCATGTAAAAGGCAATAAAGCATTTGCCAGAATAGACACATTATTTGCACTTGTCCTTTTCAACAGAAAGGAATTTATTTTCTATTCTCATTTTTTCCAATAATTTTGTGAGACAACCTTATGTCAAAAAGAATCATAAAAATATATTAACCATTCTTTTATTTAATTTTTATAAAAATTAATGTTTATATATATTTGTTTTTATGTATTTATAATTGCAGTTTAAATGCGCTGGTAAACAGCAAAACAAAATAAAATAAATACGATAAGCAAACATTCAGCTAGAATTCGTCACTATCAACTTTTCCTCTCAACTTCCAGCACATGTTTTCCAGCATTTTATTAGAAAATTGAACCCATTCCATATGCATAGGTGTGCAGTGGAAGATGAGATCTTGTGAGATTCCACGAGACTACACCTTATAAATCCATGGTGACTGTTATGTTTGACGTTCATCATCGCCGCCAACTGTTATGTTTGCAGGTTGAACCAAATAACGTATAAGGCAATGCAAATGAAGAATCAACAAAACAAAAGTAGATCAATAAGAAGTGTATTAGAAAACGTATATTTACAGTATATTTACATAATGGTTGTCAAGTAAGAGAGTCTTGACTGGAGAACATATCTGCTCTCGGCTCGGTCTTCGGTGGCTTCTGGTTAACACACGCTCAGACTAACCGAGTCTTGCTATTTATGTGTAATGTTATCCACATATGTAAATGAGTGGGTGCCACCACAACAGTAATCATCTTTAATTTCTCTTTCTCTCAGATCCCATCCGACGGTAAGTTGTATAACCGCACAACACACACACACACACACACACACACACACACACACACACACACACACACACACGGGCGCTTTCTTCTTTGATTATTACATTCAACCCTACAATAATATAGATAAAATAAGATATTTCAGGATTCGATAAAGGACCGTTAAACATAGCATATGCTAATCAGAAAGTGTGCGCGAGAATGAGAAGGAAACAAAGGAGAAAAAATGCAACACGTGGTTGGAGAGAAACAAAGACGGCGTAGAAGAAAATGGACGTGCAAATACGCAGGCGATAAATGGCTGGCTAATGCCGGCGTGAGGTGGCAGAAAAAAATGTCGGCGTAAAGAAAATGGACTTGTAAATAGCGAGGACGGGAATGCCAAGTTCTGACCAGCATGCGGTCGGAGGAAATGGTAGCGCTTTCCAGGTTATAATGGACATGTGGCAGCGAGTGACGCTTTTTAGTGGTGCCGTAAATAACGGTAATAAAAATCTATTCAAAAAGAGAGAAAAATGTCGACTCTGATGTTGTGTAATGGTGTACCAACATCATACCGTGATATGTGACGAAGGGTTCATCATTATGTGTATACATGTCACTAAATGTTTATGGCGATTCTTCACTATCTCAGCTCTAAGTTATATTGTTGCAGTCTATTTATGCTCCAAAGCCATGCTCGTCTAAATGTTCATGTGTGCGCGTGCGCGTGTGTGTGATATATGTATTTTCAACATAATTTGTTTTCATGCGTCGTTTATCTTGTCCCACCTAGAATTCATCTTGTTCTTGGAAGAGGGGCTGGAACCTGTTTGAACGAATATACAATCACTTCCAAGAACGCTGATTGTATTTTATATAGCCTTTATTCACTTTACAGGTGTCGGTCACAGAAGAATGGAAAGTGAATATCTTTGCTTGAGTGGTTAATTCTAGTTCTCCATTCTAAGACAGTTCAGTTCTCTCCCCGGTGAAGGGGTGACGATCTGTTAACCCGTCCGCCCTACTCAACGTCCAAATTCCAACTCCAATGTGATCTTCAGCTAACCTGACCACATGGTAACATACATGTAGTTCCGTCAGCTTATCAGATGCTTCCGGTAAACTTTTCTATGATATGGCTTTATTATATTTTGATAGCTTTTATCAACATTTTTCATATTCATCTCTTGTTTGTCTCCAGTTAGATAGATAGATCGAGATGGATAGATACAGAAATAGATAGATAATAAGATCGAGAGATATATTGATAATACACATAGATAAATATATAGATCGACAAACAGATACATAACTTACAAATACTTCCTTGTGTCGATCAACTAAATAACACTGATATTTAAGTACTTGAATTTGTTTTATTTGTTTGTTCCCGTGATAAACTTAACGACCGCGTTACAAAGAATCAGAGTGGCAAAATAGTGCCTAAGGACACTGTTCAGCTTGGTCCAATAGCTGAAAAATCTGAAAAGAAAAGAAAAGTGTTAAATAGTACATTCATCACCATCATATTCGACATCAAATCTCTAGGGTGATGTTTCTTTCGCTTCCTACTAATCTCATCCAAGTGAAGAACCAGAAGAAGATTCTTTGCAGCCTAAGAGTCATCTTACAAAGCCTTGTAAAATTTCCAAGATATGATCTCGAGTTACTTGGATTTGAAAATTAGGAGCTGTTTTTTCATGCCCAATTTGACTGTGAACGATATTATTATTGAAAAATGTAAAGTTGACAGGGCAAAAGTAAAGGTAAAAAAAAACTTTCCTCCAAAAACGTTATGAATGTGTGGAAAATCAGAGTTAATAGGGGAACACATTGCTGGGAGAAAGTGGACAAAAATCCATGAAAAACTGAGGGACCAGAACACCATTTATCTTTTATATTAGGTACACCATGTTAATGCCAATATATTACACAGAGTACTTCCTAATAGTGATGAAACAGACGCGGTTCCTGCAGAGCAAGTGGATTCAACAGTGAGACCACTATCTAGGCTGTCCTTGTTGACAAATCTAATGCCATCAAAGGTTGTGATTTTAAACAATTATTTAGTAAAAATTTTACACAGTTGGTTGCTGTTTGCACCATAATACCTTTCAGACCATTTAAAAAATGTGAATGGTTGCGCAAAATGCCTCACAAAATTCACTGGGTGGGTAGACTTATCACTTTCTTCTATTAGCAGTTCTATGGATTCAATTTTGAAAATTGATAAGAACACATTATCCCATTTGTGACAAAAACTCTTGCACACAGTAGGTATTTCTAGCGGTAAGGTAGACACTAAATATGCATTCTGGAAAATTGGTCATTTAAAGCAAGAAAGCTGTTTAACATGAGCCATCAAACTCATGTGTTCATGGATTCGTTGTGCTTACCCACAAAGGCTCACAACAAAAATCCACAATTTAATACATCTTATTGTATATCTGTATGCTACTTGTTGGTTTAGAATTAAAAGAAATAATAAATTTCACAATCAGCATGTGCACATTTTTAATATGATCGAGAGTATTAAAGGGCAACTTCATAAAATCAAATAAATCGCATTAAGAAATATTCAAAGTACATTTTTGTTTAATGCCAGAAAACCTATATATCCTATGGTCAATTATGAGAAAGTTGAAGTAAGGAAAGAAACTTTTAAAAGATGTTTGGCAATTAAGCAAATGCATAGTTATTAATATATCACTAACTTAATTATTCATTCTAACTTATGTAACCAGTTCTAAAGAGTTTGTCTATTTTCTCCATAATTATTGAAGCAGTACAGTTTAGATTTTTTTATGAAGTAAACAAATAATTTTTATAAACTTTCAGGATTGGGAGATCAACCAGGAAAAGGTTAAAAAGAATACGAACTATTAATTTTGATGTGACACATTGGGCATGAAAAATAGATTTAACCTCGTATAGTATTTTGAACCATCAATGACGGAAGATTTTTAGAATCTGAACTTCGGGAATCTCTGTAAAATGGAACCAGTTTGACTTGCCAGATTTACCCTCACATCCCCAGAGCGTGGAAATGGCAGTAAAGGTAACGGATGCTTTACAAACTGTATAAAATTTTGAAGCTCAGCATCTACATATTACAGCCAACTTTTTGAGTCAGAAATTGAGGCCGACATTTTTATCTAAGGGTTCTTATATGCAGCAATTAAACTTTATATATAAATCTCTATTAAAATAGTGTTTGGTCTTTCCTTTGTTCATTTGTTCTATAACATCACTTATAACAGCAAAAAATCAATTTATAAGGTATTCAAATATTGCTGCTTAATTCATAACATTAAAAGACAGTTCAGAACTTAAGGTTTCTTCCTACTTTGGAAAAAGAAAATTCTCTTCCAAAGTGTAAAGGAAGCTAAAGGTCTTTTCCTCTTTAGTCGCGTGTGTTCTGTAATCTGTTCTCTCAGAATTTTCTTACCAACTTCTGATGATGTCTCCTGTAATAGCGACAAAACGTTGGTTACCATTTATTTATTTTAGGTTTTCCTTTTCATTTGTACAACGCCAACCATCGTTTGTATTTTTTTTTATTTTATTCATAACATATCTATATACGTTATTCTTTGTTTCATGTTACTTCAGAGTTCTCAAAAATTAAGGATTTTGGGGGACTAACTCTTGATTTTTATACATAGATCTTCGTGTGCTATTAAATTTTTTTTACTTACTTTTTAAATGTTGATTAGAAAAAAGCTAAAGAACATTATTTTCTTTCTCACTAAGTGTCGATATCTTTTTTTTACTCAGTGATCACCACTTATCAAGGCCCGGAAGCCACTCAGGGATAAGGGTTATTGCAAGTACATTATGTTAGTGTGGAGATTTGATGAAGTGTTTACTTAAGGGGGGCGGTTCATTAGGAATTTGTTAACGTTGGACTTGAAGACATCCAAGTTGTAGTCCGGTGGGAAGCATGCAGACGGAACAGAGTTCCACAGGCATGCAGTTCTAAGAAAGAAGCTTTGTTCATGGAATCCGCGTTTTGATTTAGGCACAGATATAGAGTGGGGGAAATTTTTCACAGTGGATTCAGCTAGACGGGTGTTTTTCGTGAAAGATTGGCGAGGGGGGACCAGGGATTGGAGTTCAGACGAGCACCTGCCATGGAAATAACGATAAAACAAGGATAGGCTCGCAACGTCTCTTCTGTGGGAGAGAGTTTGCAGGGTAGAGAAAAGGGCATCCCGCACTAAGCCACGAAGTCTATTTTGTACTCTGTCAAGGCAAGATAAGCTGTTTTTAGCAGCTCCTGCCCAGATATGGCAACAGTATTCCATCAATCTGATTTCTAATTTTTAACAACCGTCAATCATTCAGAATTTGTCTAATGAGTCGTCTCTATATCCGAATAAGTTTTTTTATTATCTTACTTAAGCTTTCTATTGAGCCACCTGCGAACTCATGATTTGAAATACTAAGATAAAGCAACTAAAATGAAATATAATTGCATACAAAAAACTCAAATAAATGCACACACGGGAACTAAATTTAAAATTAGAAAATAAATAATACAACAAGAATTCCTAAATTATATTTTATATTATGAGAAGAGCCATGGAAATATTCCGTACACGTAAACAAAAACACATTTTTTTTAATTCTTTAGTCCAAAATATATACTAGGATAAATATCATTCAGTGGTGCACTTTGTTTGACAAACACAAAGCGCAAAACAATGCTTTATTATACGGACACTCATCAAATGTTGACGAACATACGCGTATTATCCGGTAATGACCATTCTTCTCTGATCTATTAATTACTAATACAACGATATATATTTATGCATGTACGTGTGTGCCTGAATGTGTGTGAATAATAAAAATCGACAAGAATCAAACACAAGAAAGATAAAAAAAAAAAAAACCCAGAGATTCAATGATTTCATTCTAATCAGAAAACGTCTTAAAAAAAGGAAAGATTTGAATTGTATTGCGAAAAATGTCGAAACACGTGAAAATAGATGCGACGTTGGGTGTTTTAGGGCCACAGTAGGCATTTTGATGGTATGCCATAATCACGTTGGCACACTGATTCTCGTCAGATGACCCAAGTTAAGCAACGTTGAGTCTGGCTTGTACTAGATGGGTGACCATTTGGGAATTCTAGGCGCTGTATGTGCTCTCCGCTTATCTCGGCATTGTTTCCAGTCGTCTTGAACTTTTACTTGGTACTGGTATATAACAACACTGACTCAGGAGAGGTGTGGTTGGTGGTTGCACAACTCTTGCCTCAAAAAACTCCACTCGCAGGCCCCCTTACAATGGGTATCTATAGTCTGTCAAGACTGAAAGAAGCCACCAGGTATTTTGCAATATGCAGTGCATACAAAAAGACGTTACTTAGAAAAATGACAAACAATGGCTAACAAAAAAAACAAAAAAACACAGAGATTATCGATGTAAAATAAGAAATTTTTACCTGGCGTCGGCGATAAAATTTCAATGAAGGTATATGATAATGAATACAATATTTTAAAGTGTATTTATATTTGGCGGAAAAATTTTCAGGAAAGAAACGATTACGCGATACTGTGCTCGGTAGACGTAATGCTCTTGCAAATAATCTATTCATCGAAATTCTGCTTAATGCTCGGAACATAGAGAAATGAACACTTTTTTGTTGTGTATGCAGGACGAGTTGCTGCTGTACTTACAAAGAAAAAAACCCAAAGTTATTGTTAAATCTGGCAACTTCCATGGAAATAACGGTAACTGCTAATCTCTCATATTACTTATCATTGTCCAATAGAAATTATATACGTATTGAAAGCATACTTGACCAGTCCGAGTATTGTTGTACAAAACAAAAAGAATGGAAAACCTCAATTATCATCCCGAAAGATGACGTTGCACTATGTTAAAAAGTATGCAAGAATCGATGGTGCGAAAACAAAAAAAGTATAAGATTACTACATATTCGTGCCAACTGGCAATTTTCAAAGGCTGTCTATCAATCAGAGACCAGCTAGAAATTGCCAGTTGGCATGCCACTACAGTATCGTAAAACGAATATTATTTTCAATTTATGAGTTTAAATTCGCTCTCTCTCTCATATATATATATATATATATATATATATATATGTCATCCACATACAATACTATTTCGTTGTATCACAACTCATCAGTGGGATTAGACATACACCTTTCCCCAGTCGTGGATCTAACCTACAACCGTCACATTGACAATCGGCAGCTCTAACCATCAGGCCACGAATCAGAGCCGTATGCATCATTCTAAATTTGTTTCTACGTAGGTCACTTTATAAAGTAAAGGGCAGATTTCATTCATACACTTTATGTACTTGATACATCTTTCTCTTTCATTCTCTCTGAGTATAAATAAAATATACATTGTCGGAATTATCTTATTATCGAGTAAGAGGGGGAAGAGAAAAACGTTAAGGCTTGCAACTATATGGTGTCGTTGCTTACAATCAATTATTTCTTGTAACGGTAACAAACTGGTAACGTAGACACACGTGTCTTCTGTCTGAAAAAAACACGAACACTGACTATCAACGAGAGATCACAGTAGCATATTTTATACACGCAACCTCTCCTTCAGACAGATTTGACGAGACTAGCGTGTTTATATAATGCATCAAATCCGGGCATCCGTTTCTTTCGTTTTTGTTGTTGTTGTTATTATTACAAAAAAACGACCGAACGTCTCTACACACGAGAGAATCTGTCCAGGCTCGGCAAGATTAAAAATGTCAAGTTTTCACACATCCCCACAAACAAAGAATTAAAAAAAATGGTCCTTTGTTTGAAAATTATTTTGCCAGTAAGTCAATAAATTTCTTATAATCGCTGAACCAATTTGCTTTCATAAATTTTAATAAATTTTGTTTTAGGGATCCTCAGCTGTTTATTATAAAATACTATTTCGGATATATATATATATATATATATATATATATATATATATATATTATTTACTATAAAAGTTATTAAATGTCTACAGCTCTAGTGTTTCATCCTTTAGGGAATCATCAGTGCAGGGTGTCACGATTAATGGCAGTCGAGAGACTCAAACCCCGGCAACAGAAATCATGCCTGGCTTCATTTGCAAGGACCCGAAGCATTCGGCTACCATCGACCGCGAGAGATACAGTTGAATTTAAACATTTATTATTTTAAAATGCTTTTAACGTCAGTTAGAGTGATCGAATCAATATGCGACGATCTGCGCATATAAGCTAAGTTGGCCAACTTTATTAGAACTGAAAGTGCTTGACAATAAGAAACAAGTTTGTTAAAGAAGCGGACATCATTATTTACTATAATTATTAAATACCTACATAATATATATATATATATATATATATATATATATATATATATATATATATATATATATATATAAAAGGGTGCCCGGAAAACTCGTACCAGGAAAATTCGTACCCGAAAAACTCCTCCTCTTTTTTGCTAGGTAGGAAAACCGGTCCTTTATTGATAAATATCGATTGAAAACACTTTTTATGAGCATTCTTAAAGAAGAAATTGTCTTTAAAAGAGAATAAACATCTCATAATATTTTAAAAAAATTATTTTGATTTTTTGTTTTAATAAAATATACTTGTTCACGGAGTCAAGATACGAAAAACGAAACCATATATTTATTTTAAAAACTAATTTAGTTTTAACACTTTTTGTGTTATTACGAAACAAAAATAAAAGAAAGATAACAGGTATTATCAAAGAAAGCAATTATTTTATTTAGAAGTTTTAATAATTCTTGTGTTATTACAAAAAAAACAAACAAAAAAACATGGTCTTATGTAATTTTGGTACCGCGCTGAAATAATAACGTTATTATTTCGAACGCCATTCTCAATATGGAGAGGGGAGGATATCGTTTAAAAGTCATTATGGGGGCACCTGTGCAGTATGCAGACGGCGGCTATTGTTAGAGAACGGTAACTCCAATTTCTTCTTGATCAAATAACGCGAAAAATAAGTAACAAACAAGATTTTTTTCCGAACAGAAAAATATTTGAAACCCAAACGGGTATTGCATCAAAATGTATCAATATAGAATTATAAACACATTTATTTAAAAGTAAGCATTTTCTTTCACTTTCTTCGTATATATCTCAGACTTTATTTTTAATCGCGCGTGTATTTATTTTATTTTTTTTTTGAGTTTTTTTTTCTTTGGGTAAATTTGATTCATACTTTTATTTCGTGCTTGTTTTTATTTTATTTTTATTTAATTTAATTTTTATTTATTATTTTCTCCACTAAATATTATTTTTTATTAACTTATTTTTTCGTACATATTCAAATAATGCTTTTCTCCACCCCATTTTTTGGCCTCAAATAGTACCTTTAAAAAGTTTTCGTGATTAAATAAACAAAAGAAAACCTTTTGCGCATGCGCTTTGAAGGAGTAATGATTAAATAAAAACACTAGGGCCCACAGTCCCCGTGAAGTATCAAATTTTCTAAATAAAATATTTGTTTTATTATTTGATAATACAAGAAGTGTTTTCTTTTTTTTGTTGTTTGCTTAAAAATTAGAGTATTTTTTTTTTTTTTAGAAATATATGTTTTCGTTTTCGTGTCTTCCGTTCGGTTTGGGTTTTCGTGTCTTTCGTTCGGTTTCGTTACATAATCAACCGTATCCACGTCCGGTAGCTTGATTTTTTTCTGAGCAGTGATCTTGGATATTACCTAAAAATATACAAATTTATTATCGGTGGGGGGACCTCGTTTTAAAACTATATCTACCTCAGTATTTTATTGAATTTTCTATTTTGGAGAGATTATCGGGACTCCTAAGACGTGATCATCTCATGCGATACATTTTTTTAAAAATGAAACACTCTACATTATTTTTTTGACTAAATAAACTCTTTAAAATAAGTTTAACCACCAAAAACTTTCCAAGCTAGGTAGAAAACGAACACTTAGAAAACACAATTTAATTTTTTTAAACAACAGTAAACAAGTAAAAATATTTTAAAAAATATTATAGGATGTGTATTCTCTTTTAAAGACAATATCTTCTTCAAGAACGCTCATAAACTGTGTTTTCAATCGATGTTTATTCAATAAGGGACCAGTTTTCCTACCTAGCAAAAGGGGACGAGTTTTCCGGGGTCGAGTTTTCCGGGTACGAGTTTTATGGGGACAAGTTTCACGGAGACCAGTTTTCCGGAGACGAGTTTTCCGGGGACGAGGTTTCCTAAATTCATATATAAGTGTTGGGACGATTAATCAGAATCAGAATCGGGTATCGAAAAAATCGGAACTTTTGGGGGTATCCGAATCGAGAAAATTTGAGCCTCATTTTCGATTCCAACCCGATTCTTTTATTTTTTTCCTGGAAACACAGATGTTTTTATTTATTTAGAAGAAGAATATTTATTTATGACATGAAAGTAACAGACGCGGAACCGGTATTTCTGGGCCGAATGTAATTATTTCATTGGTAAATTATGTCAAACAAAGTAAATAATCAAGAGTTCACTTACTGTTATTACCTTAGGAAACCTTTTGAAATACTCGCACTTATTTTAGCACGTAGGTGATAAAAGTCAATGCGTTACCCCTCAGAGTTCACAGTTAAATTAAAAGGATTAAAACGCTCCTGACAAATTTTTAATTTTTCTGACGTCGATCTGCCCTTGTGTTGTCTGGAACGGTCATCTTTTAAATAATCCTGTTTCATTGAATCGATTTACGTTTTTGTCACAAGTGAAAATCATATATAAAAATCTCATAAGTTTATCCAAACTTGGGATAAAAATGCGTAAAATATGAACGTTTAGAAATTTATCAAATTATAAAAAGAAATTATATGTACAATAAAAGGTGCCTGGAAACCTCGTCCATGGAAAACTCGTCCTTTTTTTGCAAGGTAGGAAAACTTGTCCATTATTGAATATATATCGATTGAAAACACCTTCTATAGTCGTTCTTGAAGGAGAGGTTGTTTTTAAAAGAGACTACACCGCCATAATATTTTAAAGATATTTTACTTGTTTACTGTTGGTTTAAAAAGTATAAAATTGATTTTTCAAAGTGTTGATTTTCTCTCTGGCTTTGTAAGCTCTTAGTTATTTAAACTATTTTAAAGCGTTTATTCAGTTAAAAGCAAGTAGTGTCGCGTGTTACTTTAGAACAAAAATAATGTCCGACAAAACATAATAGCGCCCCAAATCAGAATTACAGATTATTTTACGTTAAATTTATATTAGAACCTGTTCTTCCACTCTAAAAACTAAAATGATTGATTTTCTTTCCGTAAAGTTTTTTAAAGGTTTCACACGTAATCACTTATAAAACTAATATTTAATTTTGGAATGGGGATTTAGCTGAGAGTGTAAAGCTACAAATTTGTTGTTGTTGTTGTTGTTGTTTTTATTATTATTATTATTATTATTATTATTATTATTATTATTATTTGTATTATTAACAACGTCTCGTTTTTGTTTTTGTGTTCTTTTTACAGCAAAGCAAATCAATTTAATAATCTACCAAATTTTTATAATTAAAATAAAACCTAAATTTCATTCACAGAAAGAAAGCACAAAATAGTAAACAAAGCCCCCTCCCCCATGTTAAAAATGTTTTTCAAAGTAGTAAAATTTTTATTTAGAAATTCGTTCGTAACAATGGGAGGGGACGTTGTTAAATATTTGATTCCTACATCGTTTTCTCATTTTGCCTATCAATCGTCGATTATTTTTAACTGTTTATGAAACTTTCAAGTAGCATGTGATACACTAACGACGAACAATACAATTTGGAAAAATAATCTCTTCTTGTTTTACAATTTTCAATCAATTACAGGAAAACATTTGAGAAAAAATATACACGAAAGTTACCTGGGGGGGGGAGTTATGTACTAATTAAAAAATTTACAAAGAACAAAACAAATCTCTAATTAAATATTTATAAATTTTCAAAGAATCAGAATCGGGAATCGTATCGGAATCGGGAAAAATTTTGGAATATATATATATATATATATATATATATATATATATATATATATTTATATATATACTAGCTGTATCCGGCCACGCGTTGCTGTGGCTCAGTTTGTTAAAATGGAACACATTCCTGAAGAAAAAATTGCATTTTGTTCGTTTATTTACTTTTATTATTTTTTGCAATTTTTTCTATCAATAAAAGTTGTTGTTCCCCCCACCCAATTACTTTTTTACCATAAAATGTTAGGTGAAAGTTTTTTGTTTTGTTTTCAGGAAAACTTGCACTTCTTTTAAAAAGAAATTTGGCAGTAAACGTTTCTTTTTGAAAACGGAATTTTTATTATAAAAAGAACAGATGAATGCTTTATATGAACATTGTAAATAGTTAGGTGAAAGTAGAGAAAAGTTTTTTTTTCAAGAGACTGTACAAATTTTTTTTTCAACAGATGGTATGAAAAACAGAAAACATGCTTCCATCATTAATTATGCAAAAAAAATAAATAAAGTGGAAAACCTTCTGTTATTAATGTTTGCTAAAAAATGAATACAGCAAACTTCGCTGAAGTGTTAGCATATGCTGCATCTTAAAAAGTTGGTTCATGCTGACAATTAAATGAAATAAACGTCTAAAAATATGTAAAAATAAGTAGAATCATAAATGACGGCTCTTGGGGGGCAGGTAATTAGGAACAACACGATCATTTGTGTAAAATAATTAATATTCGAGAAATTGTAAACAATAACAAAGATACCTGATACTAAATGCAGTAAAATTCAAGTATCTTTTATACGTGCTGAAACTGTGTTTAAGTTAATTTTATTTCATTTCTGTTATTAAAAGTTGTCTTTCCAACAATTAACTGGTTGCATGTCGTTTAATCATTGGGGACTTCACTCTTGGAAAATTGTATAAAAAATCTGACTATCACTAACTCTAAATTTGGGAGTGCAATTCGAACTTAGGGTTAGTGGTAGGTAAGTCATTTGTTAGGTGTGTCAAGAATTTTGTGAAAAATATTGAATAATTCCACCCTGTTTTCCAAGCTTATAACTCCTCGAAAAAATGTAATTCAAGCCCTAATTTTTTTCAATTAAAGGAGCAAGGATCAAGGTTTCATTAGAAAAAAAAAAAAAAAAAAAACGAACAACGTGGTTAAAAAAAAGGTTTGAAATTTCGGACTTTACAGGTAAATTTCTAAAAAACACTTCTTTTTTGTTTTAAATTTGAATATATAATTTATTGATCTTTTATCTTCAGTTTGTGATATATAACACTTTGGTGAGTAAATTAATTATTTACTTTTTAATAGACATTTCAAAATAGGAGGCGTGAATTAATTTGGCCCCCTGTATTTCCAAGCATATAACTACTCGAAAAATATAATTCAAACCCTATTTTTTTTCAACTAAAGGAGCAAGGACCAAGGTTTCATTTAAAACAAAACAAAAAAAAACAACATGTTTTAAAAAAAAAAAGGTTTTAAACTTCGAACTTTACGGTTAATTTCTAAAAAACACTGCTTTTTTGTTTTAAATTTAAATATATTATTTATTGATATTTCATCTTCAATTTGTGATATATAAAACTTTGGTGAGTAAATTAATTATTTACTTTTTAATAAACATTTGAAAATGGGGGGCGTGAATTAAAAAAAACGTTTGTATAAAATATTATATTCGGTTTATTGGAAAGAGCATAAAATTTCACATTGACCCTGAAAATATCGTAAATATTGAATCAATAGAAAATTTTGATAGATTTTTAAAGTTTAAAAATTGAAAATACTGAGCTCGTAAAATTCAATTAATTTCATTACTGTTTATTAAAAAATTAAAAAATAAATATTTCTCTTACTTTTTATACAACTTTAATAGTTTATTTTGGAATTATAATCCATAAAGAAAATAAACAACCCACTTTTAAAAGAGAAATTACGAGTTTTTTATATTTTATTCGCAGTTTCGTGTAAGGGGGTGTCAAAAATTCATACAAAAATTCTGATACAGCTAGTCATTTAAGCGTCCTTACTCCTTAAGTGATAAGCGGATATTTGTTTATTATTTTTTTTTCATTCAGCGTGTAAAATCCACTTTGAACAACATATTTGGAAATTAGAAAAATAAAAAAATAAAAAAAAAACTTTGTTTTAGCATGTTAAAAGTATTTAGGTTGGTAGATAATTAAATTCTACTGTGTTTGGTGTGAGTTTTTTTTTCTGTTGTTTCTTGCTTTTTAGAATTTTTGTTTAAGGGGGGTTGCTTATATCGTATTTTAAACTAAACTACGGAGGTTGCAATGACCCCCCCTAAAATGTACTTGGAAAAATCGATTTCATAGCGAGATTTAAGAATGGTTAGCCGAAAAAAAAGGTGAAAAACGACACAAATAATCAATGAATTATTGTTACCAAAGGCAATAAATGCTACTTTTTTTACCTACATGAACGAGTTTATTTTATGTGTTAAAGTATTTTCAAGCGCTTTTCTTTATTTTTTAATCTAAAATTGCGGGAGTGTTGGTGCAAAATATCTCCAGATTTTATAGAATTCCCCGCTAGATTGCAAACGAAATCTCCAGATCTAGCGGGAAACCCGCTAAATTGGAAACACTTGTCACGTGACGCAAACGGTGATAAATAATTTTCGATAAAGATGGCCTATCGGCACAAAGAAAACCACCTATTAATTATAGAAAAATTAAGTATAATGTTATAATTAAAAAGAGATATATAGAAACACGCATGAGCACAGTAAACATATTATACCAAAATGTCGAAGCAATCATTCATTTAGTTATTTAGACTATTAATTACGAACGAACCAAGAGTTGCATATACGAGAAAAATAAAATAAAAATACCAGTGATGGTTGACGTTATGTTGTTTTGAAAAAAGAAAAACCAAATGAATTTATAAAATGGTCCAGTGGTTTCTTTTCACAATCTTGTTGCTAGTGGGTCTATACGCAGCTCTGAAGAATTGACGAATATTCCATTTCTTCGGTACATCCGCCACTGCTATCGATTAAATGCGGTACCGTTATCAGTTAGAAGCTCTTCCACCGGACCTCGCTCCAGAAACACAATGTCGAGGGCTTTCGCTATTTCACTAGCTGTTTAACCTCCCAACCTTCTCCATATGGCAAAGTGGCCGGGGCCGCATTCGATCATTGTCATATAAAGCCCAACCCTGTAATCGGTTACATCAACTGCTAGTCTTTCCCAGGCCTCAACCGTGCGCGCTTTGAGCAGTGTCAATTGACTGACACCTGTCTCAAATTCTGACTACTTTCTTTACTTGTTCCTTGGTGACATTCTGGTCGACATTTCTCACATGGTACAGCGTCCTTTCTATCCCCATATAGTGCAGATCGCGCACCCCAGAATTATTTAGATCAGACACTGCAGCAACATCCTCTTTTTGGACACGAGCCAGCTCTTACTCACTCTCGTAAGAAACATCAGCTCTGTTCCTCTCGGAGGCCACCTTGATTAAGCACAGCTTCAGAATAAACTCCTGCTTTAGCTCAGCCAGCATCCGAACCCTGCGCTTCACCAGCATATCCACTGCCCCTTTCGTTTTTACTCTCCCATCGTTTGAAATCATTGATTTTAACCAAACAAACAAAGTGGCAGAGTCTGTTTTCACACAGATGTCGCGCAGTCCCCATTCCAAGGCAGATTCACTCCTTTAGTAACCGCATCCACTTCTTCCATATTAATGTGGTTAGCATCATTTTTCTTCCTTAGCCGGGCCGCGTCCTCTGCGACCACTCCCCTCACTTCCAAGACGACACCTGTTGCACTACTGATTGTATCACGCCACACGACCCCATCCAGTGTTCGCAGCATGTTCCATGCTCCCCGAACTGGGTCTTGTCTTTCTATTTCTTTCAAGACCTTTCGATCAAGATGGCCTTTCTTCCTACTACTTTATCATCCCATACTCATCCTTTGGTATGCCTCTTGATGTAGCTGCATGCTGATCTAAGCCAGCCGGCAACAGGGTAATGCCCAATCAGCCTGCTGTATATGGAAAAAAGCTCCCGCTTGTTGAACTCTTCTTTCATTTTCGGGATCTCATTCCTCCTTCGAAATTCCAGGGCACCTGACCCACTTCGTTTCAGCTTTGGTGGACGCTCACCCGCCCAGTTCTTTTGGTGCACATCTAATAATGCAAATGGTATTTAAGCCTGCAATTAAACAGAAGTGAAATTTAGTACTCAAGCATAACATGTGATCGAAAATACTATTTAAAACAGGTGACAGAAATGCTATTTCAAATTTAAACGTCACAGACCAAACGAAGGGCATAGACTTATTAAGAGTTTTTAGAAGAAAACAATGTAAAATATTCTCAAATTTATAATTTTCGCTTTGAAACAAGATTAAAAATAAAATGTCCTATATGGGTAAACTAACAATTTATCGGATAAATTCGATACACTAGGTGTATAAGAATTTTTGTATGAATTTTTGACACCCCTAACCCGAAACTGCGAATAAAATATAAAAAAACTCGTAATTTCTCTTTTAAAAGTGGGTTGTTTATTTTCTTTATGGATTATACTTCCAAAATAAACTATTAAAGTTGTATAAAAAGTAATAGAAATATTATTTTTTTTATTTAAAAAAAAAACAGTAATGAAATTAATTGAATTTTACGAGTTCAGTATTTTTCAATTTTTAAACTTTAAAAATCTATCAAAATTTTTCTATTGATCCTATTTTTACGATATTTTCAGGGTCAATGTGAAATATTATGCTATTTCCAATAAACTGGATATAATATTTAAGACAAACGTTTTTTTTAATTGACGCCCCCCCTTTTTTGAAATGCCTATTAAAAAGTAAATAATTAATTTACTCACCAAAATTTTATATATCACAAATTTAAGATAAATGATCAATACATAATATATTCAAATTTAAAACAAAAAAAGTTAAAAGTTTATAACCTTTTTTTAACCACGTTGTTTGTTTTTTGTTTTTTTTATGACACCTTGGTCTTTGCTCCTTTAATTAAAGAAATTAGGATTTGAATTACATTTTTTGAGTAGTTATAAGCTTGGAAAGACAGGGGGTCGAATTAATTCACGTCCCCCATTTTAAAATGTCTATTAAAAAGTAAATAATTTACTCACCAAAGTTTTATATACCACAAATTGAAGATAAAAGATCAATAAATAATATATTCAAATTTAAAACAAAAAAGAAGTGTTTTTTAGAAATTTGCCTGTCAAGTCCGAAGTTTCAAACCTTTTTTTTAAAGAATCATGTTTTTTTTTGTTTTTTTTAAATGAAACCTTCGTCCCTGCTCCTTTAATTGAAAAAACATTAGGGTTTGAATTACATTTTTTGAGTAGTTATAACCTTGGAAAGACAGGGGGGTCGAATTATTACATGTTTTTCACGAAGTTTCTGACACACCTATCGATACACTGCTGTCAAAAGCTCCAATTCCACAAGTCGACACTTTTTCAATAGCGTACGTAGCACACCTATTTCCAAATCACTCTTCTGTTCGCTTCACGCCTGTTTTCATACGCCTGCCTCATGTTTAAAGAAACGGCGACAGTTTACGTCGTTCATGTAGGCGTCAACTATAAAACCGACTGGGTATCGACATTTTAGTCTTTGCTTCTTTCTTTTTTATACAACCGACCCTCTGAAGCACGCGCACATGCTAGCCAAGGAGTTACAATTTTTTCCTACAGCGTTCTAAACAAATGCCATCGCAGTAATGTTCTAAAAATGACTCGTTGGCGCTGTGTTTTTGTAAATTATTTTAAAAATTGATATCTTAAATTACTTGTTTTTAAAAACAGGAATAAGATCTATCGGGTTTGTATTACTGTACACATAGATTCGAAAAAGTTGTCAAAAAACAAATATATAACAAATAAATGTTAACAAAGGCAAGATAAGTTACTTTTCTACCAAACTGGATATATTTTTCGTGTTTTTATTCAATGTAACATGTTTATTCAGCTCGAAAACATACAGTGTTTACCGATGTATTCGAAAATTCAAGATGGCGTCTGACTCTCTCCTTAACACGGTAAGTTTGGGAAAAGGTGTTATAAATAAAAACTGGATAAAATACTGTTAAAAACTCGATCAATATATGTTACCGTGACATAGGTTGACATATATTCGGCGGGTTTTTAATAGTATTCTTTTATTTCGCTTCCTTTCTTCACGTTAAAAAGAATAGGACAGTAACTCTCTTCCGTGGTGAGGCAAAGGGACATTCGAAGTTAGTAATATTTCAGACTTTTGGTGGCATTAACACTTCGGGCCAACCACGTGGCAAATATGAGACTTGACTCATACAACCGTTAACGAGATGGTATCTAAATGTGTTACTTTTCTAGGGGTTACTACCACGGACCTACCAATACAAACAAAACGAGAAAAATGGGGGGGATGCCTTCATGGTAAGGGTTGAAGCATCAAAAGTTTAAAAAAGAATAATTAAAAAAAATCATTTAATAAAATGCACACAGCAGTACTCACTTTTCCAAAATTTGCTAAGTTAATCTTACAAAATAATGCTTTGACAAGATGCAACTAATTTCTATCTAATTTTGTTTAAGAATGGCAATGTAGAGATGTTGAGCTTCCTGAAGTACAGAGTATTCCCCTCCGCCCAAAAAACTGGACGTTTTAAAGTACGTATTGCCTGATATAAGCAAGTGGCAACACTACGAGATAGTGACCTTGAACAAGTAAACATTTCACCATTATAGAAAACATGAATCACTGGTTACGACTAGATAAAATAACATCATACTACACGACAATCATTGAAGGGTCTGCGAGAATTGTTCGGTAATCGTATGATCTCAAGATTCGATAATATTGCCTAAGTCCCTGAGTCGCCAGATTTATCCGTTTGTATTTTTCTGTGTGGGATTACCTCAAGAATAAACTTTATACAACTCATCTAAGAACTCTGGATCAGTTAAAACAGAATCCACGATGTTTCAGGAGTCGATAAACAATCTAAACAGCAGACAACCAAGAACCATTCGTATAGGAGGACGCAATCTACAGGACGATTGTTTAAAAAAAAACAAAAGAAAATTCCATCTTTGTTTCTGAAATGGCATGTTTTAACGTTTCAATCAATCAATAAATTATTTTTCTTTCATCGTTTTTTATTTTATTAGATTGTTAAAAAGTTCCCGTTTTTTAGCTCAGCCTGTTTTATACGTACCCATATACCTAAATATATACAGTGGCTCGTATTCCAAAACGGTTACAAATCAGGTATTGCTCAGGCTCAACATCGCTTAAGTTCAGTGATCTAACAAGAACCCTCGTTTTGACGTGATTATGCCGTATTATATAATCAGTAGCGCTATGACAACAGAATATTCCTACCATTGTTTTGACACTCGAGTACATATCTGGCACAGTTAATCAACCTAGAACCGCATCACTCTATCTAAAAACATGTAAGATATCCAGGGGTGTATGATCGAGAGTCAAAACAATAAAAACAATATTCTGTTGTTCTAAACCTAATAATCAGTATGGTTGCCCAATTTTAGTCTGAAATAATAAATGTTTGTCAAACAAATACTTAAAAATATATATGATTTGCAGTTCAGCTCGGAGACTATGTGCTGTTCATAACTTGTCCTACGTGTGTATACACTTTATCTAAGATTTCAAATGTTTAGACCAAAATTTGTCTGAGTAATTTCCTAGAGACCGCAGAGGTCATATTTTTTAAAACTTTGACGCCAATTTTGACCGCTTAATATTTAGTATTCCAGTCTAAAATAAAAATATAAACTTTTACCCATGTCCAAGTTTCCTATATCTAAAATTTCAAGTCTTTAAACCCAAAATTGGCGGGGGAATTTGGTAGAATCTTCAAAGATACAACTCTTTCAACTTTTACTATTGGCAAACGAAGTTTAGCCCCAAAACTGATTAAAATGCTTGCTGCATGTCTAAATACCCGTTATGTATAAATTTCAAATTTTTAGACCCAAAATTGGCTGAGTAGTTTGCTAAATACCGCAAAGGTAAAATCTTTGGAACTTTGATCCCTTGACAGCCAAATCTTCGACCCAAACCCATTAAAACGCTTGGCCTATATCTGAATACCCTTTATGTAAAAGTTCAAATATTTAGACGAACAATTGGCTGAGAAATTTGGTAGACACCGCACAGGTCATTTTCTTTTACATTTGACCCCAATTGTGACCCCTTTAACATTTATTTCTTTGGGCTTCAATGAAATTATAAAGTTTAATCCATGTCCAATTAACCTACCTTTTAAATTTCAAGTGTTTATTCCCAAAATTAGCGGAGCAGTTTGGTAGAGTTTTCAAAGGACAAATCGTTGAACTTTGACCCCTTAACAGCCAACTTTCTGGCCGAAAATCGATTAAAAAGATTTTCCCAAACCTCAATATTTCTTATGTCAAATTTCGACTCTCAAGACTGAAAATTGACAGTTATTTGGAAGAGAAATGTACACAGACACACAGCCAGACAGACATTTTAACTTTTATAGGTATACTAGCATGGGGTGTTTGATGGTGTATGTTGAACAAAAAAGGTGGTAGTAGGAAGGCAAGCTCGAACTCGTACCGTGAAAGAGGAAAAGAACGGGTCAAAAACGTGACGTCTTTGCTGATACGACCACCACCAAACCGGAAGTGACGTAGGTTTAAATTAAGGCTAGACAATCGAAAAGAGGGGATGACTTTCAAAAATATCGGCGAAAAAAGCACCCTCCCTGTAAAAAAGTTCCCAGTTGAAGGCGAAGCTATTAATGTTTTTAGCAAATTTTTCGATATTTGTCGTCTGAAAGGTAGGATCTTAAACGATATTGATTTTGGTAAAATCCGTCGCCTCTGTCGAAAGTTTTAGGCAGACATGCAAACATACATACTACATGTATTTATATATTAGTAACTAAAAATTTTCGACCCAATCCGATTAAAAAGATGGCACTATCTCTGAATACCCTTTATGTAAAATTTCAAATGTTTAGACCAGAAATTGTCTGAGTAATTTGGTAGAGACCGCAGCGGTCAATTTTTTAAAAAATTTTGCCCCCTATTATGCCCCCTTAATATTTATTGTTTTGGGCTCAAATCAAGTTATTAAGTTAGATCCATGTCCAAGAAACCTATATCTAAAATTTCAAGTGTTTAGACCTAAAATTGTCGGAGGAGTTTGGTAGAGTTCTCAAAGGTCAATTCGTTGGATTTGGACCCGTTAACAGCCAAATTTTGTGCCAAAAACAAATTGCAAAGACTTTTCCAAATCTCAGTACGCTGTATATCAAATTTCGAGTCTGTAGACATGAAATTGACAGTTATTTGGTAGGAAAATGTACACAGACAGACACACAGACAGACATTTTCACTTTTAAAGATATATAGATAGATAAATTCCTGTTTTCTCTGTAAAAATAACTCTTATTGTTAGCAAAATATTATTAAAAAATGTATATCTCTTCTTTATAATAGTAACAATACAATAAGTATTATTTCTTCTCACCGTAAAGACAAACAGTTGTCCAAATATTGTTTTTTTTAATAAACCAAACGAAATGTATTTCATTTATAGCTACAAACTAAATGTATTTCGAAATAAATCATTCTGCTTCTTACCGTAAAATAATTATAAGCTAAATTAAAAAAAAAAAAAAATCGGTAACTGGGCTATCCCATCTTTAAATGAAATCGGTGCCGGGTGATAACGTACGTACGAACAGGAACTTCGCTGTGCATATTATTATATAGATGAGAAATAGCCCGGAATAATTTCGCAGTTGATTATTTACCGTAAAGGGAGATGACGGTGATCGAGTAATTAACGACGCGTATTGACAACCTGGCTGTCCCAAGTTTGTTCCACAAAAATCGCTTTCACTTTGGATATTGGCAACCTTCACGTGGACCTTGCCGTAATACTTGATGTCTTTCTAGAAAGGACTCTGGCTAGAAAAGTATCGGGGAAACCAATGCCAACAAAAGAATCTTCGGATTCATATGATATGATGATGATCTACCATAAAAATTCTTGTCAATACGAATCATAAATCATTTCGAATATTTTCACGTTTTAATTAATTTATTGTATCAATGTATATCATCTTGTACCACGTAGTCCTTTTCAAACCGTAACTTGATTGGCAGCTGCATCTCATTTAATTAATTAAAAAAAATTGCCTTTTATGTATCGAATACGAAGCTATAATCCATTTCTGACGACTAATTAGATTTAGAAACAATTAATTTTAAAATGGCTAAAATTTATATTTTATTTTTGCTTGGAGAGTCTTTTCTTATCAACGGCCGAAGGCCACTAAAGGATAAGGATTGTTAGGTAGATGGTATTAAAGGATAAATATATACGGCATAATCGCTTTGACACACCAGTTCTCATCAGATCACCGAAGTTAAGCAACGTTGAGCCTGGATAGTACCAGATGGGTGCCCATTTGGGAGTTCTTGGCGCTGTATGTGCTTTCCGCTTATCTCGGCATTGTTTCCAGTCGTCCTGAACCTCCACTTGCGACTGGTATTTAACAATGTCGATTCAGGAGAGGTGAGTTTGGAGATTGCGCAACTCTTGCCACAAAAATTTCACACGCAGGCACCATTACAGTGGGTATCCATAGTCTGTCAAGACTGAAGGAAGCCATTATTTTATAAGATCAGTCACAGTGGAACTTGGGAAGAGCTAGATTATCTAAATGGATGTCTCAATAGGAATTTATTCACATTAGATTTAGAGACGACCATGTTATAGTCAGCTGGGAAGCTGACAAACGCTATTGCGTTCCCCAGACAGACAGTCATATGAAGCGAAACTCCGCTCATGGAATTTTCGTTTAGTTTTGGGAACATGTTGGAAGTAAGGAATGTTGGTGATAGTTGCTTCAGCCGGGAAAGTATTTGTTGTGAACTGTTTACGGAGAGAGGCCTTAGATTTGAGCCCAGTAAAACACTTACCCCATAACAATAACGATACAGCGGAGATAGACTCGCAACGTCTCCTCTGTTAAAAGAGGGAGTGGGGGGGGGGCTAAAAGATCATCGCTCACTGTTTGACAAAGAGCGCTATTAGATGATTAGCATTTTATTTTTACTTTCATCTTTGGCGATCATTCGATTTCATTGTTTGACTGATGACGGTAGACGAGGATAACGTGCGTAGGAACACGAACTGCCTTAGCATATTTCTATACAGACAATCAACATATTCCTATATAGATAATCGGAACTCGTGGAGATTCCTCTATCTCTTGTGTATTGCTACCGTGCAAGAAAATATTTCCATTTTCTTAACTTTCGCTTCGGATCTACACAGACTATATTATTAAAGCACCGCTGCTTAAAATTCAGACTTATCTAACGACTTTGGCTAATATAGCTTCAGAATAGATCTGTTTATTTACATCAATCTCAAACTCCATAGGAGTGTAGATTGTCTGTAAACCAACATGTTGTAGTTTTCAGCCGCAAAGCGTACAACGAATAGAAAAGAGCATTAACTCGCTCTTTCTTTGTAACAACGGCGCTTGTTTCCTCATTGTTACGGTTGTGACGCAACCCACGCGATCCAGAACGTTATCCACTCGCCTAACGCGATCTCGAACGTTATTCTCCTCTCTAACGTGATTTCTTTTTTAAAGTCTTTAATTTTCCCTACCGGTGACGTCATTTCGCATGTATTTGCAAATGCACATCCGCGCTGTGTCACAGGAGTTTGTGATATATCTCCATTCTATACAGGTCCGGCGCGTACGCAGATCTGTACGGTATTATTGTAGCATTTTTCGAAAGAACAGATATTACATTTGGATCCTTGTCCGAACGCGAAAGTTTTTTTTTGTTTCAGTTTCACGTTTGAAACGGCGACACCAGGGAGGTGACGATGGCTTACTGCAAAAACGCTAACACTTTCTCTATGATCATTGCTAGCAACGGCAGCAAAGTGACAGTGACCAATTGGTTAAAGACACAAACTGATAATCTTGGTGTGTCAAGTTTGAGTCCAGTTCATTTCACAGAAACAATTTCGATTAGTGAAGTTGACAGCCTTCATTAAGTCCTACCCGGAAGTGTCCGATATCTTTCTGGAAAGAAATCTAACTAGAAAGATATCAGAGAAGTGAATGCCAACAATAATCATCTGATTCATACGAAATGAATGAACGAATTATGCTGAAAAACACCACCATCATCAGATGTAATTAAAACTTACTATTTTACATTGCATATTGTGCGATTAGACGATTCCATCTGTAAAAAATGTGTAGACGGTGATAACGTACGTTCAAACATGAAATTGTATCAAGGTTATATTCTTTTTTACAAGAGTGTCACTGCTTATCAAGGCTCAAATGCCACTCAATGTTTGTGAGTGAACACCGCGATAAACGGTAATGGTGTCAATTTGGAAGAAATTAATTATGTACGAGGACCGCTGAACAAGAATTTGAAAATGATCATGTTATAGTTAGCTGGGAAGAAGCCCTGTGGTATTATCTTCCACAAACAAGCAAGTCTAGGAAAGAAGCTTTTCTCATGGAATTTTCGTTTAGTTTTATGGACAGATAGAGAGTAAGGGAATATGTTGGCAGTGGTTGTAGGTAAACGAGTTTTCGGCGTCGATGTATTACAAGAGAAAGATTGAAGCTCAAGCGAGTACCTGCCACGAAAATAACGAGATAGCAGAAATAGACTAGTCATGTTACTTCTTTGATAAAGAGATGCTAGAGACGAGAAAGGGAGACGCCCACTAAATCTCGAATCAAGTTTTGTAACTTGTAAAAGAAAAAAAAGAAAAGAAAAAAAAAACGGTGCCCGACAGCTCCTCCGCAGATGTGACCACAGTACTTTATTTTAGGATTATTTATCTCTTATTATAACTTTCTCTGGTGCCACACATAATCTAGTTAAAGTGTTAAACCGACTAATCCTCTGAGAGAGATGCAAGGTAAATCTAGGTGTATTTCATGCGGGTTAGAGTTAGCGTCAGACTCGAATGCTTATTGATCCTAGAATGTTTACCTCAAACCATGTTTTTTTTTTTCTAAACCGACTATTTTCTTTTCAGCGTATGTGAAATCATCTGCGCCACTCCCTGAAGCACCCTGGTGACATGAGCCGCACCTGCGCCACTGTTAGTGACATTTTATACCCGACAGTAAAATAAGAGTGGTGTCGGGTCATTGAGTCTTAACTACATGTTAAAGCGTCCATCCGCTTGATTTCTTTCGTTGTCTTTTTTGTTGTCTGAAGGCCACGACAAGAAAGGTTTCAAAGAAAACCCGAACACATTTTGTTGGCTTACACTCAAGACAGTAATTTATCGATTCAAACATTTTTGAAGTCACGCAAGCGGTGCGAAAATCATCAGAAATTACCTTAATTTTGGGACGGTTATTAAATGACAAATCCAATAATTTTGAAAAAAAAAAAAAAAAAGAAAAGAAAAAACGTCTTTAATATTTTTAAATATGTATTTCTGATAGAAATCCACTGCACGGTAAAAATGCAATTCAAAACATGACGTTTAAAAGATCAAACTCGTGCAATATTTTTATTTTTTTTAATAAATACTTCTTTAAAATGTCTAACTTTCGGCTTATACTAAATCCCTTATCAGGGAGATTTAGACAATATTTTTTCTTACTCGCCATTATTTTGTTTAGCTCAGTCTTTAGTTGTCGAATATAGAGGTTGCATAGTCCAGTTCAGTATGTCAGCGCTCGGTCTTTCCCACGTGTATCGTACTTCTTAGTGGATTTCTGTTAATCTTAATGTATGTGCATATGGTGGAGCGCTAACACACTGAACTGGACGATAAACCTTTAATCTCAAATAGAGACTGTGCCAAACACTATCATGGCAAGCAAGAAAATGAATAGTATTTTCTTCATCTTCCAGAATATGTTGGAGTATTTTGTTTCTCTTGAGTTGGTTTATTTTTACAACTTATGAACCATAAGCATTGTGATTTTGATATTATCGACCCTCTCTTCCCCAAAGCGTTAGGAAGTGAAAAAAAAAAAAAGGAGAAGCTATCACAAAAAAGATGAAATAGTTGATCAGCAGAACAAAAGGAATTGGAAGTGAGTTTAATAGAAGGAAAATGGGGAAGAAGTTGTCCAAAGGCGTCCAAAAACAAGATGATCAATCAAGGTGTGGCCGTGACTGGGACAAAAGACCGGATATAGAAGTCAATATATTTAGAGTTAATTAATAGACAGTTTTAGGAGGTCCTGGATATGACCTTAAACTATATCCGATGATGAGGCCCCAGCTTGCGGGCTTTAGGGAGTGTGGAACCACCCTTTAATTGCCATTGCTTCCAGGTACACTGACCCGGAGTGGTGGTACCTGTTAGGGTCCCAACTATGAGGTAAATAGAATCCAACTTGAAAAAAAATACTATTAAAACATTTTTCTTCAAAATAATTGGATTCAGCATTAAATAACCTGAAAAGGATTGATATGCCGTAAAAAAAAACAACCATAACAAATCTAAATCTTCCTGATTAGGGCTTTGATATAAGCCGAAAATCACAAATATTAACTAAATAAGTATTTATTTCAAAAATAAAATATTAAATATATCTGATCTTTTAACCGACATGTTTCGAATATAGTCATAAGTTTTCATTTCCACATAATTCACCCAGTGCAGAAATACTTAATGTTAAATTGTATTTTAATAGTATTCTTATTTCCTTGTATGCCGCACCATAAAAATGTTACTTTCGATGGTGTTGGATGGACATTATAACGTCTAGTTTAATTAATGAAAATTTATAAGTTAAAAAGCCAATAAAACACATAATTTCTTCTTTTTTTAAATAAGCATTTCTTATTATTTTTTAATGTTAAAACCAACTTTATTTCGACGAGATACGACTTCGTCAGATATGGAAATAGATTTCATGTTTGTTTGTCTTCCTTGTGGTGCGATGTTATTAAAACGCATCGTTTAGTTTATATACTGTTTATGTATATGCGATATTAGTCGCTAGTTTAAATAATTTGCATATTTATATTTGATTAATTAACTATTATTTCTTATTATTTTTAATTCAACAATTGTTTTTATTTTCTGTACAGATATTTTATTACACACACCAACACACGCACCCCCCACACACATATATATATATACATATATATCGAATAAGTAAAGAAGATAAAGAGTAAAGGTATGTAGAAACTTTATTACATTATCAAGTCAATAAAGGTTATAGAAAAAGCAATACGAGAAAAAAACTCTTTAAGCCATTATATTTCGAAGGTAAATCCTTCTTGTCAAGAGCTGAGAAAAAGCTGACATCATACAAATGTAAAGATAAAAGACAACATACACTTTGAAAACATTCAGATTAGAAATGGAATTTTTTTTTAGATAATAGATTAAGAAAATTGTTTGTTTTTATGGGAGACGGTGATATGATAGGGATAAAAAAAGAAAAGGGGACAGAAAAAATAATAAAGGCTAAAGATATATAAAACATAAAATAATAAAGGCTAAAAATATATAAAACTATGTATGAGAAAATTAAATAAGAATTTTAAAAAATGTAAAAAGAAAAAATTCAAAAAATTTAAATTCTATTGTTTGCTTTTCTATAGTAGATACAGCTTTTTTTATTATTTAGATAGGTTTGCCGTACAGTGGAAAATTATTTTTCAGCTTAATTTTATTATCTACTATATAATAAAATGTTTGCAGAAATTCCTCTCCTAGCCAAATTACCATAGGTCTGCAATAACGGACGCTTCATACAAATTTATTATCTCTAAACTATTAACCACCATTTTACGTAACATTACAACACCATTTCAGACACTTATTCGTTATAATAAAATCCTACATTTCATCCTACGAGAAACATCACCACGATCGCATCTTTAGAGGAAGTAGCTCGTATTTTCCGCTCTAATTCTAAAGTCCTTTTACCGCACCCAGTCATCACCGAGAATAAGTACACACATTATTACTGCACTGGCCTTACACTCTTTGTAATTAGATGTAAACCTCCTAAACATACCGTTATCTTTCAATTTCCATCACAAGAATAATAATTAGCGTCTTCGAAAATCCCCTCAGTTCCCATTGGCTAAGACCAGACCAAACCGATCATTCCAGAATAAATCTCATTACATAAACGAACATGACCGATAATTACTGATATGGCCGCTCTCTTTACATGAGGATGTTGGGGGTTGGGCAACAACAGCAACGGCCGAACTTTAATTTTTTCCTCGGGGGGGGCATGCATCGATCTTCTCAAGCACGATAATTTTTCTATCGAACTCGGGAATAATAATTTATGAATGAAATGTTTAATTTTTAATAAATGTTGAAAGTAGGGAACTTACAAAATGATAGTGAGCACACACATGCACACGCGCACACACACAGAACAAAAACAAAAAATAGCTTGCGATAAATATTAAGAAAAAGTGATAATTTGACACCAAATTTGTGCTATATGAAGTGTTTTGTTTTCTTTCTCGTGTCGTTTTTTTCTTGAAATTTAATTTTCTGTTAATTTTTATATACCATTTTACATGTTAAACGAGAAAGACCTGATAAAAAGATTACCCGTAAAAACCCCACTAATACATCAGATAGCACTAGGTTACATAATGACACTTATCTAATGATCAGATACGCGTTGTTTCTGTAAGACACTACTGTTTTATCCCGCAAGGACACGAATTCCAATCTGGAATCTGCTGAAAATCAAAACACTTTATATTTCCAACAAGATCATAAGTAAGTTATGAGACTGCATACCTCCGACCAATTATACATACCTTCACACATATGTATGATGTGACACAAAACCAGAACATGGGAGAAAATATCACTGATCTAGCGGAAGAGCCAGACTGACTTCTACAAATAGCCTTAGCAAACCCGTCATGAAACTTTCACCAAAACACCCGACCAGCTACAATCACTATAAACAATTTTCCACACTATCTGTGCCTAAATCTAAACACAGATTCCATGAACTGTCAGAATGTGGAACACTGTTCCATTTGCTTTCTTCTCAGCCGCTTAGAATATGGTAGCATTCAACTCCAATGTAAACAAGTTCTTCTGGAACTGTCCCCTTAAACAATCCCAAATTCTACCCAATCTACACCATTAATTATTGCTAAACTACTACATTACAAACATTAACCCTTATCCTATAGTGGCCTTCGTGTCTTGATAAGTGGTGACTACTTTGTAAAGAAAAAAGGTGAACCTCATAGGACTACGCTAGACTTAATCCTTCAGTCTGACACATAAAGGCCACTGAAATAGTCCGTTTCTGTTAGACTGATAGTTGAGAACGTACTCTCGACTTGTATTAAGGAAGGTGAATCATTAGATAACCTTCGTCGTCAAAATGTTTTTACTAATACCTTCGCTTAATAACGTAAGTATGTGTAAAAGCCTTATTTGGGCTTCACCTCTTCGGATTGCGTGATATATACCGGAAGTTATACAATGAGAGCATTGATAACTAAAAACATTTATCTGGTGAAGCTGAAATTTGGCATAGTTATTAGTGTTATAAGAGAACATTAGATCAATGAATCAAATTTGGAAAAACTCCGAAATTTTAATTGTATCTAAAATTCTATATTGAACAAAATTGTCAAAATCAATCCTTAAGGTTAAAAGTTAAGGTAAAATTTTTATAAAATGTAAATGTCATTGGCTACAATATATGGCAGTGGCTAGTCTCTGCAATGTACAAAACAGAAGTTATCGCCAAAAGCGTGAGTTGATTCACTTCTCTGATATTGAATTTTGACCTGTATACCCCAAAATTAAATCCCTTCTAGTTACTTCATAAATGATATTCAGAACAAATTTGATGAGAATCTAGCAGAGCGCGGACTCACGTATTGTAGCTGTATGCAAATGATCGAGCTTTGTGCGAGGTAACATCAAGGCAAGGAAGAAGGAAAAAGATTATAAAAATAAAAACGTGTGCACAGATCGATGATCACGTGAGAAGAGAAGACAGAGAAAGACACGAGTTACATGAGTGACCAGAGAGCGACAGGAAAAAAAATCATAGCCGGACAGGGATGGAGTGCCACTTGTTCGACACGGCAGAGTCTAGTTAAGCACATTGGGGCGCGAAAGAAATTTTGAACAAGAGGCAAACCTTTGATCTGGAAAGTACCTCTAAATAAATGTTTTTTTGTTAAAAAAAGTGAATCAAACTCTTTCCTTGTCTGTTGTTTCTTTTCGACGGGGACTACATGCTTACACGTGTATAACGTTACAATAGTTGAACGCGAGATAGAGACGAGAGGCTGTTCATAAACAAGCACGCTAAGAAATTCGGCTAAAAAAAAGCTGCTTCTCGGACGTAATTATACTGTTATTTTATGCGTGCGTGTATTTCCCTAATGTTGATACGTTAAACATTTAAATGAACTTCTGTGCATGACAAAGCGCAGGTGCGTTGTTTTATACAAAAAAATTGATATCGTATTCATATTTTTTCATCAGAGAATGTCGACACTTCGATGTTTGTTATTTTGTTTTTCATGGAGAACGCTTCATTGTTTTGCTTTTAACGTAATTAGTAGTGGTGTTTGCTAAAGTGAGAATGACATAAGGAAAAAATATTTGCGATTTACTTGCACAACAATCATCTTGCCCTGCCCAGATTGGCTGCCAATTTTTTCCAAATTATGTAAGATTCTGCTAATCAATTCTGGAAACCATTTTTCTTTATCATAAACAAAGAAGCGTAACATAGGTGGAAGTATTTTATTTGCACCAAACAACAGCTAAACAGTAATATTCTGGTTGCAGACAAAATTGTCATTTTGTTATTGCTATTGTTGTTGCTGTTGCTGAGAATTATTCATGATGATTTTGTTGGCATTCGGCGATTACCTTTCTGTTAAGAATTCATTTTAGAAGGATATCAGGTAGTTACGGTAAGGACAACGTGAAGGTCGCCAACGCCCTTAAACTGACATTTCTTCTTTGTAACGAACCTGGATTCGAACTTCGCACACTTTGGTTATCATTCGGTATCGCTAACCGCTGAGACACCGTCAATTCCCTATTTCTGCTGTTCAAGTAAAGCATAACACGTATACACATCGTTGAAACTGTTCACGTTTATTTTACACAGCTGTGACAAACTATGTATCATTTCCAATTCGTAAGAGTATCAGTTGGTGACGTTTTTTATACAATTTAATATATGGTTTACCACTACGAAAGCCAAAACCCATTCGAGGATAAGGATTAGTGTGACTTTCAACTGCATGATGAAACAGTGTATATATATATATACACTCATATACAGACACACACACACACACACACACACACACACACACACACACACACACATATATATATATTGGTACTGTCTCATCATCCAATTGAAAATTTCACTAATCCATATCCTCGAGTTATTTTTGGCCTTGGCTGTAGTTGACCATTAGTATAAAAAAAGCTACTATACTTATATATATATATATATATATATATATATATATATATATATATATATACGCACACACATGTACCATTATTTTTCATTTAGAATATTAATTATATTTATCTACAAACCCTATTATTATTACTTATATCTAATTTCCAGTTTAGGAAATTATAATTACTATTGGTCGCAGAATTTAAACCTAGTTGGAATGTCATCGTTAACTCTACAATTTCACATTCCACAATAATTATGTGAAGTTAAGAAAAGTTTAAAGTTATATTGTCTCAAATCAGCGAATGCATACTGTTAGTTAGTCATATAGTGTTTAATACCAGCGACTAGAGTATTGCATTATGCATGAATTGACCGCTTATAATAATTTCCTCTAGAGGTTTAGGTTGGTTGGTTGTTTTTGTTTTACGGCATATCAACAATTTTCGGGTTATTTAATGCCGAATCCAAAGATTTTGAAGAATTTTTTTTTTAATAGAATATATTTGTTGTTTTCAAGTCAGTTTCTATTTAACACATAGTTGGGACCCTAACTGGTACTACCACTCCGGGTCAGAGTGGACCTGGGAGCAATGGTAATTAAAGGGTAGCTCCGCACTCCCCAAAGCCCACAAGCTGGGGCCTTACCACTGGATATAGTTTAATGTCATATCCAGGACCCCTCTAGAGGTTTAATCCTTGTTATAGTGGATGATAATATTTTTATTTAAAATATTTATCCAACTGTTGTTTGTAATCCTCATATTGTTACCAGCACATAGCTTACACAGACCCATTAATCCTAGCTGACACAGACCCATTAATCCTTATCCTCGAGTAAACTATATACCTTTATTAACGACATTAATAAAACTATCGTCAGTGTGATCATTGTTTCTAAAATGCGAAGTGAACTGACAAATCATTTGCGCACTATTGGTCAATTGCCAAAAAGTTGTCTATGATATTTTAACAAAGTAACAATCTCTCTTATTTTTTTTTGTCTGCAACAGACACTGACCGATGCGATACGTTTTTGAATTTCATCAGAAAAGACTTACTCAACCGTATAATTAATGCTTTGCTCTTTTTGGTGAATAGCTATTCTCTGTGTAGTTGGAAATAATGACTCTAACTCAATATTTAAAAAAAGAGAATGATATATTTTATTGCGTCCTTATCTAACTTCATTTGCTCATGTTCAGTCTGGAGTCGGTGGCGTGGTTTTGATGGCTAATCTCTTGGCGTCTGAGCAAGAAAGAGATTTGCCCAGAGCACACTTAGCAGAGTATAAAATCAACTTTGCGATCTAATGAGGGACGTTGTGTCCGCCAAAATTCGCATCACTTTTGTTCTAAAGAAACATGTTCACTTCGGATGTTAGCAACCTTCTCGTGGGCCACTTTCGTCAACATCTGATATCTTTCTAGAAACATATCGGGGAATCCAATGCCAACTATAGAATAGATCTCCTCTGTTCCCCCACAACCAATTTCTCGTAGAATATACTTTATTAGTTTTTGGTTTATTATGAAGCCACAAGAAGAGAGTCGCTCAGTGCACACTTGACAGATTATGACATCAAATCTGCGACCCTATAAAGGATTATCTTTTCTGTTAGGAATTGTTTTTACCCCTTTCGCCCCAAACAGTACGTATTGTAACTAGGACATAATGAACTACTATGTAGGACCATGTCTAACAGAGGATTATGAAAAATTGAGCAGCTTACATTACCTTTAAACTTCTGCATGTCTGTGCAATTAGGAAAGGAGAAAACGGTAAGAGGATTCTAAAATCTAGCAATCTGAGGAGAAACAAAAACTATTAAAGTAAGAAGGATTTCCGACATCAGTAAAGCTCAAGAGCAGGATTCTGTTGCGTGTCGAGTTAGTGAAAACTATAATAACATTCTGTATTTATTTTAACTTATGATTGGAATTTTCAATTCCAAATCTAGCTTCGCAAGTTCGAATCCTTGATTATCCTATTTCATATTTACATTTAACTAATTCCCTATTTTTTTACTTACATGAAAAGAGGACAGCCCTTTTATCGTGTAACATAACAGTCACTTTCAAAGGGATTATCATATATAGAACACATTGCGATAGGAATGCTTCCCCACACACATAAGCATAGTTGTCTTCAAATACAATGTCAATTAGTACTTGTCAGAAACCCTACTCATAAATCATCTTCAAATTTTAATTACATTAATCGTGTTCTATCCTCTCATACAATACTTGTAAGCCATCCTTATTTTTTTACTTGGGCTGACCTGTTATTAAGGCTTGGAAGCAACACGAGGATTAGAGTTAATTAGTGTTAAGTAGACGGTGTGACAACAACGTGATGATCAGTAATAGTGGAACTTGGGCATGTTATGATTATATTTAAGAGAGAGGCCATACAAGAACATAAGACTTTAAATAACCATGTTATAGTCAGCTGGGAAACAGTATTGCGTTCCACAGATGGATAGTTTAGGAAAGAAACTCTGTTCATGGAATTATCGTTTAATTTTAGGTTTAGATAGATATAAGGGACAATTCTCAGCAAAACTTGTTCTCTAGTTTTTTTTTATCTCCATGATTGATGATTTATTAGTATAAAAATAGTGTTATTTTTAATAATGTCTGTTCTTGCTAGGGATTGCTTACGAGCTGCCAAACATTCATTTGTCATTAAAGATTCCAACCGAAAGATCTTTTTAAGGGTCTAATAATCGCTTTAAAAGATATTATTTAGTACTCTTGTACAGCGTGTCCAAAATGTCACTGAAGGATTTTGAACATAAATAGATTCTTAATTGCAAATAATAACTTTCTGTAGTTTTAACACAATCTCATTAAGACATTGAGAACTTTTTTAGAAAGTGTAAAATTCAAATCTTTATTTATGAAAAATAATGTCTTTTAAATATTACCCATTTCCAGCTTCGCATATTTGTACTCTTTCCAAACCATAATGGCAGATTGCAGAATGTCTGGATTGTGATTTAACTCTCTTATTTCGTCTTTGATGTTTCCCTTCGATTCTTGCAGGGGTTGTGGTTTGTTAACATAGACTCTTTCTTTAAAATATCCCAACAAGAAAAAATCAGGGCTAGTCAAGTCCGGGGAACGTGGTGGCTATTTGAAATTGCCATAGCGAGCGATAATGTTTTCGCCATCCTTGAATTTATTATGTCACTTCAAAACTGATGCCTCATTCGTGCAAGATGGTCTAAAAGCAGTCTGAAACATTCCATACGATTCTACGGCATTTTGCCAAGTTTTAAACAGAATTTTATTGCATATCATTCTTCTAAAATGTTCTTACGTACAGATTGCATTTTTGAAATTCATCACTTGTAACGATCAGGATAAGTTAGGGTGTATTCCAATTCCTGCTATAGTTGTTCATTTGTACTGCAAATCATTAAAAAAAAAATTGGCCAGTCATCTCAAAAGATGTATAGCAATAACATACTAAATTATCAAGATTCTATTACAAGTTATTATGTCTTAACAAAACAGTCTGAAAACTTGATTTTGGTAAAACAAATTCACAATTTCCGTATGGTGTCTAATGCTATACATATCAATACTTCATTTTCAAAATATTATCTGTAAAATATCTGAAATAGAAAAAACATTAATGGTAAAATTACCAAGATTTTTAACCCCTCAGCGGCTTTTTGGACACGCTGTACTATGTTCACCAGATTGTATTTTTTAGGTACCTTGTTTTATTTTACTTTAAAGTTCTAAAAAAATCAAGGGGGGCTCCTTCCTAGGGGAGAACACTTGATTTCCATATGAGATTCATAGATATTCGAATATTGGATTAAATCTACTTTACGTCTCAAATGTTGAGTTAGAAAAGAAGTTATGAATATTGCTTTTCCTCTCCCCAATTGACCAATTAAATATTTTATAGTATACCGCTTTTGTGGTCTCTTCGTTTTACTGGATTCAAGGACAAAAATTCATCGATTATGATGAAGAATCCAGTTAAGTGTTGTTACTATAGGCTAAATCACTTGAAGAAGATGCACAATTCCTCGTATGAGCCAGAGTGGGTAGGCCAAACCAGGAGTTCTTATTTGGGTCGCGAATACTATGTGATTTTGAATATTTAGTCAGGGTTTACTTGTAGGTAAAAATATCCTCTTTCCAGGTTGTCTTAACAAATCCCGTACAAAGAGAGCTTAAACACGCGAGAACAGTGTCTAGTAGGCATTCAAGTTCTCTCCAGTAAGAATTCAAGTTCTTTCCTTTCGTTTCATTCTTTAAAAAAAATTCTTATCAGTGTGTTCAGATTGGGGATGGGGTAACCTTCCGGATGCTAAACATTTAACCACTACCTCATACATCACAACCGAGATATTTTTAAATAAGATTCTGACCGTTCCTTTAAGTGCAATTGTTTGAATCTCCTCATGGAAGTACTCTTGTGTGAGCGTGTCAATGACCCTCGTCACTGCTTTTTTTCATTTCCCAAGTTGTCTCATAACGACAGCCTCAATATTTTTCCTTGAGCTTAGATATTAACCAAACGTCAGAGAGAGAAATGTCTGATGTAATGGTCTGATATAGATGATGTCTGATGTAGATGGTAAGGAACTGTCTTGATGCCCATCTTGATAAAATAATCTGTGACAAGGATGGAGTTGTGAACTGTTGCATTGGGCCACACTTCACGCAAATCTTTCCCATCGTCAGTTCATTGCGATTAATTGTGTGTACAGTTCCCACACTGACATCAAACTGTTTACTTATTGTCTCTATAGACACGCAACGGTCCTTATCCATGAACTTCTTTACTTAGCCATCAACTTTGGCGCTATGGCGGCCTTAATCCTCCCATCTATCTCATTATTCCTCACAAACTCCCTGCCATCCTTGAATTTATCATGTCACATCAAAACTGATGCCTGATTTGTGCAAGATGGTCTAAAAGCAGTCTGAAACATTCCACACGATTCTACGGCATTTTGCCAAGTTTTAAACAGAATTTTATTGCATATCATTTTTCTAAAAGGTTCTTACGTCCAGATTGCATTTTTGAAATTCACCACTTGTAACGATCAGGATAAGTTAGGGTGTATTGCAATTCCTGCTATAGTTGTTCATTTGAACCGCAAATCATTAAAAAAATTGTCCAGTCATCTCAAAAGATGTATAGCAATAACATACTAAATTATCAAGATTCTATGACAAGTTATTATGTCTTAACAAAACAGTCTGAAAACTTATTGAAGGCACCTTGTATATTATATTTAATCTAATAATCGATAGAGAATTGTTTCTATAATAATAAATACGTAATATGCATGAATTAAAATATCATATCTAAGCGTATCTTACAACGAGGCAACGCAGGGTGCCCTGTTAGGATTCAGATAAAAATTTAAATTGAATTACAGAATGCGAAAAATGAAAACATACTTAAATGCATTAAGACCTGTACTGCATCTATTTAATATATTATACCTGTACTGAACTGCATCTACTTAATATATTATACTTGTACTGAACTGCATCTACTTAATATATTATACCTGTACTGAACTGCATCTACTTAATATATTATACCTGTACTGAACTGCATCTACTTAATATATTATACCTGTACTGAACTGCATCTACTTAATATATTATACTTGTACTGAACTGCATCTACTTAATATATTATACCTGTACTGAACTGCATCTACTTAATATATTATACCTGTACTGAACTGTACTCCGAATCAAATGTTACTTGTATCTATATTGAGTATACATCTTTCTGTCGTCTTAAATACTCAGAATTTTGGCATCAAATTTTAATTCTTATTATCAAATTTATTATACTTTAACATGTTTTCCTACTCCATAACTAACATACAAACAATATCTAAAACACACATTAACTCCCCTCTCTCTCAAACTAATCCTGTTACAAATTTAGTTGCTTCTACTGCATGAATTTCTACTTATTTCCTCTTCCATTGAAAATGAAAATGAAAAGTACAGTAATGTCCTTTTTAATCACTTCAAGGAGTAGCTTTTCAGTAGATATATAACCTACTAAATAACAGTAGATATATAATCTATTACATAATCGATTAACATTAACTATCCATGCGGGGTCGCAGAAATACCTGGTTTAGGACCCAAGCGCGGGGCGAACCCTCTCGGTATGTATGGACCCGTAGATCTTCTCAGGTCATCCATCTAGGAAAAGGAAAACTCTGAAACTTAACCTAGGGGAGAGAGGCCTATTCAGTCTCGGATGACAACCTTTCTAGAGCTGGTAACTCAAACAAATTACCGGTTGGCAAACATAAACTGTTTAAGAAGGAGATGGGCACTGTCTATCGCACGGTTGTTATACTTCTTCTTTGCCTATTAATTAGGCGTAAAGGTGCTATCACAGGAACTCGTTAGACCCACCCAGTGGTCGACCTTGTTTCCTGACTAGGGCAATGAACGCCATTTTCTCCGCTCCCGGCACATTCCATCCCCTAAACTGGACACTGTGGGAGTGCTTCAGTACCATATATGTCGGTACAGTTGGACAGGGTTGACTTTTGTCTGATGGGTTGAGGGTACCGGATTGACAGTTCCTAACTGCTATTTCCGACTGAGAGTACAGAAGCCCTAACTCTTTGGTAGCTCTTAGAACGGCTGCTCCATTAACAGTTTTATAATATCGGGATGTTTGTAGTGCCATGTCGCGCATGGAAAGGGACCCTGCACTCATCCCCGGTGGGCTTTTTTGAGGCCACAATCCTATCGGTGAGGCCACAGCTGATGGTCTACTTTATTGCATGTTTGATATTCTGCACAACCACTTGTCCAGCACCACTTACTCGCCCTAACTAAAACCTTTTAAATAAAATAAAATGAAATGACAGTTCAATATAAAATTACGTTTAAAACAGGACAAAACTTAAAGGAAACCGACCTGCCTCCTTCCTTGAGACTTGCATTTACGAATATACGCGAGCTTAGAACTAAGATGATGTTGAAGAATTTCTCCTAGAAAACACTTCGGATATCTTAGTATTATGTGAAACTTACCTACACTCCTCCATTTCCTCTTACCACTTAAACATGTGTGGTTATCTCTAACTCTGCCGTAAGGATTCAGACACGCAGGCGCACGGGCTTGGAGTATATTCGTAACACCCTCCCCCTGACTAGAGAAACAAAACTAGAATCAGACGACCAGACCTTTATGTGATTTAGATTAAACATGCAACATAATATTAGCTACTTGCATTTTCTCTATCGCTCCCCCTCAACCCAAGACTGCAGTCTAATAAACAAAGTCTCTGACAGCATAGATATAGCACTCTCCCTCGATACTAGCGCACAATGTCCACCAAAGTAACTGACTTGGATTCTCTATTTACACAAACGTAGCTGGTAGCACAACACATATAGTATTCCCTTCTGTGGTACCAGTTTTCAAGAATTCTGGTGAAAGAACCAACCCATTAAATGATCGCCCCATTAGCCTTCTCCTGATTTTCGCCAAAATATTTGAGTTCTTAATTAATCAAGCTCTACTCCATCACCTTACAGCTGCTAAACTTCTGACCGACAATCAATATGGACTTAAGAAAGCCCGTTCCACAGCAGATATCCTAACTAATCTCTGAACGTAGATACCGGTTACTGGACAAAATATTGGAGGGTAGAGCGGTAACCCTCGATATATCTAAGGCTTTTGACAGAGTATTGTACGATGGTCTTAAGGAAAATTAGTTCAGATTATATCACTGGAAGAATACATTATGTAATCAATTCCTTCTTAAGTAAGAGAACCATCCTGCTTGTCCTCGTCAGTCGTACATCTTAAAAATATGATATGAATGTGAGAGTACCTCAGGGGTCTATCCTCGAACCTTTATTATTCTTGATATTCATAAATGACCTCACTGATAAAATTGTTTCTGAGATGGATATATTTGGTGATGACACCACTCTTTATAACAAGCACGAGGGGAAAACAAATAAACACATATCTAAGGAAATGGCAGAAACACTAGAGGATGATATCCAATCTGTAATTGAATGGTGACAAAAATGGATGGTCACATTCAATGCTGCCAAGACTAAGTTTGTTTCCTTCAATAACTATAAGAAACCTTCTCTAGTACTAATAGCAATGACCGAGTACACATTACCCGAAAGTACTTCTTTTAAACTCCTCGGCCTAACGTTTGCAGTGAACGTGAACTGGAATAGATACATTGAGAGCATTGCCAAGGCTACTCCGGAGAAGCGTGCTCTCTCTACCGTGCTAGAAAGCTACTTACGCCTGAAAGTATCCTATACCTCTATAATGCAACCATTCGCCCATGTATGGAGTATTTGTTGTCGTATTTGGGCTGGTGCACCTGCTACTTGTTTCTCACTCCTTGACAGGGTTCAAAAGAGTCACCAACCTGATAGGTCCTGAACTTGCATCTAAGCTTCAGCCTTTGTCCCATCGACGAAATGTTGCATCCCTTTGCCTGTTCTACAAGTACTTAAATACTGAATGCTCTGACGAACTACAAGCACTTGTACCCCATCGATGTTAATACCCCGACAAACCCAACAAGCAGCTAAATCTCACTCCTTCACAATAGAGATCCCTAGATGTGAGAAAGCCTTCTACTCCAATATTGTCTTCTCCAGAACTGCTAGACTTTGGAACTTCCTTGCGGGATTCTGCTTCCCCCAACTGTACTGACATGCAGAAGTTCAAGTGTAATGTGAACAGACATCTTGCTACTCATCTCCCTTCATAATAATCCTGCAACTTATGTCCCCGATAGTAGCCTCCTAATTAAAAGTGGCCCTGTGCCTTGTTTGGGGTGAAAATTGAATAATAATAAAAAAAATGAAGAACTTTATTCATGACATTATTTTCACCAAGTGACTGCATTCATGAAATAATCCGACATGGTTGATATTTCCCAAATCAACACAGAAACCAACAAAAACATAAAAAAACTTACTCATGTATGTATGAGAAGTAAGGAGAAATCAGTTTTAAAATTAATACTAAAATATATGAAACGTTGGGTCTCCCATTGAGCTTGGGTTTAACTAAAAATATAGTTAGTTTGCAAAGTCATTCGAATATATAAAAATCAAAGTCCCACAATAGCATATTTCTGCTCTTTTTTGTTTTTATTCTTTCTTTTTCTATTACCGATTCCAACTTATTGTGGTCACTAAAGTATTAAATAATATTACATACTGAGTACATATTCCCTTTTATTAATAATGGACTATTCCAATCTTTATATTCTTTCTATTTTTATTATCTTTAACTCTTAATAATCAGTGATAGATATAAAGAGAATGAAAGAAAGAAGGGTTAGCTGTTAAAGAAATTGATCGTTAATTACAAGTTATTACAATTAACTCGCAAAAATAATTAAGAAATATTTTAGCATCTTTTTTTAAAAATATATAGCGGGGAAAGGTTGATTTAACCAGATCTAGTTCAGCAATATATCTTTTTTTTTTTACTAATTTATTAAAAATAGCGTTCGTTCTAATAATGATTCGCTGCTTTTAAAAGACATAATGTCACTCGAAGATGCCGACTGTGGACGTTGAGAAAAACACCTCCGTGGGTCGGAGAGGATGGTTGACACTGAGTCTATTGTATTATTATAGAGGATGACTCAACAAGAATGTTTACATATACTTGAAAAAAAAAATGGAATTGCGTTTAAAGACGGATAGTTCTTAGAAAGGAAACTGTTTATGGAAGTTTCGTTTTGCACCACAGACAGGAGAAGAAAGGGGAAATTGTGTATAGTGGTTGTAACTTGACGAGGTTTTGCTGTGAATATTTTACGAGAATGGCGAAAGATGGAAGCTATGTTGATATTTACTCCGAAAATAACGATAGAGTAGAGAAAGATGAGCAACATCATTTCTGTGGTCGTCATCATCATATCGTATAAATCTGCAAACTATTGTTGGCACTGGTTTTCCCGATATTTTATTTCAGAATTATTTCCATAAAGACATCAGGCACTGATAGGAGGGACCACGAGAAGGCTGCCAACATACAAAGTGAAAGTGACTTTTGTGAAATCAACTGGATTCGAACTTTGAACACCCAGGTCGTCAATCGATGCCATTTACCATTTCACCATCGTCATCTCCATTTTCTGTGATAAAAAACTTTAGTGGAGAGAGGAGTACACATTCGACTAGATTTCGATTCATTTTCAATTTTTGCCAGTTCAGATTTCACACGAATATTAATTTCTAATGTAAGCATTCGATATGATACAAGCTATTGTACCAGAACTAATTAAAAGGCGTGCTTAGGAGAGTAATAGACACGCTCTTTTAATGCGTACCATTCAGCGTTTTGTTTTGGAACATAATTTTACTTCAAACAAAATTAGTTTTTGTAATCGAGTATTGGCTATTGATCTATTCGGGTACGAGTTCTCTGGTTGCACGATCATTAACACCCGGCGCAGAAAGCTGGTTACAATTTAGATGGAATTCACTCGTGATGTATTTTATTGTTTAAGACATCTCTTAAGATTTTTCGTATAAATTTGAAGAGAACAGGAAAACAGATAATATATATATTTCTGGGTCTTACATAGTTGTAACAATAGGACAGATTCTTCGATTCGGAACCGTAATAAAATAACTGTGACCAGCGTCTTGTAATACACAGCCAAAGCATTGCTGTGTTGACACGTCTTAAATATGAGGTGCCTTCAGTAAGATTCCAGACTTTTTTCGTATGGGCACTTTTGTTGATAGTACACATATGAAACTAGTCCCCTTCGAAGTAATCTCCTCCGGCTCCAATGCACTTGTTCTAGGAACTTCGGGAAGGCCCATTGAAAGTCCACTTATGTCAGCATGTCGATAACTTTCGTCACAGTTTCTTCCATCTCAATTGTTTCATAACGATAGCCTTTTAGACATTCCCTGAGTTTAGGGAATAACCAAAAGTCACAGAGAGTAAAGTCTTGACTATAAGGAGGGTGGGAAACTGTATTAGTGACCATCTTAGTCAAATAGTCTGCGATAAAGATGGAGTTGTGAATTGTCCAGGTGGAAATACCACTATCCCGATTTGAAGAATGGTGGGGTTTTCCGGTATTCTCTTCCTGAACTCCGTTAAAACCTAGACATAGTATTCATTGTGTACTGACGGTCCAATGAGAACCACTGCATGTAAGTTATGTCTGTGCTGTCAAAAAATAGATCACGAGTTTTTGGGTGGATTTACTCTGTCTCAAATACAGATGCTCGATTCATGCAAAATGGCTCAAAAGCAGTCTGAAGCATTTCATACGTTCATAAGATCAAAACAGGATTTTCTTGCATATCGTTTTTTAAAGTATCCTCATGTCCCTATTGCATTTAAAAAAAAAATCACATTCAGGCTTTAGTAGAATGAATTTCAATTCCTGTTGTAGCTGTTCATTTGAATATGAAATCATAAAAATCGGTCAGTCATCTCCTAAGATGTATAGCAATAGCATATTGAATTTTCAAATGTTTATGACAATTTAAAATGCTTGTAAAAATAAGTCTGGAACTTATTTAAGGTACCTCGTATATATGTATATATATATATATATATATATATAATATATATATAATATATATATATTATATACATAATATATTATATATATTATATTATATATATTATATATTATATATATTATATATATATATTATATATTATATATATATTATATATATTATATATATTATATATATATTATATATATTATATTATATATATTATATATATTATATATTATATTATATATATTATATATATTATATTATATATATTATATATATATTATATATATATTATGTGTGTGTGTGTGTGTGTGTGTGTGTGTGTGTGTGTGTGTAAGGTGTGAGTTCCATTATAGAAGCCTTGATTTAATTTGGAGGAAATATAATATGCATCAAGTTCGCTTGAAAGCTAAATCACACCGCAATATTAGGAAAATAAATAAATATTGCACATGCTTGGCATTTTAAATTTAAATATATTTCGGAGTCAAACTCCATCTTCAGTATGTTGTTTTATTTCTTTTTTATTCTTCTTTGCCATGTTGTAATTTGGAGAAAGAAAATTCTGTCTGTACAGATCTGCGCCTTGTCTCTCAGCGGTTGTATTTTGAAATGTTGGAACGTGGCGTTGACAAAGTTAATCTCGCGTAGGCAACGCCACGTTCCAACATTTCAAAATACAACCGCTAAGAGACAACGCGCGGATGCTTACAAAAATACGTTTCTTTCTCCAACTTTACAACATGGCAAGAAAGAAAATAAAAACAACATACTGAGGATGGAGTTTGACTCCGAAATAAATTTAAATTATAAATTTTAAGCAAGTTCAATATTTGTATATTTTCCTAATATTGTGTTGTAATTTGGCTTTCAAGCGCACTTGATGTGTATTTTATTTTATTCAAATTAAACCACCGCTTCTATAATGGAACTCACACCCTGTACGTTAATCTCGCGTAGTTAACGCATCGTTCCAACATTTCAAAATACAACCGCTGAGAGACAACACATGGATCTTTACAAAGAGACTTTTCTCTCTCCAACTTTACAACATGGCAAGAAAGAAGAAGAAAGAAAGACAACAACATACTGAGGATGGAGTTTTACTCCGAAATATATTTAAATGATAAATTTTAAGCAAGTGCAATATTTGTTTTTTTTTCCTAATATTGTGTTATGATTTGGCTTTCAAGCGTACTTGATGCGTATTATATATATACTAGCAAAAGTACCCGTCGTTGACTGGGTTCAAAAACAGCCTACATAAAATGAACTTTGATTTATGAAAGTATGATAGGCTATGAAAAGGAAAGGTTGTAAAGAGATAGCTTCGAATTTGGTGGTATCAAAACCAAAGCAAAATATTATGAACCCCATAATTTATACCATACCTGTTCACACTGAAAGACTTATCACAATATTCTGTGGATCTATATTAAAAAAAAACTTGTTAAACTTTGTGACATGGAGGTCAGGTGCGAACGAACACCCCATAATATTATTATACCATATTTCTTCAAACTGAAACATAATTATCAAAGTATATTTACGCAGATAGATATGAAAAGTCTTTATTAAAGTTTGTGCCTATTTCCATTCTATGGAGGCCAGGCGCGAACGCAGACCCCACAATTTTTATTATACCATCCCTATTAAAGTTAAAACATACTTATCAAATATTATTATGTACATCTATATCAAAAACACTTGTTTTTTTTAATTTTTAAATTTTTTTATTTCCATACTTTGTGGACCAGGCGCGAATGCAGACCACACAATTTTAATGAACCACCGTTCTGCCAGATCAAACATACCCATTCCTGTGTCTCGATACATCTTCTATCATTATATGTAATCAGTTTTTTTAAAATAGTCAACCATATACGAGCCTATTCGTGACCAGACACACAGAGCTTTATATATATATCATTTGCATTAACATATAGTCATAAGTAATAAAACAACATATCTAAACAAGAATAGGGTAAAGACTCCTAAAATTCACATTAAAATTCTTCGGATAGACCCATGGCGTAACGGATAAAGATAAGGACAGGCAATTAAAGTGAAAACGGGGTTTTAACCGAAAAATAAATACCTTTCTTTAAAAGAAACTCACGGATAACAGTTGATCTTTAAGAAATTGTTAATATTTATCAATTAGAACATGTGAATTATTTGAATGATTCGAACTAGTCTTAAAATCTTTATTGTTATTCTTTCGGACGACGTCAATGCCTATCTTCTTCATGTGTATCTTGTCAAACGCGGGATTTTTATGTCGCATAATAGATATAAGTGAAAATTAATAATCATTTAACTGACAGTTTTCTAGAGGTTGAAGGTCCAATCTTCAGGTAAGCCGATACGAAGAATATAATTACAAATTATTTAAGACCTCTACCCAGTTATTGCTGACAGCATACATCGGAAGAAAGCCGGAGATTCCATCAGTCTAATCGTTGTGAGAATTATCAAATTATTAGAAAATAAAATTTACAGCTACTTTTTTTATACATATTTTTCGTATCTGCTGTAGGTAATGGTTTCGATGTCTACGTCTGGAATCGTTCTGTCATTTGCCTGTGAATACTATTTGACGAAATATTAGGATAAACGACGGGAAGTAAGTAAAGATAGTACCCGTTTTTGACAGCAAGAAGAGTTTGCCTTTTAAAACTGGGGCGTGAATAACATTTTGAGATGGCATATTGGATTTCTCCAGCAAAATGGTTAGTAAAAATATTATCTGAGGCGTTCATTTATTAAAACTGGACGCAATGAGCGTAAATATGTGCAGCCCTGACTGTAAATTTAAGCTTGTAATCTTCCATATTGTTTATGCTCTGTTTGTTTTTGTGATTTTGAAGATATATTGTTTTTTTTATTCTTACCTATATCACCACGTCATTGCCGATCGATAGATCTATTTAAAACGTAAATTGTTTCTTAGAAGAACGATCACCTATAAGCAATGCAGCCATAATATCGTATGTGATAATCATATCATATTACGCCTGATATCCGGATGCACCTGTACCTGCATTAGCTTGAATAAGCTGTAGTCGATAATCTGTCATATGCACTAGGACTAATGCTAGCGGTGAAATTTTCAAAACCATATTTTATTCGATTTTCACCCCAAACAAGGCACAGTGCCACTTTGAAGTAGGGGGCTACTATCGGGGACATAATTTGCAAGGAATCTATGTAGAGAGATGAGCAGCTAGATGTCTGTTCACATTACACTTGAACTTCTGCATGTCAGTACAGCCGGGAAAGCAGAATCTCGGAAGGAAGTTCCAAAGTCTAGCAGCTCTGGAAACAAAAAAACATTAGAGCAGAAGGCTTTCTTACATCTAGGGATCTCTACTGTGTAGGAGTGGGATTTAGCTGCTTGTCGGGTTGTTTGGGGGTATTTACGTCGAGAGGGTGCAAGTGCTTGTAGTTCGTCAGAGCATCCACCATTAAAATACCTGTAGAATAAGCAAAGAGATGCAACATTTCGTCTATGGGACAGAGGTTGAAGATTAGATGAGTTCATGACCTACCAGGTTGGCGACTCTCTTTTGACCTCTGTCCAGAAATAAGAGACAAGTAGCAGATGCACCAGCCTAAATGTGACATCAGTACTTCATACATGAGCGAATGGTGGTCTTATAGAGGCAAGGATACTTCTAGGCGTAAGTAGCTTTCTAGCACGGTTGAGAGAGAGAGCCCGAGAGAGCTCGAGAGAGCTCACCTTCTTCGCAGCAGCCTTGGAAATGCTCTCAATGTATCTGTTCCAACTCATGTTTCCTGTGAACGTTATGTCGAGGAGTTTAAAGAAGTACTTTCAGGTAATATGTTGTTTGCCATTGCTATTGGTGGTAGAGAAGGTTTCTTGTAATTATTGAATTTTAAACGCAATTGAAAAATGAAAAAAAAATGAATGTTGAATCAAAGTGTATAGCACATGTTTTACGAACACAGTGTTTATTTTATTAGAAAGTAACCGCTTATAAAGACCCAAAGACTATTCAAGGATAAGGCTTAATGAATATCAGATGGCAGGTGAGATAACAGTGGGATGATTGCTAATAATGGGAAATTAGGCGCAATTTGATTATTTAAGAGAAAGAATTTGTTTACATTGCACTTAAAAAGACGACCATGAAACAACTTTGTGGTATTGTGTTCTACAGACAGATAGTTTAAAGAAATAAATTTTTCGTTTTTTAGGGGCGGATAGAGAGTAAGGGGAATTGTTGTAGTAGTAGTATCTACAGGTTTTAGCTATTAATATCACGGATTATATTCTTATATATAAAAATTCACATTTTTTTTAAATTTATATTTGTAAGTAAATTCTTTTCAGAAGTTGAGTTTACGTATAATCAGATATATTTGGAAACTACAAAAACCAGAGTAGTTTTATAAATATTTTTCCAGTTTTAAAAAAGATTGTAGAATAATGTCATGGAGTCGGAGTTCGCGCCGAAGAGTTACAGTAGGAAAATATATAGTAAAAAAAATTACGATGGTTTTGTAGAAAGAACCTTATTACTAGATTCATTCTGAAGTTACATTGAACAGAGTAGTTCGATAAGTATGGTTTAGTTTCAACAAAATCTGAAATCAGTTGATGGTCAACTGGAAAAGCTGGTGGCAAATGAAAGCACCTACATTGAATGTTAAATAAAAGTCCATGTATTATAGTTTCTTCTCTTAGTCATTAATTGTATAAATTATATTTCAAAAATAAATTGTACATATTTTAAAATAAAAGTCTATATTCAAAATTTCAAGAAATTGACCATCTTACAATTTATTCCTTACGTACGTTGACATGCAAATTTCTTGACAGAACCTGTTTCGTAGCGCAAAGGAATAAATTGTAAGCTGGTCAACATCTTGAAAGTTGGATTATAGACTCTTGCCATTTATTTTTTATATGCTCGGTAATTACATTGAGCTTCATAAATTAAAGGATTAGTCTACAAAAAGTGAAATATAATTGAAAAGACATTTCCATATATATATATATGAGCAAACAGTTAATAAAATATGTTAAAAAATACTTTGAAATGAGTTAAAAACATATTTAATCTGAAAAGGAAACACTAGATAAATGGATAGTCCTTAATCCGCGGAATTTCGAAGAAATACTTTCCTTCTCATCAGAGGGTAGGAATTAGCAAAATGCGGGATCGGAGTTTGCATGCAGAAGTATTTGATGAAACAACAAGTAAGTCAAAGATCTTACTTGAAAACAAAATAAGTTAAGTAGAGAGAATATGGTGAAGAAAAAGGTGATTACACATGAATGGATAGTCTGGTGGAAGATAAAAAAATCCAGTGACGGTAAAATCCAAATGTAAAACTTCAAGAAAGTTAAAAGAATTTCCATTTGTACAAGTAAAATCCAAGGAAATCCCGTAATATGAAGAAGATGGTCCATAATAATCCAAAGGCAAAAATCCATGGAATAATTCATAAAAATGTGTACAAGGAAAAAAAGAAAAAATTCCAATAATATTAATAAAAGAAAAATAAGATATGCTTTTCACTCTACTTCCGAGACATAAATGATAATTGTAATTTTATATATATATATAAGACTGAAATTGTATGTGTACATTCCCCTATCAAACTAGCTAAGGTTGATGTTCGCGTTGCACGTTCCTAGAAATGAAACACATCTCAAACTTATTTGAAGCATGCTATCAATATAGAACGGATACAGTATGCAACTGTAAAATTTCCAGCAATCTTGTAAGTTTGAAATGAATTTAGTTCTTCAACCATGCATTTAGTTCTTTAACCATCAATAAACAGGTATCGTCGAGCTGTAAGTTCCTATGAAATTTAATCATTCTTCTTATCAAGGAGGAAACGAATGAAAGTCTACATGCACATTGTGTCCTTCACGACGATTTATTTATCATTTCCAAATCCCCTTACCATAAGCTATTAAATTGACTTTATAATCATAGCTTAGGATTTGTTAACCACCTTTAATCTCTAATACTGATATGGTCACACTTTAAGTAATCTTGTAGTTAATCACACAATGCTGTAATAGATATTGAAATATTCAATTATTTATTCCTAAATCGACAGCTTAAAATCATTATTTTTATCATTATTTTTATTCTCCCTGTCTCTTATTCTGTTCTGAAAATTTTACAACTTTTTGGTCCACGGACAAAAGGGGGGAGGTGAACTAGTAAATTCACCCTTGTCCGTTCGTCTGTATTTTCAATAATTACGCCTTGGAATTTTTGGAAATTTTACAGAAATATTAAACATGATATAAGTAAAAAAAAGTAACAGAACGGATTTTCCGGGAAAACTCCGGTTGTTACCCCCTCAGGGATGGCTTTCGGGTTAAAAAAAATTAAAAATTAAAAAAAAAAAAATGATGACTCAGATTTTTATAAAACTTTCTGAAAATTTGTAACTAACTGATTTCTATATAATTTTGTTTGTCTATACTTCGCGATAACTCTTGGATGTGACCCAGGGGCTCTTAGGGCTAATAAAAACTCCATTTTGGGGACTATTTTACTATATTTGCCCAAGATTTTCTATAAAATTTATTTCAATTTAGTAGATTTGCGTAGTGCTAAGCTCAAATTTAAATATGTTAAGGCCTTGGCGACTTTGGGGGCTAAATGGTGGAGGGGGAATAATGGACTAAGGCATTTCTTTTTTTGCATGGTGCAGAACTAACATTTACATATGTTAAGGCCTAAAACTGCACCGTTTGTTCATTTTTACCAGGACTTAACTCTCTTTGGGATTTTGGAGCTAAATGGGGGGGGATGTTGAGTCATTTTGTATGCCTCGTTCACTGCGCACTCATGGAGAACCATGCATGATTCACTTGTTTATTCCTAAATCGTCACGCTTTATAAATAATATATATCTATGTATATATAAAGGTGAAAGTGTCTGTGTGTGTGTGTGTCTGTGTGTGTACATTTCCCTACGCAATAACTCTGTCAATTTTAAGCCTACAGATTCGAAATTTGATATACAGAGTACTGAGATTTGGGAAAATCGATGTGATTTGTTTTCGGACAGAAATTCGGCGATTAAGGGGTCAAAGTGTAACGATTTTACCTTTGAGAACTCTACCAAACTCCTCCTACAATTTTGGGTCTAAACAATTTTTGATATAGATTCCTTGAACATGGATCTAACTTAATAACTTTATTTGAGCCCTAAACAATAAATTTTAAAAGTTCATAATAGGGGTCAAAGTTAAAACAATTGACCGTTTTTTTTGTTTTTTTTTTGCTCTGCATACACATCGAAACACGCTGGCAACGCCGGGTACCCATGCTAGTATATATATATATATATATATATATATATATACATATATATATATATATATATATATATATATATATATATATATATATATATATATATATATATATATATATATATATATATATAGGCTAGATGTTAGGGGGTCTCATAATCTAGGAAATCGTCAGTTTTGCGTTATAAAGACGTTTATAATTACATGCGAAAACCCGAAAGACCTATATTATATGATAAACAAAAACAATAATAAGTTCAGAAGCATACTGTCACAAGTGAGACATATTATATACATTATAAATTGAAAATTAAAAGCAATAGAATATTCGTGAATATTTAAGAGTTCTTGTAAAACAAGCGAAATTCATTAGCTGAGATACTGAATGAGACAGAGACGATAATTGAAGTACCATGCGTTTACGATCAATTATATAAAAATTATTAATAACAAGCAATGTTCAATGGTTTTCAAATTAGAACGAAATTTCAGTGAGAAGGTTTTAAACATTTTAATGAAAGTTGGTTATAAGTCCTCATTAGCAGTCACAATATTAAGGTAAAAGACTCCTGCAAACTACGAGCGGTTAAAATGTGAGAGTGATCTCTACTCGACGGCAGAAATGTCTGGCTGACAAAGGGCCAGAGTCCCTTAAGATTTTCTTTTGGAGTGTCGCTGGAACAACTACTCTCTCCCTATATGATAATACCTGGTCATATGTTGAGAAAACCTCTGCTATTTGTTCAGTCTGCAGTTTTTCCTTGGTTTCTTTTATAAAATCGTCGCTTTCGGCTTCTTTCCTTCTCTGATCCAGAGTAACGGGAAATTCTTTTATGTGTTGCATAGGATCGAACCACAATCTCTCTCATCGTAGTGATGCGATCACCGAGTTTTCAATTGGTTCACCATTCCTTGGTATTAACTGGGATAGCCCATCATCGTGTCCTAATTTCTTTGACAAAGGAACTCCATATCAAAGTCGTAATTAAATATGATTGTTACCCATCTTTGGAGCCTGTTTGTCGTATGCATAGGCAATCCTTTCTTTGAGCCAAAGATAGAGATCAGCAGCTTGTGGTCCATTTAAAATTTAAAATGTCGTCCATGGAGAAATCTGTGAAATCTTGTTACCGCGAAAATGATACTTAAGGATTCTTTCTCTATCTAGGAATAATTCTTCCCGCTGTTAGTAGAGTTCTCGACGCATGTGCTATCGGTTTCGTAGAACCGTCGGGCATTTTATGCCGGATACATGCGCTGATTCCATACCAGTCCGCACAGCCCCTGATATCTTTTGATTTTTTCTTTGCATAACGGTGGGGGTAGCCCACTCACTGTAGTCGACTAGGGTCAAACTTTCTGCTTTGACGAGCCGGTCTAGTTCTACGTCAATATTTTTTTTATAGAGGCAAACGGTACGCTGCGTTTCTTTTTGAAGACTTGGGTGGCATTGTCTTGTAACTTGAACTTCACTTCCATTTTTGTACAGAGGCCTAGTTTGTCAAAAAAAAAAAAAAAAAGAAGAAAACATTGAGGAATGGCTCTTTCAGGTCTTTTTTTTTTAGTTTTTCAGCTTCGGCTGTAAGGTTGTCCACCTCTTGACAAAAATCGGTAATGAGCGAGTCACGGAGTTTAAATATTTTAATCCAGTCTGTCTCAAAAAGGTTATTAGTATTTTTTTCATACAAACACTTTGGGATTCAGTGTTATTCCCTTCAACGCTATGTTAGTGGTAACCTGACATTCAAATCTTCTTTCTCCAGTTATTGAACGAGCCACTTTCCTGTTTCTCATCATCTTCGGTTTTCCGATTTTGCATCAAATATGGTGGTTTATGATGGACAAATCCGAATCACTGTCAAGTTGAAGTCTATGATTATTGTGCCCCATTTTTACTGTCATGTATTTCCGCACATTTTCGTCCTCTGTTTGAATCCTCGTTGTTTTTACGTAGCGCCTGCGAGGTCATTTTGCTCTGCAATGTGAGGCTTTGTAGCTGCTTCATCTGCATCAATCACATTTCCGGGACCGATATGGACAATTCTTCTGCCAGTGGAGTTCTCCACATCCTTTGATGGGTAACGGGGTAACTCAGGTTTGTTTTTTGGTTTTTCTTGAGGGTCATGTTTGGCTTTCGTTGACTGTTTGGAGAGTAAATTTTTCTGTTACTTCGTACCTTTCTAATGTGTCCTTTCTGCATTCTTGGAGTCTTGCTTCTCCGAGATGATTATTTGGCATTCCTCAGCCAGTTGTTACGACTGAAGCAAATGTGGTGGAATTTTGATCTTCCTTGCGGGTCAAAGTAATGCATCTCCATCTTTTCTGGAATAAGCTTATTTTGGGACAGTATAATTCCATCCAAAGATTTCCCTGTTTTGTCGAAGGACAATTCGCTTGTCTGTTTCGGGATGATGTAGTCCACGAACCTATTATGTTCCACAGATCCCACTTTTTGTAATAAACGACGAACCTTCATCTGCTCACTCCATGACTTGCAATCAATCCTGAATACGCCACCAAATCTGCGAAAATAGGCTTAAAAAGTGCACTCCTCTTGAGGACGATAGTGAAATATTTCTAACGATAACCAGATCACGAATTGTGAAAAAAAAAACATTATGGTCTGAGTCGTTGCTGTCTTTCTTCGCTATGATTTTAGTTAATAGTTCCATGTTTTTCTTGGCCTGTGACTGCATTTGCAGTATTTTTTCACTGAATTGCCTTCTTTCTTTTTTCTCTTCTTTCCGCTTCTCTTTCGTCTTCTCTTCTTTCTTTTCTTTCTCATCTTCTTTCACTCTCTCTTCTTGTTAATTTTCTTTCTCCTTTCTTTCGTTTCATTCCTCACTTTGTTTCTGTAATTCCAAATTCTGAGTCTGCTGTAGCCGTATCATTTCAACTAGTTGCCTTGAAAGTTCTTCCATTTTGAAAAAATAAATAGACTCACCAGACAAACTTGTGTCTAAGAAATGATAAACAGAAAACTCGCGACTTTACAGAGAAGACATTCACAAAGTAAAAAGATAAAATTCTCGTGCATGTGGTTTTAACAGAAAAAATGTTCCATTTTCCACAGTGGACAAAAGACACTTGAGAATTTTTTTTTTAACTCTCTTGAGAAGAAAAAAGCATTTTGTTGTCCACAAAATGAATTAAAATCTTTCCGTAGCAAAAAATCCAGTCGATTATTCGTGTTGTTGTCCTGAATTTTCGCAATGGAATGAATGCGGTTTCTTCGTAGAGCTGATATACATTTTTCCCTTCCCTCATTGTTTTACCGAGAAAACAAAATCATGCAGCCTATCGACAAAGAAATTTTGGTTACAGTGAAAAAGGTTTTTATCAAATATATACTATAAACCGAATATTGCTTCTTGCAAAGATGAATAATTACGATATTTTCACAGGCGAAAATGAGTCCACCCTCAAGAAAAAAAAAATCTTTCTCTTTGTCCTTTTTTTTCTGTGATTAAAACAAAGACTGTTCACTTTCAACAAACAGCCCCAAAAATAAGGAATTTTGAATAAAGAAAAATATTCTTGGCCAATAAAAATGCCATTTAACGTTAGAAATTAATTAGGTCAATTCTTTTTAGCAATAGAAAGCGTTGTTTTGAAAAATCCACTTTTTCAAGGTGAGGTCGTTTTTTGTTGTTGTTGTTGAAAACACTTTATGGAAGCACTATTTACTTTTTCAGAGGAGGTAGAAAAATACGAGTTTGTTGACCAGAAGTTGGTTGCTTATTCAAAGGAGATCCTTGTGGGTTCGTTTTTCGAATCCATACGTCGCTAATGTTGTGGACCTGGTTAGGGGTCCCAATATTAAGATGACCGTGTCCTGGTCTTAACTATGAGCGGTTAAACTGCGAGTGTACTCTTTAGTCGACGGCAGAAATGTCTGGCTTACATAGGGCCAGCCGAATCCATATTATCATTAATATAGGTGTGTTAACTACATCAGAACAAATAATAACATATATCTTGTTTTGTGTAAAAATATTTTTTTGTTATTTTGTTTATTTTGTGGAAGTTACAGCTTTGTGTGTGAGTGTATTTTTTGTAAAGATCATGTAAAATGGAGTTTGTTGTGCTAATGCATTTTTTTATGGATGGAAATATCTTTGTTTTTGTGAAATATAAAAATCAATAGGCGAATTAAGTAACCGTATAATTTTTTAAACATACGTAAGTAATTGATCTAAATCAACGATGAAGCAAAATTTTATATGTAGCTGTGTGACAGCAAGCTACACCACTGAAAGAAATAGGGCAAGTGATATTTTACTTTATTAGTCTATAAACCGTAAACGAATGGCCACACATTTAGTGCAAATTGGTCGAGTAGACTTCGAGTTTGTAAATGACAGATTCACAGAAACATGCTCACTCACATACACACACATACGTATGGTCGATAGATAAAAATTTTGCTGTAATATTATCTGAAATTGCAACAGATATTTACAGACTAATGTTTGAAATAATGAGGGCCTAACTTTCAAAATCAATATCTCGCCTTTGATAATGAATGAACACAATGAAATAAAAAGAATTAAAGGAACAATTTAGAGTCGAATAATGAGTTCAATAATGGTTGAATTGCTATAAAAACATCTACAATTAAGGAAATAAAATCAATGCAGAAATACTTAGCATGTAATATATATATATATATATATATATATATATATATATATACAGAGAGAAACGATAAAGCGTTACCCTAGAGAGAAAACAACACGAACTTTTTATTTAAAAACTTTTATTGAAAAAAATTAATTCTCATAACTTGGCTATGTAGTATAACTGGCATATATCTAGTGTAGCTGCCTTTAGCTTCAATCACCGCCTCGAAACGGGTCCGGAACTGGGAGCATGCCTTTTCCACAAACGCCGGCAGAAACTCGACGAATATTCGGTGGATAGCAGCGACCAGGTTGGCTTTGGTCTTGCGTGAAATCATGTTGGTGACGTTCTCGACGTATGGCCAAACGAAGTAGTCCAACGGGTTTAGGCATAGCCATCTAGAAAAAGGAGTCCTAATAACACATTGGTGACATCACGTATAGAAACAAGCTAGTAGACACAAAGTAACGACTTTGTGCCTACTAGCACACCACCAGCGAACGTGACTACATTCGGCAGTCTCTTACACGTGTTTGTTGATTTGCGAAAAAGTTTATCGAAGCGTTGTTCCAACATGTCGTGAAAATTATTAAAACAAAGGTCCAAATTGCACGTAGTTTATTTTACAAAGGGTAAAGAACAATTATCCCCGTGGACACGTGCAAGGGATAATTTTAATTAAACAAAGTTTAGCAAAGTAAGTGACGTTATTTTTAAAGCCTAAATACACCACGAGTTTGTACTCGAGAACAAAAATGTATAACGTTTAGCTGAGTGTAATCGTTATAACTTAGGTACGTGCAAAATAAATGCCTATGCTCAAAATGTATAAATATTTTTACCCCCTCCCTTCACTTAAAAATTCACCATACATCAGAAAATTAACTAATTTTAATGAAATTTTCAGTATTTATCTAATAATGATCCCTAAATATATCTAACCTAATATTTTTATTTAAATTTTTGTGGAATTGTATTATTTTGTTTAAACAAATTGCGCAATTATCAAAGTTATGGTTTTCTTAAGTTAAAAAAAAAATGAATTAATTTATTTGTGCTTTTTTTTAAAAATGAAAATAAAGCATCGTAAATTATAACAATTAAAACAAAATTACAGGAACCTAGCGAAAAAAGCCCCTATAATCTGTATTAATTAATTCGATATAACGCGAAGAAAAATTAATTTCTCGAACTACCGATATTATGATTGAATTAAGCATTATTCATTTAATATTCTCACACAAAATAATTAGAATAGCAAAAAATATTTGTACTTTTTAAAAAATTACAGGTTTTTCATAATTTTTATTTGTAAGAGTTTAATATTTTCCTTGCTTTCATGAATGTGAAACTTTCGGCGTAATATAATTTTGATATAATCTTGAACAATAATAAAAAAAAAACTAATTTAAAACTAGGAATATAGAAAAATAATTAAATTAAAAAATGGTAAAAATGATACAAACGTTCAGGATAGAAATGCACGGACGCAGGTCTGAGGGGGGGGGGGAGAAAACTAGCAACCCTACCTACTTTTAATAACATGACGTGATTTTTGGTTTGTTTTTATTCAAATTAATATGTACAAAATATTCAAATTATTTAAGATAAAAATAATAAATGGATCTTAGCCTTTGGAATGCATGATAAACCGCGATGTTTATCTTTTAACGCAAGGAACGTACAGAGTTTCTTTTTAATTCATTCTCGGGAGAAATCAGCGGCACATCATTTACAGACATGGTAGAAGGCTCCTATCGCTCTCATAATTCATACACAACTAACCAACTAGTAGATGGTCTGCAACATAAAAAAGAAAACAGATTTTCATCAAACGGAAATGGAATGATGTCTATTATAGGACTACAATTTGATCGTTCCACCATATATATATATATATATATATATATATTATTTATTTATTTATTCAAAGGTTAACAGTTATATCTGGTCGCTACAAACAGCCATCGGTTTCAGTCAATAATAATATTTTTTTTTGTTTCTCTTTAACTCCTTTCTTTTTTTAATATTAGGCGACCCTGAACTATTCTTTTATGTTTCTCTTTAACTCCTTCTTTATTTTCTTTTTAATATTAGGCGACACTGAACAATTCGACACTAAAGAAAAAAAAAGCTTTATATGTATGCTCTTACATACGTAATGAACCTTCCGTATTTATTCCTCCTTAACTGCATACACACACACGCACACACACACACATATATAATAGGGAAAGGTAGTTTACTTGAAGCATTGCTAGTAAATACATATGGAGGGGCATAAGAAGGCTATAGAAATGCAGGAGGCATAGAGTTTCAAAAGAATAAATACCGAGAGTTCACTTACTTATGTAAGAGCAACATCTATTTATTATGCGTAATAATGCATAGTACACATTTGATTACATTGATTTAAAAACTGTATATTCAACCCAGCTTGGATGCAAACAATTTCGGAACTCTATCTTGAATTTGCCGCTTTTCTAAATCTTCTGAAACAGATTTATTATTTATGCCAATAATATATATATATATATATATATATATATATATATATTTAGTAATGTGATGGATAATTTAAAATTTAAAAATCAAATTATAATTAAATTATTACATATAGTTTTTTAATAAACAAGGTTTCCTCATCAGCAAATTGTGAAGGGTTTTTATTAAATTTAAAAGACACCATAAATAAACCTAGCATTAAAAGTAAGGCAGATGTATCTTTTAATTTTTCGCCTTTTGAAATCAGGAACTATCGTTAAAGTACTCATATAGATGTTTGCTATAGCTTTTCACCTTATCGAATGATAAATTTTCAAAAATTTTTTTGTTTATTAAAAAACTATATGTAATAATTATTGTCCGTAACTTGATGTCTACCACAATAAAAACACTGTTTTCCGAAAGGATCGTAAAAATAATTGAATTTGTTGTTGTTCCTTCTTATGAAACGGATTTTTAATTTAATTATAATTTGATTTTTAAATTTTAAATTATCAATCACCTTACTAAATATTAAATTAGCTCTAGGATATTTACCTATCGAGCTTATTATATATCTAAATTACAACGAGCACTTTTTCTTTCCTGTATTTTAATTAAACTAGTAATTTCACTATTACATTAAAATACACTCTGCTCTTTAGACTATTGTTCTAATCTCCTTTAAATTATATATATGTATATACATACATACATATATATGTGTATAAGTGTGTGTGTGTGTATGTGTGTTTGTGTGTTGGTATAACAATTCGGCTATATATCTAAGTCCAAGCCTAATAATTTTACTAACCACTTTTTCCCAAAATAAAAACTTAAGATCATGTTACAGATTTGTTTCCTTCACGGGGAACAACTATCATTTGTATGCTAAAGTTGGATATTTCAAACGTGCACTAAAAAACTAGAAAGTTCTAAAAAAGAGGAATGCATAAAAATGTACGAGTTTTTAATACAAAAATCGTTTAGTGAATTTCTAGTTAAAAAAAATTGTATATACAAAGAATAGAAAATACTCGTAAAAGTGCACATTTTCACAAAACACACGCAGATAGACACACGCGCACACACACACACGCACACATACACACATAACAGTTTTGTTGGATTCCAAAGTATACATAGTCGTCTTAATTATTATTAAAGCATAAACTTCGATATTTGTATATAAATACGAAGTATCTCCATCTCGGACTCATCAGCTTTTGATTATCATTATAATTAGAAAATAAAAAAAGATTCTTTTTAAGCGTTTTGGGAGGGTTCTAAAATAGAACAGAAAGGGCTCCAGAAAGTTTCAAGTCGTAGTGTTCCATTTTAGAAATTCTAGAATTTTCCATCCACAATGACTATAAATAGACACTTGTATCGTCATAACTTCAGCAATTAAATCAGCTCTGGGATAGAATACTATTTTGGGGCGTCCTTTCAACTATTTATGACTCAGGCTTATTTTTCCTGGGATAAAATCCGATCGTAATGATTTCCTGAAACAAACCAATAGCAAATACCCACACAAGAACTGAACTCTTGGTAAATATTGATTTTCTGATTTTATATTCTAACCAAAATAATATATTATTATTTCTCAAACTCAGTTAATATTTACACCACGTAAAAGCTAGATTAACCTAAAACCTGATTTATCTCCCTTACACATTTTTTTTCTTGTAAATATTTGTTTTCACTGTTTATTTGTCCAATAAATTCTTTTATGTTTCTCTATAACTCCTTCTTTCTTTTTAATATATGTTGTGGGTCTTCCCTTAAACGTTTTCTAGCACGAAACACTGACTTAATATGAAAAGAAGGAGTATGAAAGCTGGGCGATCGGCAGAACCTATTTATTCCTTAAGCAGTTTAGGTTTGCCAACCGGTAATTTTTTCGAGTCAAAAGCTCAAGGAATGTCGTCGACCAGGACTAAAGAGGTCGCCCCCCCCTCGTTTATTTAGCGCTAAAACGTATGCGGTTATTAGCACAAGATTAAATTAAGATCTTCTAAACCGATGGCCTAGTGAGATCTACGAAGCCATCAGCACTAAGAATTTCTTTTCCCCCGCATGAGTACTTATGATTAATTGACTTCATACTAAAGGTTACAATCCTCAAAGTAATTGAAAAGGAATTTACTATTTTTCCATTTAGCAATTAGATCTCACTCCTTCACTGTTTTTGTCCCGAAATGCCAGAAAGCTTTCCATTCTAATAGCTTCTTCCCTCGAACAGGTAGACTTTGGAATTCCATTCCTGCTGCCTGTTTCCTTAGCTGTACTGATATACAGAAGTTTATATGTGACATAATCAAATGTCTTGTTAATCTTTCCTAGACGTGGCCCCACATAGTAGCTCCTTACATCCAAGTGGCGATATGCTTTGTAAATGGTGAACATGAGTAAAAAAAAAATGAATGGAATCATTTCCATGTTGTCTTTTGTATGACGACAAGTTTATCGTTCCACCCTATATATATATATATATATATATATATATATATATATATATACTCCTATACATTCGGTTTTCTTTTGTGTGTAATGATATTCATATTAAAAACCCTATTTTCTATTTATTTAATGTATTTATTTGCTTCCCCACCAAAGCAAATTAGGCACAAGACCTTTTTTATGTGGCGTAAAAACCAGCTCCCCTAAAAGTAGGCAAAAAGGGGTCACTCTGGTTACCAAAAATAATAATTGTCCCAGTATAGAGGGTTTCCCCTCCATTGACTTGTAACAATTACCTAAAGTGCAGCATCTGCACAACATATACTACCCTTTGATCCCGGCCCGAAGGCCAAGAACAAAAGGAAAAGAGGGGTAACTAGAAAAGCATGTGGTGGAAGCGGTTAAATTTGGAACTGGATGATTTAAGAGAGGAATCAAAAATACGGTTAAAATATTGTTCATATATTAGTTAAAGGAAAGGATATGATGTTACAGTATGATTTAAAGTGATATTAGGATATTTAATACTAACTGATGCAGAGAATCTGCATCTTTAAGTCGACAAGAGGGAAAACAAAATATATCTATTATTTTATGTATAGATTGGAATATAGATGTTACAGTATGATTTAAGTGATATTAAGATATTTAATACTAACTGATGCAGAGAATCTGCATCTTTACGTCTACAAGAGGGAAAATAAAGTACATCTGTTATTTTATGTATAGATTGGAATATAGATGTTACAGTATGATTTAAAGTCTTATTAGGATATTTAATACTAATTGATGCAGAGACTTAGCATCTTTGAGTTTACAAGAGGGAAAATAAAGTACATCTGTTATTTTATGTATAGATTTTAATATAGATGTTACAGTATGATTTAAAGTGATATTAGGATATTTAATACTAATTGATGCAGAGACTTAGCATCTTTAAGTCGACAAGAGGGAAAATAAAGTATATCTATTATTTTATGTATAGACTGGAATATAGATGTTACAGTATGATTTAAGTGATATTAGAATATTTAATGCTAATTGATGCAGAGACTTAGCATCTTTAAATCTACAGGAGGGAAAATAAAGTATATCTATTATTTTATGTATAGACTGGAATAACAATATAAACTATGATTAAAAAGTACACTTCAGTAAAGGTAAAACTGAAAATAAGATATAAGCAAAGGAAATAAATTACGAGTAATTATATAAAAATAACGATATTTACAGTCGATAATAACAGATAAACATTATAGATATTACTGAAATAAAGTTTTTATCGCCTCTAAAGTTTAAAGACAAAGTTTATTAAAATTCGGAAATATAATTATGCATGAACATGGGTAGCAGCCTCATTATTTTGTATTAATTTGATTTTTAAGAGATAGTTCGAAGGCTACAAATACAGTATACATAAAGATTCCAAGATGATAGTAAGGTAAGATTAAAGGGTTTAAACGAGTTGAGATAATATCTATAATGAAGAACAGATATATACAGTGTCTTAGAGTGAGAATAATTTTCTATTTTAGAACTAGGAAATATTATTCCCATTATGGGGGTGACGGATTTTGATTGCAGGCATTCTAAAGAAAACAAGAAAAGTAAGAAACAAACTACATGATCTTGTAGGCCTGTTTATTTCTTCTTTAGAACACATTTGGTCATTTTTGTCATAGAGAGAGAAACAAACAATCTCTAGATTCGCTGCTACTACAAGCGTTATCTCATTAAGATACGGATTGCGTCGTACTGCTACATGACGCGATTTAATTATGCTTGAAAAATTCTTCCGCTATTGTAAAAAAGTGTTTTACAGCTGGAGAGCTTTTAGAGTAAGTTGTTAATATTCTGTTGTTTTACTTGTACATATATTCTTTCGTCTTTTTATTTTCATTTTAATTTAAATTATCATAATTTTAAACGCGAATTCACAGATTTGAGAATTTTTCAGGTAGTAAAATATAAATGCATGGTGAGTCAATTTGGGATTATTTAAATGCATTACGTTTCTAAATCACAGGAAAGGCAATCCATATTAAAGTTCAAAATGCAAGTGATGAAGATAGAAAATAACAACTATAATACAGACTGAAAATGAGAGACTGAAAAGTAAAGTTGTTCTTCCTGAGGCAGTGTAATATTTATCGTGCCTACTTTATGGAAGTAAAATTTTTAAGTAGTGAGTTAACTAGACTTATCAGTGTAACTGTGTAATTAAATAGCTCGCTTCTTTTCATGCGAAAGGTATCAATAGGTTTTTGATCAAATGGATGGTACTTGTTGCTTTTCAATCAATGTGGCTGGTTGTTGTGTAGAGTTCTGATAGTGTCTCATTGAAAATGTCAAATGCGTTGTAAATATATCAGGCAGCCTTTCACCATCATAGATGAGATCAAATATGTTTGCGGGAGTTGGATTGATTTGTTTGATCCAGAGTTGTAACGCATAGTGACATCTGGCTGCATTGCAGTTAGTCCTACTATTATCTTTGCTAATATTGATTTGCAGTTCTATGCGTGACATGTTTATACTTGCCAGATGCAAATGTAGAGAGTACCAGAGGTGCCAGATCTTGATATTTATTGCATTTTGATTTTTCAAGACAATCTTGTTATGCATGTAGCTCTGATATTAACACGTTGCTATCACACATACGAAAATGAGTAAAGGTTGAGCCTTAAGGATTTAGTTAGAACAGGGCTCCACATCGTGCACTCTGACATTCGATAGTGATTTGAAAGCGTTTAGATTATCGAATAAAATGCATGTCTTACTAGAATTGAAGTTTTAAATAGATATATTTATTATTATTGTACATTGGTGCCAGGAAAACGAGGATCCACAATATTTATCGTCCTTGGCATTATTCCGGAGTAGAACCATTGCTTTTGCACTTATTTCAGACCGAGGCAAACTTCGAGATAAACTTTCAAAATAAACAATTGCTTATAAGAATTGTTTTAGTATTTTGAAACTAATTATTGCTAATTTGTATTTTATGGCTTATTTCAGCTATAATTTTATTTGGGATGTTATTCTTACACAGTTTCGACTGATGTAACCTTTGAACATCTTCGAGTATATTTTGATGACGACATTTATATCAAATTCGGTAAATGCACGGAATTTTTAACGGACGCTTTATTAAATTCACAGAGGGAGATTGATCTCGTTCCGTCAGCTATTACTAAGTATAAGTCTTCAGTAATTCGTAACTGTATTCTAAGTGTTGCTTCTAATCAGTATTGATCCCTTTAGCCCGAGAAGAATATTACTTAGCACTGAATATTACTTTAACAAGTTATCGATTTCATTACTGGCCGAATAGGTATCGTATTGATATGACGATCCCCTCTTCTCACTTCCCCTCTCTCTCTCTCTCTTTGTAAGCATTGTACGTAGTAGCGGTTGTAATCGTTGTAGAATAACACCAAACCACATATTTTAGAAGTGTTAAACATATTTCTGCTTTAGAGATTTAATAGGAATACTATTGTATATTTATGCCAGGAAACTAAGCAGAAATAATATTCGCCAACCTCTGCATTATTCTATATTAGCAGTACCCGTGTACCGGCGTTGCCCGGTAGTAAGATGAATTGTTATCCCCCTCCCCAAATATTCATTCCTATTAAAAAAAGAAATAAAAATCCTGCTGTGGAATGACCCAGAATTGAAACTCGCAACGCTGTATTGGTACACCATACTAGGATGGAAAAATATGATGATGATGATGATGATGATGATGATGATGATAATGATAACAGTAGTAACAGTAATAATAACAGTAGCATAAGTAGTAGAAGAAATAACAATAAAATTAAAGACACAATTTCCGATATAAATAAACCATTTATATGAATATATTTTTAATAACAAACTTTGGAACTTGTAAAAAGTAATTATTTAATTTAAGAATATACCTTCGGTTATGATGATACTGATGGCAACAATAACGACGATGAAGATGGTGATGATGACGTTGCAGTAGGCATAGCTGTAGTAGCAGTAACAATAACATTAAAGGCACTTTTCGATGTACAGGGTGGAACGATAAAATTTTCGCCCTAGAAAAGGCGAGATGATTCTATTTTCTTTTGATGAAAACCGGTTTTCTTTTTTTGTTACAGACCATGTGCTAGTTGACAAGTTGTGTACAAATCCCAAAGGCAATAGGAGCCATCTATCATGTTTGACAGTTACATAATTTTAAACATGCGAGATCGGAGATGCGCCTTTGTGCAACTCATGTTCTCTACCTACCAACATCCTCAAAATACAAATCCAGACGGGTCAACGTTTAAGCTACACGCATCGGATGACCCACAGTGATGGTCTTTGGTGTGGTCTCATTTGAGGCCCACACCATGTCACACCACAACTTCGAAGTCGGCTTGAAAGTCAACACTAAAGTGTACCTGGATATGCTGAAGATTGTGGTGATCCTCTGGTGCAATCAGACGGCGTCAGGTAGATCACGAGTATGGCAGCACGACACAGCGCAGGCCCACAAGCCCAAAGAGACCCAGGCTTTGCTTCAGAAGGAGTGATACGCTTTTGTCCCCTTTCCTCACTGGCTCCTCTCTTCCCTCGACCTGAACCCGCTGGACTCTTCGTTTAGTTATACGTCGAGGACATCACCAACATGGCCTCATACAGCACTAAATCTAAATCACAGCACAGCACTGTACTACTTAATTTGGTCATACGTAGAGAACATCACCAATATGACCTCCCACAGCATTAAATCTAAATCACACTGATCGCCGGTATCTACCGAATATTCGCCGAACTCATGCCAGCGCTTGTGGGAAAGGCATGCTCCCAGTTCCAGATCCGTATCGAGGCGGTAATTGAGGCTGAAGGCGGCTACATGGAATAGATGTCAGCTCTACTACATAATCCAGGTACCGGAATTGATTTTTTCAATACAAGTTTTAAAATGAAGATATAGTATCGTTTTCTCTCGAGCGACAAGTTTATCGTCATACCTTGTAAACAAACCATTCAATTCGTGAATGTTTTCGAATAACGAACCGTGAAACTTAAAAAGAAATATTAGTTTTAACTCGTTCTTTTACTAACAAAAAGTTAGATAATAAAAAAATATATAGAAACAGTCTGTGAAAAATAAAACATTCAACATTTTGTCTATTAGACACTTATAAATAAACATTTTCACATAATCAAATTTACTAAAGAAAATTTTTTTCTATAATATGAAGGGATTAGATACTAGTATGAGTTTAATATAAAATGATTACTTATTTTTTCGCCAGATAGAGTTTGAATGACATGTAGTTATTCTAGTTAATTTATTATTTAAAAATGTTAAGGGGAAAGGATGGCCGGTATCTGCAAATTCCGGATAACGCAAGTAAGTATTATAATCTCTATCTCCTATTTGGTTTTATCGAGCTTTTCATCTTGTTGAGATTAATTTATAAATATCACTTCTTTAATATTCATAATATACTTTAGTTTTACCGATTTGGATCATTTTGGTAAATTTAATTGTAATTTTTATTTCATATATATATATATATATATATATATATATATATATATATATATATAGACGAATCGTTGACTCTAAATTCTGAGATAAATGGTTGTAAGCCTCCATCTAAAATAAGGAGTTGAGTGTTCAGCTTCTAAGTTATAGACAATTAATTACATTTATACAGGTTCAAACATTCTTGAAAGTCGTCTGGTATTTTTAAAGAATATGTAAACTGCATAGTGCATCATTAATGCCTCTTAGCGCAAGAAGATCTATGTAAAAAATAACCCCCTCCCAAAAGCTTAGATAAGAAGACCAGGTTTTCAATTGCACAGAGAAACGCCTTTACTTCATTGCTAAAAAACAATATGAAATTAAATAAGAAAAGAAAGACGCAAATGTTTGGGAGTAAAGATCTTCAACCTTTCCCTGACGTAATGGCTTCAATATAGTAATTTAGCTTTTTCGGATATCATATTAATAACGTCTTTTGCAGCATATGAAGTTTTTTTTGTTTTTTTTTACATAGGCATCACCACTTATCAAGGCCGATCGGCCACTCAAGGATAAGGGTTAAAGAGTGTAGAGTAGTCAAAAGGACAATATAGTAATCGATAGTAATGGACGTTCGGTAAATTTGTTAACTTAAGTGGAACGGCTCATCAGAAACTTTTTCACGTTGGACTTGAAGACAACCATATTATAGACAGCTGGAAAGCAGGAAAACGGAAGACAATTCCACAGGCGTACAGTTCTAAGAAAGAAGCTTTGATCATGGAATCTATGTTTAGGTTTAGGCACAGATAAAGAGTGGGGAAAAT